>NC_064771.1:36492821-36815765 GCF_011397635.1 Epinephelus fuscoguttatus
ACATTCAATTAAGCACAATAGAACACAGAGAACATACTTGACAGCAAGAGACACAAACAAAATCCTCTGTCAAACACAACTGCACAAACTCAAGCCCTACACAAATTAAGGGACACAGGAATATGTTGGCATAAAATGAACTTTTAAAACATGGAAATTACCATGAGAGCAATGTCGTTTACCTCTCCCATGGAGCACAACAGCAAAAGGGGAGAGTTAAGGCGGGAGACACCCCTTTATAGGTGAGGTACCCCCAAAGGTGAACGTAGGGGTGCAGAAACTATCAAACGTTTTACGCACTGACTATGGAGGCCTAAGTGTGTCAGGTAATAACAACTGAAACAAATTGTGTGTAATTATAATACTTAACCCTTCAAATGTACATTTGACTTTGTTACACATATTACTGCTGTATAATTGGCCCTGCTACATTTATTCATTCATTTATTTTGTCTGGTTTTGTACAAATACATCTTTTCATTTGTAGTTTTCGGTCCTTGCTTTCCATTTTATATACAAACTGCATGTATTGACCACCAAATGCATTGTTTTTAAACTGTTAACACTGTTATAAATTTAATAGATAAATAAATAAAACCAAAAAAAGGCATAGCAAAACACCCATGTAGTTTATATATTCAAGCAGTGACAGTGACTGGAGATATAGAACGACACAAACTACTGGCTGCTGTTTTCAACCCTGAAGTTCAGTGACACGGATCAGGTTTGTACATTTATTAGTGATTCTAACTCTTCATGTGATTTTATGGTGTTAGTCACATCTTAGTCACAGAGTTTTCTGGTTAATTATCCTAAGATTAAATTTAGTCAACATTTTGTGATCTGATTTTAGTGAGGCACTCTTGTAGTGTTTGTTCTTGTGCTTTAGATCTATTTAGATTTTCCTTTGGTGAATTGTGTCACTTTAGTTAGTATCTTAGTTTAAATAAGAAGTGGTGTGATTAGATACAGCTACCTAAACCTGACCTCACAAGTGTTGAAAAGAAGGCAGCTGTGTTCTCAGTTAAACTCATCAAAACAGCAGCTGAATCACATGAATGTTGAAGTGACGCCACCTAAGGTAAAGGGTGTAGAAAAATGTCATGGTAAATTGTCCAAAAAAGTCATAATATAGTATGTCATCAAAATGTATGAAAAAGAAAAACCTGTCCTAGTATCGTACTGGTCAAAAAGCAAAAAAAAAAAACATCACAGCATAGTATGTCATAAAAACACATGAAAAAACGAGGACATAGTGATTTTTGACGGCATACTATACCATGAAGTTCTTTCATGACTTTTGACGACATACTATACTATGAAGTTCTTTCATGATTTTTGACGACATGCTATACTATGACATTTTTTCACGATTTTTTGACGACATACTATACTGTGACGCTTTTCCATGATTGTTGACGACACACTATACTATGACGTTTTTTCATGATTTTTGACGACATACTATACTATGACACTTTTTCATGATTTTGGACGACATGCTATACTATGACATTTTTTCATGATTTTTGACGACATACTATACTATGACTTTTTTTTCATGATTTTTGACGACATACTATACTATGAAGTTCTTTCATGATTTTGGACGACATACTATACTATGACGTTTTTTCACGATTTTTTGACGACATACTGTACTGTGACGCTTTTCCATGATTGTTGACGACACACTATACTATGACGTTTTTTCATGATTTTTGACGACATACTATACTATGACACTTTTTCATGATTTTGGACGACATGCTATACTATGACATTTTTCATGATTTTTGACGACATACTATACTATGACTTTTTTTCATGATTTTTGACGACATACTATACTATGAAGTTCTTTGATGACTTTTGACGACATACTATACTATGAAGTTCTTTCATGATTTTTGACGACATACTACACTATGACGTTTTTTCACGATTTTTTGACGACATACTATACTGTGACGCTTTTCCATGATTGTTGACGACACACTATACTATGACGTTTTTTCATGATTTTTGACGACATACTATACTATGACACTTTTTCATGATTTTGGACGACATGCTATACTATGACATTTTTTCATGATTTTTGACGACATACTATACTATGACTTTTTTTCATGATTTTTGACGACATACTATACTATGAAGTTCTTTGATGACTTTTGACGACATACTATACTATGAAGTTCTTTCATGATTTTTGACGACATACTATACTATGACATTTTTTCACGATTTTTTGACGACATACTATACTGTGACGCTTTTCCATGATTGTTGACGACACACTATACTATGACGTTTTTTCATGATTTTTGACGACATACTATACTATGACACTTTTTCATGATTTTGGACGACATACTATACTATGAAGTTCTTTCATGATTTTTGACGACATGCTATACTATGACATTTTTTCATGACTTTTGACGACATGCTATAATATGACGTTTTTCCATTATTTTTGACGACATACTATACTATGACATTTTTTCATGATTTTTGACGACATACTATACTATGAAGTTCTTTCATGATTTCAGACGACATACTATACTATGACGTTTTTCCATGACTTTTGATGACATACTATACTATGATGTTTTTCCATGATTTTTGACAACATGCTATACTATGACGTTTTTTCATGATTTTTGACGACATATTATACTATGACGTTTTTCCATGATTTTTGACGACATACTATACTATGATGTTTTTCATGATTTTTGACGACATGCTATACAATGACTTTTTTTCATGATTTTTGATGACATGCTATAATATAACGCTTTTTCATGATTTTGACGACATACTGTACTATGACTTTTTTTTCATGATTTTTGAAGACATGCTATACTATGATGTTTTTTCATGATTTTTGACGACATACTATACTATGATTTTTTTACATGATTTTTGAGGAGATACTACACTATGAAGTTTTTTTCATGATTGTTGATGACATGCTATGCTGTGACTTTTTTACTTGATTTTTCACAACATGCTATATTATGACGTTTTTTCATGATTTTTGACGACATACTATACTATGACACTTTTTCATGATTTTGGACGACATACTATACTATGACATTTTTTCATGATTTTTGACGACATACTATACTATGAAGTTCTTTCATGATTTCGGACGACATACTATACTATGACGTTTTTCCATGACTTTTGATGACATACTATACTATGATGTTTTTCCATGATTTTTGACAACATGCTATACTATGACGTTTTTTCATGATTTTTGACGACATATTATACTATGACGTTTTTCCATGATTTTTGACGACATACTATACTATGATGTTTTTCACGATTTTTGACGACATACTATACTTTGACGTTTTTCCATGACTTTTGATGACATACTATGCTATGACGTTTTTCCATGATTTTTGACAACATACTATACTATGACGTTTTTTCATGATTGTTGACGACATACTATACTATGATGTTTTTCACGATTTTTGACGACATACTATACTTTGACGTTTTTCCATGACTTTTGATGACATACTATGCTATGACGTTTTTCCATGATTTTTGACAACATACTATACTATGACGTTTTTTCATGATTGTTGACGACATACTATACTATGACGCTTTTTCATGATTTTGAACGACATACTATACTATGACGTTTTCCCATGATTTTTGACGACATACTATACCATTCCACTTTTTGATGATTTTGGACGACATACTATACTATGACGTTTTTTCATGATTTTTGACGACATGCTATATATACTATGACGTTTTTTCATGATTTTGGACGACATACTATACTATGATGCTTTTTCAAGATTTTTGACGACATACTATACTATGAAGTTTTTTTCATGATTTTTGATGACATACTATACTATGACATTTTTTCATGATTTTTGACGACATGCTAGACTATGACACTTTTTCATGATTTTAGACGACATACTATACTATGAAGTTTTTTTCATGATTTTTGACAACATGCTATACTATGACGTTTTTCCATGATTTTTGACGACATACTATACTATGATGCTTTTTCAAGATTTTTGACGACATGCTATACTATGAGGTTTTTTTCATGATTTTGGACGACATACTATACTATGACATTTTTTCATGATTTTTGACGACATGCTATACAATGACGTTTTTTCATGATTTTTGACGACATACTATACTATGACGTTTATTCATGATTTTTGACGACATGCTATGCTATGACGTTTTTTCATGATTTTTGACGACATGCTACACTATGACGTACTACTACTACTCATACTACTTTCATGAAAAAATTCACAGTATGTTGTCAAAAATCATGAAAAAATGTTCTAGTATACCATGTTGCTAACAATCTTGAAAAAACATCATAATGTAGCATGTCGTCAAAAACCATGAAAAAACGTCATTGTGTAGCAAGATGTCGAAAATCATGAAAAAAATGTCATGTTATAGATTGTCTTCGAATATCATAAAAAATGTCATAGTTTCATATGTCGTCAAAATCATAAAAAAAGTCATAGTATAGCATGTCATTAAAAATCATTACAAAATATCACAGTATAAGATGTCGTCAAAAATCATGAAAAAATCATCATCGTATAGCATGTCGTAAAAAAACATAAAAAAACATCAGAGTGTAGCATGTCATCAAAAATCCTCAAAAAACGTCATAGTATAGCATGTCGTCAAAAACCATGAAAAAACGTCATAGTATAGCATGTCGTCAAAAATCCTGAAAAAACGTCATAGTATAGTATGTCGTCAAAAACCATGAATAAATGTCATAGTATAGTATGTCGTCAAAAACCATGAAAAAACGTCATTGTATAGCATGTCGTCAAAAACCATGAAAAATGTCATAGTATAGTATGTCGTCAAAAATCCTGAAAAAACGTCATAGTATAGCATGTCGTCAAAAACCATGAATAAATGTCATAGTATAGTATGTCGTCCAAAATCATGAAAAAGTGTCACAGTATAGTATGTCGTCAAAAACCATGAAAAAATGTCATAGTATAGTATGTCGTCCAAAATCATGAAAAAGTGTCACAGTATAGTATGTCGTCAAAAGTCATGAAAAAACGTCATAGTATAGCATGTCGTCAAAAACCATGAATAAATGTCATAGTATAGTATGTCGTCCAAAATCATGAAAAAGTGTCACAGTATAGTATGTCGTCAAAAACCATGAAAAAATGTCATAGTATAGTATGTCGTCCAAAATCATGAAAAAATGTCACAGTATAGCATGTCGTCCAAAATCATGAAAAAATGTCACAGTATAGCATGTCGTCAAAAACCATGAAAAAATGTCATAGTATAGCATGTCGTCAAAAACCATGAATAAATGTCATAGTATAGTATGTCGTCAAAAACCATGAAAAAATGTCATAGTATAGCATGTCGTCAAACACCATGAAAAAATGTCATAGTATAGTATGTCGTGCAAAATCATGAAAAAGTGTCACAGTATAGTATGTCGTCAAAAACCACGAAAAAATGTCATAGTATAGTATGTCGTCAAAAACCATGAAAAAATGTCATAGTATAGTATGTCATTGTAAAGTATGTTTTCAAAAATCAGTGTAATACGTCTGTTAAAAAAAAAAAAAAGGTTATGGTATGTCATAAATAACTTATTATATTATATTCTGTTCCATGATTATGATTGGCCGAGCCACCTTCAAAGCCATTTTAAAATACTTTATCAACCCACACTGCTGGCCTCTGCCCAACAGGACTACTTTACCAATTAACAGTTGTTTCAGGAGGTAACATGTTGTGAATTTTGATTTCCTGGGTGGACAAAGCATGGTTCAGTGTTTGAAAGAGATGGACAGGATAGAGTGTGGCATTGAATGTCATAAAAAGTGATGGTTTGGTATTGCAAATGAAGCCATAATATACTGTAATATGCCAGAAAAAGACTTTTATATAGCGTGTGTGTGTGTGTGTGTGTGTGTGTGTGTGTGTGTGTGTGTATATATGCATGTTTGTTTGTTTGTTTGTGCGTTTTGTTGCATGCAAGTTCAGTATTATTTCTAAAATCAAGAACGGTGACAGAAAACACTGTGAAAAATGTTTATTAAAGCTTTTCAATTAAAAACATTTGGCATCCATCATTCTGTAATTCAATGACAACTCCACAGGAAGTCAAACAAGGAAGAAGCACCGAGTGAAACCTGCCACCAGTTTAAAAAGTTCAGCTGTCATTTGGGCACAATGACATCGACAGTCAACAACAGAAATATAAAATGAATTCACCCTGAAGACACAACACAGAGCCAGCTTAGATTCTGCAGCCGACCCAGAACTGAACAGCCTCATTATCTTCAGTCAGTTTGATCACAGCAAACACATGTCACACGATCATTCAAATCTGAATAAATAAAGAACATAAAGCAACATAGATCCTGCAGTGCCACCACTAAAAATGACCATTTTCCTAACTGACTGGTTTATAGCAGATTAAAGGGTCAGTTCACCAAAATCAAACACCCAACAGAAGAAAACTGAGAAGAAAAAGTGAATAAAATCTGCAGCTATTAAAATCAGAATGATGAAATAACATTTTTAAATATTTTTAGAATTCATTTAATTACTTCACAATTCCTTTATTCCAGTGCTTTTTCCATCATGTCGTGGTTATAAAGATTTTAACCTGACGTAAACAAACTGCAGGTTTATGACATTTTCTGCCCGTTTTCAAAAAGGCCAATTGGAAACTCAGTTACACGTAAACATGTCTGAAAAATCAGGTTCGTTTTAACATCATGTTCCGCTTTTAAACACACTGATGGTCAACAACCAGCCAGCAAGCAGCAGAAGTCAGAAATCAAACAGCTGATGTGCTTCAGTGAACCGCAGCAGTCACCACATATCAGACATAAAAATGGGAAGAAGTCCTCTAAAAGGAGAAATATATTAAAACAAGTGCTTTTTTTTTTTTTTTACCTTTAATCTTTTTAATTTAACACAAACTGATGACATCACATTGAAGCAGAGGTCAGTTTCTACAGGCCACCAGCAGGGGGCCATGACTGGGGTCTTTACACTTTGTGTTTTGGAAACTTTATGCATACAGAGTCTCTGTGTGAGCACAGCTCCATGTGCTGCCTTCGTGTACATGTACACTGTTGCTGTGATATGATTGGACACTCACTGTTCGGGGGGCGGGGTTTAGAGAGCGGTTTTCATTTCACGTCTAATGGGTGAGAATGCAGAGAACGTCTGAAGCGACTCCAGTGTTGACAGATCAGTGTATCAGTATGTACTGATTAAGGCTTCGCGTCTGGAGGACCTCATTCTTCACTCACAGCTCAGTGTTTGGTCCGCGGCCTCCGCTCCTCCACTCACATTCCCTGTGGAAGTCGCAGCCGTCCAACAGGTGGCGGTACGTAGCCCTGACGTCCCGGTACAGCGGCGCATCCTCCTCCTCCAGTCCTGGGAATCGAACCGGAGACTCGTTGATGAGCAGCTGCAGCCGCGGGCCTCGCTGGCAGTCGTACAGGACGAAGAGGACGTTGGCAGCGTATGGGACAATGAGACTGGTCCGGAAACTTCGACCTACGAGAAGCAACAGGTGAGAGACAGTGTCAGTGTTCTTAATGTCAGGATGAACATGACAGGAGGAGGAGGAGGGGATGAAGCCTTAACTGCAGGCGCTGCCTTCCTCCTCTTCATCACGCAGTGAAATGTGAACGCACAGATATTAAACAATATGACTCAATGAGACTTCTCATCATGTCTCCAGAGTAAACATCCATAAATCCACTTTGAAATCATTCAGTCAGAGAAAAGGCAGCGGAGTAATCGTAAAAACAGTCCACAGAACTTGACTGAGAAACATTGTGTTATTAAGTTTTCTTCAGTATCACAGTGATATTTGTCTGTAGATCCAGGGGCACACTGCAAACAGGAGCTGCTCACCAGGGACAAAGCTCCTTTTTCATATTAAATAAAGCTGTTCTTTCTGGACATTAGAAATGGGGGCGGGGCTTCATACCGTGCTGTGTGCGGTAGTTGTCGGCCTTGGGCGGAGTTTGGTCTTTGTAGAGTCCCAGGAGAGAGAGGAGGGGGAGTATCGTCTCAGCATGACCCATCAGGATGGAGGCTGGCTCAGGTGCTGCATCCGTGGACCTGATGGACCCAACAGTCCAACACTGATTATCAATAAAGTTTATTTAAACCACATTTCTGTCAGCTTCCTGTCTGTGTTTCTTCATATTAAGAGTTTGTATCTGAATTCACAGTTAGACAGCCAAACAGGAGTTAAAATTGAATTTCCCCTCAGGGGGATTAATAAAGTATATAAAAATTAAACTAAAAAATTATACAGATGTGTTGGGTTAAATACTTCACACTTTGACACAGTGCATTTCAAATTATCACATGAAAGATATATAATTATATAAGAACAGAACACAATCAAACTCTGGACATCAGACGAGTTAAATAATTTAATTTTTTTTTTAATTTAATTTAATTTTTTTTAAGTTTGATTTAATTTTATATACTTTATTAAGATTCAATTTTTCACTCTGTTTGTCAATTACACACAGGTCCGAACACACACATGCACAAACTGGACCTATACATGCACTAAGTGGAGAGATGTCAGAGTGGGCTGCCCATGACAGGTGCAGTTCAAGTTCAAATTTTATCAGTGTCCCCGAAGGGCAATTGTTGTTATCTGTTGTTGAATTACATTTCTATATTCCGGAAACATCTCTGCATTGTGAGGACATTTCTGCATTGTGAGGACATTTCTGCACTGTGGGGACATTTCTGCATTCTGAAGAAGAGGACATTTCTACATTGTGAGGACATCAGCATTGTGAGGACATTCCTGCATTCTGAGGACATTTCTGCATTGTGGGGAAGAGGACATTTCTACATTGTGAGGACATCAGCGTTGTGAGGACATTCCTGCATTCTGAGGACATTTCTGCATTGTGGGGACATTTCTGCATTCTGAGGACATTTCTGCATTGTGGGGACATTTCTGCATTCTGGGGACATTTCTGCATTGTGGGGACATTTCTGCATTCTAAGGACATTTCTGCATTGTGGGGTCATTTCTGCATTCTGAGGAAGAGGACATTTCTGCATTGTGGGGACATTTCTTCATTCTGAGGAAGAGGACATTTCTACATTGTGAGGACATTTCTGCATTGTGGGGACATTTCTGCATGTCTTTGATGTGTCCCTGTTGAGGTGACGTTCTGTACTCAGAGTGCTGCTGCAACACTTCTGAGGTTCGCTTTAACACATTTAATACCTTTACATTAACACGTAACTAATATTCTTTCTGTGATGTCACCGACCTGCGTGGACGCCCGGCCTTGTCGAGCGTCCTGAAGACGTGATGAAACAGAGGACAGCTGGACAGACTGCTGATCACATGACCGTGAGAACGCTTCCAGTACTGCTTTAGGTCCGACTTGTACTCCAACACCTGCAGACAGACGGCAGGTAGATTTATCACCTCATTCTGTACGAGCTGATTTACAGATCCACTGATCATTACCTGTAATTGACAACTGATCAGGTGTGTGATGGTGAAGTGGAGATGTTATAGCTTTTCTTTTAATGATCCACATGGCAATTATACTATTGATGATGTCATTTCCTTCTTAACTAATATCAATAACTTACAAATGAAACTATCGATTGTTTTATTGATCAGTTACTGTTTTGATCGATTGATTATTCGTTAGGTCCAAAGTGACGTCTTCAGAAATTAAAAAACTCAAACTAGAGAACAAGTTTTACTCTGTAAAACTCATAAACTTTACAGTGTTTCTAGTCTTCATTACTGCAGCAACAATCAGCAGATAATCAATATTAAATGACTGATCATGATCTGGGCTAAAACACTCGATGAGGACATCACTGATTGATCATTTTTCAGTGGACTGACAAACTGATGGATCACTACACAATAATGTCAAACCATGTGTGTACCTTTGCATCGTCCTCTTCAAACAGGAAGCACCACGGTGAGTGAAGAGATTTGATGGACAGCTCGTAAGAACACAAGAAGAACGCTGCTTCAACCAGATCTACAGGAGACACAAAGGGACATTCTTCATTTCCACATCACTTCTGGATGACGAGACCAGAGCACCGACATGGGTGCAGTGAGGACGAGGGCTGGAGGAGGAAGTTTCCACTGGACACAAATATAAATATACATATGCAGGGACAATCTAGGAATAATGCTGGACAAGATTTTACACCGGCATAGTGAGGACATTTCTGGATTGTGAGGACATTCCTGCACTGTGGAGGCATTTAAGCACTGTCACCACATTTCTGCAATGTGGGACCAATTCTGAGTTGTAAGAACATGTTGACATTGTGGGGACCTTTCCACATTGTCAGGACGTCTCTACATTGTGAGGACATTTCTACATTACGGGGACATTTTTGCATCATGGGAACATTTCTATAATGTGAGGACATTTCTAGATTCTGAGGATACTTCTACATTATGAAGAAATTTCTGCAGTGTCAGTATAACATCTGTAATGTGGGTAAAGGTTTTAAACCAGAATAGTCGAGACATTTTCTAGATTTTGGGGTCATTCTTGCAATATGAGAACACTTCTGCATTGTGAGGACATTTCTGCATTCTGAGGATATATCTGCATTGTGAGGACATGTCTACACTGTGTGGACGTCTCTACATTCTCAGGACATTTCTGCATTGTGAGGACATTTCTACACTATGGGAGCATTTTCTCTGCTCTGCTCCTCACAAGTGCAGAAAGACAAACAAGTGTGCGTGTGCGTGTCTAACCAGGTGTGAGGCGGTGGTGAGGAAGGCCCAGCCTCTCGGCTATCTTCCTCCTCACTCCGTCCATCTCCTCCCCGTGTTTGAACTTCTCCACTTCCAGCAGCGCTGTGCGGTTCTTCTCCACGCCCTCCACATAACCACGACAACGCTCAAAGAAGCGCATCAGCTCGTCGTCTACCTGGTGTCCGTACTGCACCTCTGAGGACAGAGACACACTCTAAGGATAATTCTGCATTATAAGAACATTATTAGGACATTTCTGCATTGTGAGGACATCTATATATTGTGGGGACATTTCTGCAATGTATGGACATCTGTATATTCTGTCGACATTTTTGCATTATCAAGAATTTTCTACATTGTGGGGACATTTCTGCAATATAAGGACATTTCCACATCGTGGGGACATTTCTACATTATAAGGACATTTCTACATTCTGTGGACATTTTTGTATCATTGGGATACTTCCACATTGTGGGGACATTTCTGCATCATGAGGACATATCTGCACTGTTGGGACATTTCTGCATCATAAGGACATTACAGCATTATACTGACATTTGTACATTGTCAGGATATTTCGGCACTGTGAGAACATCTCTACATTGTGTAGACACTTCTGCATTATAAGGACATTTGAACATTGTGAGGACGTTTCTGCATTACTGGGACATAAGTGCACTGTGAGGACATCTGTGCACTGTGAGAACATCTCTACAGTCTGTGGACATTTTTGCATTGTTAGGACATTTCTTTTTTCTTTTTTTAAAGATATTTTTTGGGCCATTTTGCCTTTAATCGACAGGACAGTTAAGTGTGAAAGGGGGAGAGAGAGGGTGTGACATGCAGCAAAGGGCCATGGGCTGGAGTCGAACCCAGGCCGCTGCAGCATCAGCCTTGTATATGTGGCGCCTGTTCTACCACTAAGCCACCGACACCCCTGTTAGGACATTTCTACATTGTGAGGACATCTCTGCACTATGAGGACATTTCCACATTCTGTGCACATTTCTGCATTATGAGGACATCTCTGCACTATGAGGACATTTCTTCATTCTGTGCACATTTCTGCATTATGAGGACATCTCTGCATTGTGGAGACATTTTTGCATTGTTGGGACGTTTCTGCATTGTGAGAACATCTCTGCACTGTGAGGACATCTCTACAATCTGTGGACATTTCTGCACTGAGTACATTTCTACACTGTGAGGGCACTCACCTGTGTGTCTCCAGTGCTGCTGCAGACCCTCCTGAAACGCCTCCACACTGCTCACACAGCGATGCTTGGAGCTGCTCCTCAGACTGATCCTCCTCATGTTGTCCTCCGACAGGAGAGACGGAAACAGGACGGACAGACGCCTTGCCAGCTGACGGAGCTCCTCCCTGCCCTTCGTCACCAGCTGACCTGAGGATGAGGACGAGGAGGAGGAAACAGAGGATACTATCGTTATATTCAGTACGATTTTAATCATGTGACAATGATATTCAGCAGCTTAACCTGAATATTATGAATTATAGTTTGATAATTTAACAGAATTATTTTCAGTAATATTTTAATCATTTAACAGAATTATTTTCAGTAATATTTTAATCATTTAACATGATTATTTCAGTAATATTTTAATCATTTAACAGAATTATTTTTAGTAATATTTTAATCATTTAACAGAATTATTTTCAGTAATATTTTTGTCATTTCACAGAATTATTTTCAGTAATATTTTAATCATTTAACAGAATTATTTTTAGTAATATTTTAATAATTTAACAGAATTATTTTCAGTAATATTTTTGTCATTTCGCAGAATTATTTTTAGTAATATTTTAATAATTTAACAGAATTATTTTCAGTAATATTTTTGTCATTTCGCAGAATTATTTTTAGTAACATTTTAATCATTTAACAGAATTATTTCCAGTAACATTTTAATCATTTAACAGAATTATTTTAGTAACATTTTAATCATTTAACAGAATTATTTCCAGTAATATTTTAATCATTTTATGAAATGATTTTCAGTATTGTAAAGCAGAAAAAACAGTGTATTATCAGTTATATTTCAATAATTTATTAGAATGTTTCCCTTGGTACTAGTACAGTAGTTTAACCAGTATATTTTCAGTCATTTTCTAATCATCTAAATAAATTATATTTTGTCATATTTGAGCAGTTTAGCCGGCGTGTTATCAGTAATATTTCAATAATTTAATGGTTTTTTGTTTCAGTAACATTAGGGCAGATCTAAAGTATATTTTCCATAATGTTTTAATGAAATTATTTGCAATAATCGTCTTTGAAAGCAGGTTAATCGATATATTTAAGCAGAGTAACAAGTATATTTTTATTAATATTTTAGCAACAAAACTGAATTATTGTCAGTTATATTTTGATTATTAATAATAATTCATAGAGTAATTTTGAGCAGTTCTGTAGTGGAATTAACATCATATTATACATACTTTTATCATGACGGCATACCAGCAGCTGGAGACATGAAATACTGTTCAGTGTTTGTAATATTTATTCATTGTGATGAATAAAAACACGTTGGCCGATATTGATGGCTCATTTTTAAGACGCCATCACCATACCGATGATGTGCTGATATTATCGTGTATCCCTAATATTTTCCGTAATGTTTTAATAGAATTATTTTCAGTAATCAGTTATTTCAGCAGTTTAACTGATACATTTTTAACAATATTTTAGAAACATAACAGAATTATTTTTACTAATAATCATTTAATTGAATTATAAATTACATATCAGCAGTTTAGCTGGTGAATTATTAGTAATATTGTAATAATTTATTATTTTGTCTTTCAGTAACTCTGAAGCAGATTTACAGGTATATTTATGCAGTTTTAACTAGTATATTTTTAATAATATTTTAGTCACATAGCAGAATTATTTTCTCTAAGAATCATTTCATCGACATATAAATAATGCTTAAGCAGAATAACAGGTATATTCAATCCCTCCGGTCCCTCCGGTGCTCACCGTCCATGTCCTCGGTGTACCACATCTCCCAGCGGCTGTGGATGTCCTGCAGCCAGCCCGCGGTGCCAGTGGAGCCCCCGGCGGAGCCCCCGGAGCCTCGGGTCGCCTCCCGCCGGACCAGCTCGCTCAGTTTCTGGATCCTGCGGATGTTCTTGACGGTCGGGTACCTGCTGCCGTGCCGGATGACGGCGGTGAGGTGGACCGGGGAGCAGCGCTCAGTGGGCGGAGGTTTCAACACGGACTTGTTGACGGAGAAAACGTCCCGCAGCAGGTGCGGGTTCACCTCCTCGTACCGGGTCTTTGTACCGAAGTAAGCGGCAATGTGCGGGATGTCCGGCACCGACAGAGAGGAGCCGGACAGGCGGGTCAGGAGCAGGCAGAGAGCCGCCAGCAGTACACCGGAGGACATGACGGAGGGTCTCACGGTTAAACGGAACGCCGCCTTTGTTTGCTTTGTTGATGTTCCGGGTTCATCTGACCTTTGACCTCTCTGTCGTCACACAAAAAACGTTTCCGGAGTTTTTCAATCTCAAAAAACTACAAATAATACTTCCAAAATACGAATATAAAAAAAATCAAAGAGAGCTACTGCAGTATTTATATTGCACGTGAGCTCTTTTTGAAGCACCAGCCTGACTAGCTCCAAAAACCGGAAACACTCGCGTCAAGTTTCCGGTAATTAAACAGCTTCCGTTTAACATCATTCAAAATAAAAGCCGACATAAAAAAAAATAAATACACAAATCACTCTTTACTTTCAAAATAAAATATTTATTTATCCAACAGCTTCAGTTTACCATCTGATGACATTTGGGGACTTTCTTTATTTTTATTTTTATTTTTTATTTGATTTTAGTTATTATATATTTTAAACAAAATTCTGGAGTTGACAAAAGCCTTGGGTTTTCACTCCTTATGAGCATCTGGTAATTTTCCCCCCAAAATTTTAAATGAGACATATTTCAGCAGTTTAATATTTTCAGTAATATTTTAATGATATAATAGAATCATGTTCAGGATTATCATCATCATTCAGTTTTTTAGGCGAAACTACAGGCACACATTTCTAAATGTAAATGCTGTGACAAACAACAAAAAAGATTATTTCTACACTCTGCAACAGTCGACAGGCAGGATGTCTTTTCCTAACTTTGACATGTGACTTTTTTGTCCAGCCTCAGTAAACATCATCCTGTCTGCCACTAAACATACATGTAGACACGCAACAAATCTGATCTGTATATGGTGATGTCTGACACTTTGATGATGAAGCTGCACTTCAGTCATGGGAGCC
This sequence comes from Epinephelus fuscoguttatus, assembly GCF_011397635.1. Classification (NCBI taxonomy): domain Eukaryota; kingdom Metazoa; phylum Chordata; class Actinopteri; order Perciformes; family Serranidae; genus Epinephelus; species Epinephelus fuscoguttatus. The sequence continues at coordinate 36,507,959 of NC_064771.1, forward strand.
ACAGATCCATCTGGGCCGGTCAGACTGGAAACCAGCGCTGAACATGTGCCATAGTGATTTCCTTCAGGTGACTGATCATATAAACCGGTTTGGTTACTTTGGTTTTAAATATGACGACCTGCAGCAGGTAGTTCCTGCTCAGTGTGTCTTTCTCCAGTAAAATCCCATCGCGCAGAGCAGGAAACTCAGTCCCACTCCCAGAACAGATCCTCCCAGTGGAAGGCTAAGGGGCGTCGACTGTAGCTCTGACTGATCTGCAGAGAGACAGAGACAATCATTCACAGTGATTTAAAAAAACAACTGACAAGAATATATAGATAATATGCTCTTGCTCTGCTTAGCTTTAATAAATCATACAATCATTTCATTGCTCTTAAAATTTGACAGCAGTGTAACCTGACCAGATAATGTGTGTCATTCCACAGTAACTGAAGTTGCTGTTGCTGGTACGTTGTGATCCAATGATAAAACATTTCTTTATACTGTTCTAGAGCAGTGGATCTCTTATATATATATATATATATATACACACACCCACACAGATATATAGAAATAGGTTACATCAAATAATTTCAAGGGACATACACGAGGGGTCCCTGGATTATTTTGAGAAACAGATGACCTCTTCTCTAGGGGACAAAACACAAATTCTGTCGTTTCATTTTGAGGACTTGTTGGCCTACCGAAGTGCAGCAGCTGCGGCTCCTGTAGCCCCATGTGCTCCACCATGCAGCTGACGTTTCGCCCTGTGCTCAGGGTGAGTTCAAGGTGTGAGTGGATCTGGTAGCGCCAGGCTCCACTGGGCATCTTCGTAATGACCACACCTGGAGGGTCAGGTATGACAACACCATCTCTCAGCCAGGACAGTCTGATGTGCCGAGGGTAGAAGTTGTAGGCACTGCAGACCAAAACCACTGAGTCTTCACTGCTGCCAGACCTCACTGACTTCAGCCTGGTGACAGGAGGCACTGCAGGACGGAAACACTGTTAGGACACAAGGAAAGCAGCTGTTTTGCAGCATCCAGTATGGAGCTGAAAAAAGGGGGAGGCATGTCATATCATTCCTTTAAGCACTGGAAGGGACCTATGTTTTTTATTTAGGTGGGAGGGGCAAACAGATTTAAATAGTTATATTTTGTATTTGCGATAAAAACAGCAGTGTTGTCGGGATCAAAGGGATTTGCAGGGTACGTTGAGTGTTAGAGTGAATGGCCCACCTTAAATAGATGGGCTTAAGTTCATTGATGTATTTAAAGGGAAATTTCGGTTTATTTCAACCTGTCTCCTATCGTCCTAAATTTGTTTCAAGTGATAGGAGACAGGTTGAAATAAACTGAAATTTCCCTTTAAGTGTTTCTAATTTTAGATCTTTTTGGAGATTGTTCCATTTCCATGGTGCAGAGGAGGAGAATGCAGTTTTCCCCAGATCTGTTAAAACCTGGTGTTGATTGAAAAGCACCACCTGGAGGAGCGTAGCAACAGCGTAGTAACTACCAGAGCTGACACACAGCAGGGGGCAGAAGTCGGCCAGAGGTTTCCCAAATATTGCTTTATAGATAAACAAATATACCAGTGCAGCTGTCTGTGAGCGATCAGTGAAGTCCAACCCATCAAATCATAAAGAATACAATGATGAGTAAGGGACATGTATTTGTCATAAACATAGAGATGGATGGTATACTGAATCAAGGCTGCGTAAAATGGAGGAGGTTGCAAGCATATACAGTACGTCACTGTAATCAATCACAGACAGAGAAGTAGCTTTCAAGTTTTTCTTCGCACTAAAAGTGACACGATGACTTCACATACCTGCTTTACCCTGAATGTCTTTGTACGCCAGAGCAGTTTGAAACTTGCAGTAGTAGTCCAGGTCATGTCTCCGGACCTTCAGGTAGTCAGGGTTTTTATTTACAGTGTCTGCAAACTGTCTTCCATACTCTGTGAATCCAACCACCTTTTCTGTGGAGCTGTTGTACTCTGCCTGCAGTCGGCCGTTGTACTGGTAGTGAATGTAGTACTGCACATCATACTGTGAGCCCGTCTCTATGAACTGACACGTCTTCAGAATGTGGAAGTATTTTCCATCTGCAGTCACCTCTGTAGTAAATGACAACAAATATCAGAACAACTTAAAGCCTCTGAAAACTTTTACATGCTTTAATGTCTCTTTAAGTCCCGCCCTCCTGAAAAAGCCCAGTCTGCTCTGGTTGGTCAGTGTTTCAAGGTCTTCTGTATCTCGGCATCTCTGCCATAGATAAATAAAAAAAATAGATGCCTCACTGGCTGCTGGATGGCCCCCCAAGAATTGTGTTAGGTTTAAAGCTAATTTTTGTAGTAGCCAAACTGTAATTATCATAAATACCATCACCTGATGCCCTGCGGCCCCAAATACTTTTTTCCGTAGACTTTTTTTTTATGAATCAGTAAACAAATATTTGTGGGCATCACATCCTCTGAGATATGACTCGTTTCATTGTCAGGATTTGTTCCATTCTGTCAGATAACATTGGGAAAATCTAGAGGAGCTGCAAGATTAAATCATTCTATCCCCATTCAAGTCAATGGAGTGTTTAACAGGAAGTTAGCCGTTCAGTCAGCAGAAGTCTCATGTGCACCTGCTCTATGAGCTGCACAGTACAGAAACAGTGCCAGTGATCTCTTGATTAATCCATGCCACTGGACTGTATGTCAAGGTTGCCACCATGTTGGAGAGGGCAAGACTTATCTGTAGACAAATACAAGTATTCAAGGAGCTGCATTTTAGCGCCCTAGCTATTGCTGATTGCTGGAAGCCAGAAACAAATTAAAGTTTTTATAATTCCTCATGATAATGAATTATTTTAAACAATGTCAGTAATTGAGTTCCTGTCAGTCTAACACACACTCCTCTACTGAGAATCCAGAGGCAATTATAGACTAAATATATTCGGATGAATTAACTGAAAAAAAAAAAAACTTTTGTTCTACTACACGTGGATCATAAACTCATGGATTAAAAAAAATGACTCACTGAGAGAAATATAAACGTTATAGAGCTTTTTATACAGAAAAACTGCAGCTCCTGTTTACTGTCAGTTGTTTACAGGCTGGTCTGGCCCTTTCCAATATGGCCACAATGTTGATGTATTGCTGCAATTGGCTGATACAGTCACAGCGTCTATGTATCTATGTCCGTGGTCTCTGTACTGTCACCGCAGTCCGAGAATGGAGAGGTGAAGTTCACCCTCTTTCAGTGAACCTGCATGATGCACTATATGTACAGTATAGAGACAAATACATTTTTGATCTTGTTTGAATTGTGCTGTGAATGATGTACATGATGTTTGCCAATTTAAAAGACAGTACAAGTCAAGAAAGTCACGGTTTGCTATATAACTATTAAATATAACACTGTGAAAATATGTAATTAGAATGACTACACAAGTCACGTAAGTGGCGCCATAACTTTCTCTCTCGCTGAAGCTATGATGTCTGTGTCTCATACCAGTATATTCTCACACAAGCAACAACAAATCTTGCTCATGTTTTCGCTTCCTGGCTGATGAAAAGACCAGTGCTGTGTCAAATCACGTACCTCTATACTTACACTTAATATTTTGAGTGCATAAGTGCGTTCACACTGAGAAGTATGGAAAAATGCAGTGCACTATGAGTGCCTGGATGGTGCACTCAAAATGGTGAAGAAGTTGAGTGTGGAACTATGGACACTTCTCACCCTCAATGGTCGCCATCTTGGCTACGTAGCAGAAGGGGAGGGGAGGGACCACTTTTCAAACTGGAAATGGCAGTCGAGGACTGTGCGACCGTGAACGTCGCTGCATTGTACGAATACATGTGTTTTTTCACTAAGCACCACTATACTGTTGTCAGGTATGACCCAGCAGTGTGTTTGTTGGGTTCATTTAGCAGTCTGTAATGATTTGGTACCACGAACGATAACGCCAATGCTAATGCTAGTTTGCTAACTAGTTAATTTGCGGCCGTCATTTCTGGTGAGTGCACAATGGCCGTGTTTGGTTTGAGACAACACTACCCTGTCAAAATTTGCGCACTATGGCATTAAGTACATAGTGCACATAGTATACTACATGGAAGTGTGCTAACGGAAGAATGTGATTTGAGACACAGTACAGGAGCTGCTAGATAAAACACATCAGGCTAGATAATGTGTGTGCTGGAACACAGATGAGTTAGCTAGCTAGCCAGCTAGCTGGTGTTGGTGACTAATATCATGTGAGACGAGAAAAGTAGTTCGCTAAGCAACTTTCCTGATTTGAAAAATCTTTTAAATTGATGCACACCATGTGTGTAATTCATGGCACAACAAAAAATTATTTGTCTCTGGCTGTGCATACTTTTTCTGAAATAAGGTCCCATGGTGGTGATCCACCGGAAGGAGATAGACCTCACCTCTCCATGACTGTAACAGAGTATAGCAGCACTTACCATCATCAGTTAAAGCTTCTAAACACAATCAGATATGTTCTTAATGAAGAAAAATAATATGATCTGAAATCTGGAGATATTAAAGGATAACTTAGGTATTTTTCAACCTGGGCCCTATTTCCCCACGTGTATGTGTGCGTATGATTCATGGGTACCACTCGTTCTAAAACAGCAGCAAGATGATATGTTCCTTTGATATTAGCATGTAGCTACACGTAGCAGCATATGTAATGTGTGTTTCGCTGATGTTAGCATGTAGCTACATGTAGCAGCGTATGTAGTGTATGTTTCCCCAATGTTAGCATGTAACTACATGTAGCAGCGTATGTAGTGTATGTTTCCCTGATGTTAGCATGTAGCTACATGTAGTAGCGTATGTAGTGTATATTTCCCTGATGTTAGCATGTAGCTACATGTAGCAGCGTGTGTAATGTTTCCCTGATGTTAGCATCTACATGCAGCAGCGTATGTAATTTTTCCCTGATGTTAGCATGTAGCTGCATGTAGCAGCATATTTAATGTATGTTTCCCCTATTCAGAGACTGTTCAGAGACCCCAGTATGCAGAAATATTAAAATACACCATTTTGAAAAAAGGTAATTTTCCCTTTAACTTCACAAATCTTAAGTGCAAGTTTGGAGCATTATTTGGCCCCTTTTCTGACAAGATAGCCAACATGGTTGATACCAATGGATCCCTCACGTCCTCTAGTTTAACCTGTGTCTGTAGCTTTAAAATTGAGGCGATAGAGCAGGTTTTATTTGCTCACATTACTCTGCCTCACTCCTCACCCTCAGCTCTGCCTGTTACACCTTTTCAGACATTTGGTCATCACCTCTCTGCTCCTTTATTTTCTTGTTCTCTGTGTACTCTGACTTTTCCCTTAGTGGTCCCTGATTTTTGGTGAGACACTCTGACTAAGCTCTTAAGGCTGCGGCCCCCCTCACATGTTTACATTAGCAATGCCTGCATGTTCTGTGCATCTGACCCCGCTGTCAGATGGGCTGAACCATTTTGCAATACCTGCCAGGGCTGGGAGCATCAGACAGCACATTGGAATGTGATTTATTAATAAAATTACATTTATTTAGCATGTAAATACATATAACTTATATTGTCAGTGATATACATGTATGTAATGTTTCCCTGATGTTAGCTACATGTAGCAGGGAATATAATGTAAACAGTTGCAGCAGCGTGCCTGGAGCAGATGACCATATAAAAAAAAAATAAAAATCTGTCACCAAACTCTGGCCGTGTTTTCTACGGATATCCAACATTGTAGGTCTACTTTGATTCATTGCATTAACTATTCATGAATACATAAGTAACACTAAAAGTTCCTGGTATGATTTATTTAGACTAATCTGTACAGGTCAGCGGTCCGTTTCACAAACAAACTCTGAGTCTAATCCTGAACTCTGAGTTGATCTACTCTGAGATAGGAAACTCTGAGTTTCCGGTTCCAGAACAGCTGATTTGAATCAGTTTAATCAACTCGGAGTAGTTTCACCTGGAGTTAAGCGCCTGCACCACGACTATAAAAAGCCAGCATCAATGGAGCCCCGATTCGACGAGTCACCATGGCAACGGGGAAGAGGAGGGCTGCGTTTTTCACCCCACTAGAATTAGAAATCTTAATGCGCTCATACGGAGAGTTTGCACACGTTTTCAAAACGAAGTGCAACACTGCTGCAGCTGCAAAAGAGAGGGAGACGCCGTGGGAGAACATTGCTGCTCAGGTCAATGATTAAGTTTAAATGTAGTCCTTTGCAACCACAATAATATTACAGGGGAAACTGCTTGAATGGTAGCCTATTAATTTATTTCATTTAGGTGCAATCCCGCGGGGGAGAAGCGCACTTGGCAGCAGTTTAGGATGAAATATAAAAACATTGTTCAAACAGGTAAGACCTCGGCATAATCTCATGGGGGTGCCTCATTTTGATCATGTTTCACATTGTAAAGTAAATATTAAGTGGCTGTTTGACTGTGCAGTTGTTTTATCCCCAACATAATGCTGTTTTCACACACATCAATGTCTTCTCATCTATATCATGTTCTGTTAAATAATTAAGCCTGTTTAAACTAACACAGACTTCTACTCAGCCAACAGAAAGAAGGCAGATGCCGTAAAACGAGCACACTTTTCTGACCGCCCTGCATACAGTTGCCTTACTCAAGTGCTCTGCATCTCCGACATTGTACAAAAAACTTCCATTTGCAAAGAAACGCAACGCAACACACAATATCTGCTGGGATGTGAGAGCATGACTATGACTGGTAATGTTGCAAATGTAAGGACGGATTAGGTTGTGTATGTAGATGATGGAGTGTGATGTGAAACGGTACAGCTCAAAAAGATAATTGTGTGGAAATGCTAGAACATCTATGCGCGGTCTGATAACCATCTCCCGAGGAATATTTAATTCTCTGCGCAGTAATGCTGCACCTTCATCCACGGGATCGTTATCAAAAGGACATGCCATGTTAGTGAAAAAAGTCGCCACCTACTGTGCCTGATGGACTTCTAATATACTGACTCTGATTTTCTTAATGATTTTTTTAATGACAGACGGCAGAACTAGGCTACGCCAAAACTCGCCTGCTGACTGAATGAATGAGGAAATCAGATGGAGTGTGTGGCTCTGAAAGAGGGCGGAGACAGAGAGAAACTCGAGGTTCATTGAGAAAAATCTGGTCCCGACCAGGTTAGGTTCATAGAGTCTGTCACTACGGTAACTGACCGAGAGCTTAAGTTACCTCTCTCTCTGAAACAGGCTAGAGTTACCCCTCTTTCTCTGGTTTGAATTACCTCCCTTTTTGAAACGGAAAACTCAGAGTTTCCCTCATTTCAGGGTTAACAGACTCTGAGTTTTCACTAAACCTGCTTTGTGAAACGGACCCCAGAACTATGTGGGTGAGGTCTGATCAGCTGTAAGAAGCTCAGTGAGAAAATAGCTTGTCAGGGCCTCGAAGATGAACTAAACTCTGCACGATAACATTATTACTGACAACAACTGTTTCACTCACTTCAGTCAAGTCGATCTGTACTTTTGAATCACATAATTTATTACCTGTTTGCTGCAGAAGTGAAAAGAGCAAAAGCAGCGCATGCAGACGTTGAAGAACCATGATCAGCCTGACAAAAATAAGGAAGTGGGAGTTTAACCAATCACATCAGTGCATTGAGAAGAGTCACCTGTTGATAGGGTGAGGTTTACTTCCCAAACTGGCCATACAACTGCTGCTTTGTTTATTTAATGAGTGCTGTTACCATAGTGCTGAAGCTGCGTTCATACTGTGTTCCCGTTTGTAGCGGAGGTGTGCTGAGTTTAACATTACTGTGAAAAAATCTTATTGCCTAAAATTACTTCTCCCATATTTCACACGTTTTCCTTCACTGTCACTACCTACATTTACATGCCCAAATGATTCCAGTGTTTACCCTTGTTCCAAAACAAAACAATATAAGGTGTTTACATGAGTAATGACAATAAATGCTCCACTAATATTCCTGTTTTACATGCAGTTGTGCTGACTCTGATTAACTTGGCTTAAAATGACATTTATCATGTCAAAGTAAGGAAAAATGAAACAGCTCTAGCCTCTTGTCATATTGCTTCTTTGTGTCAAAATTTGATTATTGTAAATGTTTATCTAACGTTGGTGGACTTGCTATCTAAAAATTATTCAGCAAATTTTCAGCACAAAAACATTTCACTTCACGTCCTGTTAATGATAGTGTGTGCGACAAATTAACATGATTTGAATAATGAATGCTGAAGTGGTCATTTTATTGGAAGTAACATTTTATTGAAGAAATGGGTGAAAATTATCTTGTCAAAGCCAAAACTAAGAACATGTATGACACTTGTTTGAACGTCAGCAATAGAAAGAGCAATAAAATAAAAAACATAATAAAGATAGAGATTTACAATAAAAGGATAAAGAGAAAAAAGATATAAAAGGTAAAACTAATTACTAAATGATTTACTATTTGAAAAAAATCACCATTCAAAATAGCAAAAGTGATTTAAAATCAAGTTTAAAAATCAGTTTGCAGTCATTACAGGGCGGGGCAGGCAGTGTAAAGAAGGAATGTTTTCAGCTTTGACTTAGTGTTCAAATTCGGGGCTGTCTGACATCATCTGGGAGGTCATTCCAGGTTTGTGCTGCATGATAACAAAACACTGCTTCATCATGTTTTGTTCTGACTCTTGGGACGGTCAGTAGGCCGGCCCCAGATGTCCTCAGGGTCCGTGAAGGTTCATATGTCACAGGCATGTCAGAGATATATTTGGGCGCTGAGCCACAGAGTGATTTGATTTTGAAATCAATTCTCTGAGTGACAGGTAGCCAGTGTAAGAATTTTAGAGCTGGAGTAGTGAGGTTGTATTTCGTAGTTTCTGTCAGGACCTGAGCAGCATTCTCAATAAGATGAAGTTGTTGCTCAGTGTTTCAAGGTCTCACTTTGACATTATTCCTCTGACTCTAGTAATGTTTTTTAAATGGTAGCAGGCAGATGACGTTACGGATTTGATGCGGCTGTGGAAATTTAATCTGAGTCCAGGATAACACCATGGTTTCTTGCGTGATTCTTAGATATAGAACTAATCAGTCTAATCTTACAGTCCTGTCATAAATCCTCCTTCATGCAGTTATAGTGTTCAGTTTGTGCTGCTGTTGAACCTAGCTGTGTTTTACTAACAGATGTTTCTATTACTCAGTTCACCCTCACTGATATAAATAGGTCTGTAAAAAATATAGATACGATATTTGTTAAACTGTGACTGTATTTCCTGCTAGCTAGCTATGACACATGTCGTTCTCTTTTTGTAGAACTCAAGCAAAATGTTAACATGTTATTTTGTCTGAAAATATAAAAGACTGGACACAAACATCAAAATTCATTAATACAATAATACAATGATAATAAAATCTAACATTTTGGTTCACATTGTACAAATGAGCAGATATATGTCATTCCTGGCTAACATTTTGTTTGGATTAAAATACAACTTAGTAAACACGTATAATCAGTTTCATGTGAAGGCAGACAAATCCTATAAAAATCTTCAGAACAGCAGGAAGTGATGTTGATCACCAGGTATTTGTTTTTTAGGAGAACTGGATTCTGAGCTCTGATCTCTGTTGAAGTTATTGTTATTAACACATGAGATTGTTAACCTAAAACAATCATTCATAAGCACATCATACAATTTCCAGGTCAAACCTGAGCTGTCTCAAAACAATACCAAAATACAGTGCATTAGCCAGTGTCAGTCTGCCCAGCAACCCTGTGGTACGCAGCCCGCCAGCAGTCTGCCAGCCGATGTTGGAGGGAGTCTTTAGTAGAAAGGATGAAGAGGATGACACCAGAAGTGAGACAGATGAGTCCCAAAGACAAACAGACCCACGCTGCTGTAGAACCCACTGACCTCTCAGGCAGCACTGGTGGAGAGCAAACATTGTGACTCAGAAATGTTCAGAACAATCTCAACAGTGAAACTCAACTACAGGAACGAATCATCGGGAACCTGCAGCTTCCCATAAGAACGTGAGAGACTTAGGTCCTAGGTTCTGCATTTCTGTTTTCCATTGTGTTTTACAAACCACTACATTTAGAATGTAATCCACTGTCTTTAAATGTGTGCTGGTGATTTGAACACAAAAAGATGGATGGTCACTCAAACCCTTTGTGAAATGTGCAAGTTATAGAGTGTTGGCGCACTGTCACCAAAACAACCATCATGTCCTGCAATGATGACATATTTCCCTGTTGCATTCTTGTCAGGGATGCATCAGGACACATTACTGTTTATGCGACAAAAGCCATGTGGTGCAGTGTGTCCGGACCATCTCAGCAGTTGTTTGAGTGATCGGGTCACAGTGTGTCTTGGTGGTACTTACACTTGTATTTAGAGCTTTCAACTTGTGATCTGATCACCAGAGATGCATGTTAAAACCAAATGTGAACAGGGTCTGTGTGTGTAAGTCAGTGGGGTGGTGGCAGTTGATGCTTTGGTTGTAATACAAAGTAGATGGGTAGATTACTGAGGAGAAAGTGGGTATACTCTCCTATACATTCCACTGGCTGTTTAGCTGATAGGTGTGTAAACTGTAAACGGCCGGAAAAAGAGGAAGGTACACCCCATACACCCTCCACTACACCACTGGGGCCGTATTCACAAAGCTTCCTAGAGCTAAGAGTTGCTCCTAGTGATGAAATTCTAAGAAAATTCTTAAACTGTGATGTTTTCTTAGAATTTTCCCTGAAAGTTAAGACTAGGTCCTTGTGAAGACAAAAGTTATTCACAGAACATCTCAGACCTTAAAAGAGCTCGTAAGGTGAAAAACTATTTTGAGCAGGGAGGAGGACTGTGAAGGGGTTTAAGAGTTTCTGAATCAGAGGAGAAAATGGTGGAGACACAAAGAGGTCAGAGGAATATTCTGCAAACTCTGGATGACAGTGAGTAAATGAAATGCTACAGATTAGATGTTGCAGGAATAATATGTGTGGTTGATGTCATCAGGGATACACACACATTTTTCCAATTAACGCTGTAACGCCAGAAATATAAATGAAGCTCAGCATAAGTTCAATCAGGAAGACCTTTCTCGTGCTCACCCTTTCACATTTTTCTCCATCCCACTCTCACTGCTCCCTCTAATCAGCTGACTGGGTGTTCACTCCTCTAGTATTCCAATCACACTTTGCCACGATCTCTCAGCCAATCGAGATGCCACTGCAAAATTTTAAATCTGCTCTCTCTTCTGCAGCTGTCAGCCATCATTGTAGGCAGAATCTTCGCACCCTCCTCCACCCCGGTCTCCTCCAGCCATCGTATCCAGAGTCCAGGACGAGCTCTCAAAGACTCATTCCTCTACTCATCCAGATCATTGGCACTTCTCCATCTTCCTCTCATCTCATCTTCATCACCTCTACCACCACCAGCGTCTAGACTCCGGGGAGGTTCCCTATTCGACTATGGATTCATCACCCTCCTTAAATCAAACCATCTCTACAGGGTCTAATCGCCAAAGACTTTCCACATTCTTATTCATTTGTTCACATGTTAATAAATATTCTTTTACCATTAAAAACGAGTCTCTCCTGATTGAAAGATATGTGTACTAGCCTGAAAATGCGAGTCCTTGCAAGAAGACAACACACCTTGAACTTTGGTTGTTGGTGCTACCAAAAGCAGCTGACAGAGGTGAAGGGAAATGCATCCAAGTACTAGATGTGCTGTATGTTCTGATATGTTATTACAGCTGTATAGTTGTATTTTCAGGACACTGAGTTAGTCAAAAAAGCCAAATTTCTGAATGTGTGGAAAGTGCATATTTTAATCCATCTCTAAAAAATCTGTATACATAATAAGAAACCCAATACTACCAAAATATACGGTAGGCTACACGTCCCTGTATGTAAACTTTGGACCTCAACAGTACAGTATATTTCAATCTTACCCCATGTTTTGGTGGCAGGATGGCTCAGCGCTGCGTGCTGCACACTGCAGCCCAGCACGTCATCTGTGTGTGGACTGAAAGACAGGCTGGCCAGCTGACTGAAGGTCCCGTCCCCTTCAGGGTACAGGTTACTGAGAGCCACACCCTCTGTCACCTGAACACCATTCCTGGTCCACGTGACATTGATGAAGGGGGGGTAGAAGTGACTGATGTAACAGTATAAGATGCTCTCCTTCCCCTGCTCTGCCTCCTCCTTGGGATAGACGAGCATTGTCGGGGCTTTTAGAAAGAGAAGAACATGGTTTGTAAGGACATAATGCACTCACCATGTATGTTCCCTATTTATCAAGAGGAGAAAATCAGCCATAAATGTGACATTTTTGATCTGACATTAAAGGACGAAGAGTTTCTTAACTTGTGGAACTATGATCACTATGGGTATCACAACAATCCCTACAATCTTAAGGTTTTTTCAGACTGGAGGAGCTAGGAATGATAAAAGTTCTCATGCTGTGTTCACACCCAACCCAAGTGAGTAGACATGGAGGCTCTGTACACACAACAAAAACAACAGCTCGTAAAACAACAACAACAAAAACAGGGAGAAAACATGAACAAATGGACCGGCAGTGAAGTCCAGGCTTTACCAAGATATGTAACATTGGAAATACAATGCAGTTTTGACTTGTCAAAGTGAAATATAGGAATCTTGGATGGCTGTGCTGCATCACGTTAGCGTTCCTATTGGTGGTGCGAATGTAAACAGAAAAAAAGGCCTTGGAGGTATTGTGTAGTTCTCAGGAGCTCCTCAGTGGGAAGTTCCACTCAGGGAGTTACCTTAACTGTTTGCTCCTAAAATCACTCTTAATGTGTTATCCAGCAGACCCACACAGGTGAAACTGAACAGTGTCCTGTCTTTACCTTTTTTTTCAATGGGACTCTTCTCGATCTGCGCAGCTTTAGCGAAATAGTATTTCCATAGTCTCTCCTTGCTAACCAGAGCCAATAGGTAAAATCCAGGTAAAAAATCTTTTTCCAGCTCCTCAAGCAGGGGTGCTGTCCAAACTGCTCGTCTAATCTCAAAGTCAGCGTATGCAATCTGGTCTCCGTTCCAATGTAATTGTACCTGACCGTCACCAGACTCAGAGCAGCCATAGAACATCGTCCCTTCGTAAAGTGCTGCAGCAGGAAAACACAAAAAGAAAGTGTCAGTAAAGTCAACTTAGATCTATGCTCCACACTTATATTACATACATATACACGTGGATGGATTTCTAAAAGGGCCCACCAGGCACAGGCCCAGGGGCCCAAAGTGTCAGGGGCCCCTTGGCCTTCGCCTAAAATGTGTCACTCAAATTAACATGTATCAACCAGGACAAAACACAAAATAACCACAAAGAGATGCAAAGCAATTGCAAAGTGACACAAGGGGCTCTAGTTTCCCAGCGCAGTGCAGGGTGGTGAACCCCGTGCAGACCTAGCTGAGATGGGTGTGGCGGCGCAGCAGGGGGAGGTGTCGACAGATCCAGCTTGGCGCAGTAACAGTTTGGTGCCAAAAGGCTTCGCCGAAGGTGCGCTAAAAGCTAAAAGCCAGCTGAAACCAGGTCTACTGTCAGCGCAGGCGGAGCGCAGCCGGTGTAAGCTGAAGTTTGGCTGACTGGCGGACAGTGCGCACACGTCACCAAAACCTCACAGGCTGGTTTCCAGAATATCAGGCACATTAACAATGCAATAAATACCCAAAAAACCACTATTCAATGCAACTATCTGCAATCAGCACATAAATGTATCTCTATATCGACTGTCCCGTCACATCTGATGTCAGATCAAAGGGGATTGGCACCGTTTGGCACGTTTGGCACGCATAATGGAAACCCAACCTGATTTGATTAACACAGCTGCAAACTAATGAGTTCACATCCCTCTCAGCCAACCACAAACAGCCACAGCATCAGATAGGGAGTATATATTCAGCATCTGTCATCTTAGAAAAGTCAAAAGAAAAGAAACAGAGTGAGACTGCGAGAGAGAGAGAGAGAGCGTGCGTGCACGAGAGAAACGCAACATTGATTTACAATTGTGTTGACCTCCTCCCAGGCTACCTTTGCATCATCAGCCCGAGGAGGTCTGCTCACAGTTCCGTATACTCGGACACTGCGAGCTTGGACCTGATGAAAACATCATTTTACTCCTGGGAGGAGTTTGGCCATCTGACGCTGCTGCTCTCTTCTGCCATGGCGAATTGAGTAAACTCTCATCACACCTTTGCGTGATGCATTTAAGGGCGAGGAGAGGGGCTCATTTGATTGGTGTGATGTGTGTAAAACCCACACCACACCTTCTCTCCTCCCTCTTTCCGACTTGCGCCGGTAGGAGGGACAGAGGTGGGAAAGAGGAGTAGCTGCGCCAGGCGCACAGTGTGCCAAACTTGCAAAATCCGCCTGGCCACACCCAGTTGGCGAAGCACAGGTGCGCTGCGCCCCCGCCTCGCCCGGTCTGCGAAACTAGAGGCTCACAATAACTTGAAGAAAATGAAAAGTAACTAACTCCAGACTGAAAATGACTTCTAAGAGATGAAAAATGACCACAAACAGACTCAAAACAACATAAAGAAGCTAAAAAAAACCCTCGAAATCTGTGTGTCTTGCTACATTGGAGCAGAGGTGGCCCATGTCTGTGCCCAGGGGCCCAGTGTCTTGTAATCCACCCATGTCTATACAGTCAGGCACATTCACACTGAAACCGAGTGATGCAGGAAGTGTTTGACTCTGTCTTCGTTTTGACTGTTGGACCCAGGTCAGCAGAAGTGAAACTTGAGCTGAAGGCGTGACTGTCAAACTAGTTACCTGAGAAGGTTGGTCATTTGGTTTGTGTCAGGAAAGGCAAAATGGAGGCTGGCATTTGACACTCATCTATCTCGTTTTGATTTAAGGCTGGTGATATATTCAGTATCTCATACTGTGTCATTCTGAATCTTATAAATACTGTGTGAAAATAGTAACATTAAATAAAGTTAACTTTGTTGTTCTTCTGCCTGCAGGATAGCACACTGGAAGTACTGGTTTAAAGCCATGTTACACAAAGATAAGGAACAGAAACAGTCTGATGAAACTTTACCTGCATGGGCTGTGAGGAAGAAGTGACCCACAACCAGTAAAACCAGTGAAGGATCCATTTGATCCAGTTAAGAAATGATACAGTCTGCGTTCCTACCCAGAAAATGAAACTGAACTGATTCATGAGTGTCAAGCCAGCAAAAATTAGATGTGTAACACGTCATAACTTTCAAAATAAAAGCCTTGGGAAATGATAACATCAAAATTCAGGTTTGAAAAGTGTAAAAAAAAAAGGTTTTAAAACTAGAAAATAGGATTAAGACATTTGAATGTCTAAAGTAACTCCTTCAGTCTTACAGTGTTTCCTCAGACTTTTTGCTTTGCAGACATGAAACATAGATTCATCTTAGAGATCTCTGTGCAAATCATTTTGTGTGTTGTGTCCAACATTATAGCTGGTTAGTTTCGGTCAGCTTATATGACCAAGAGTTTGTGGTGTTTTACCATCACATTTCAGTCACAGTGGTGAATATACTTAATACTCCAACATTTTAGCTCGTAGAGTATTGATCTTATTTTCCATGGCAGCTGATATCTTCATTGTGTTGGTGGTGCTGCTGTATTGGAGTCCATTTCACTGAGAGCTGTTTCTAATATTCGGTCCACCCTCCTCTGTGTGAACAGGGTCAACAGGACGCTCTGTTGGGTTACATTATATGGTTCATAATGCTTTATAATTGAGTGAATATTCAGAGACATTAACATGATTATCACCAGACTAACACCAGTATTGATTCCTCTCATATCTCTAAGTAGTACTTTGTTTAATCTAAAATTAAACAAAGAGGAGTTGTGCATAACAACCTAATATCAGATAATCATACTGAAACTCTCTCTCTCTCTCTCTCTCTCTCTCTCTCTCTCTCTCTCGTATCCTATTACTGCATCTTGCTAACTCGGCCATTCTGGATGTCACTAACTCGGCTTCTTCTCCGGAGCCTTTGTGCTCCACTGTCTCTCAGATTAACTCATATCACAGCGGTGCCTGGACAGCGTGACGTGTGTGGTTGTGCTGCTGCCGTGGTCCTGCCAGATGCCTCCTGCTGCTGCTGCTGCCATCATTAGTCATTAGTCATACTTCTACTGTTATTATACACATATGATTATTGTCACACATGTATACTGCCAGATATTAATACATACTTTCAACATATTGTACCGCAGTAGCCAGAACTATAACTATAATATTATTACTTTACTGACATCTATTGCACGTCTGTCCGTCCTGGAAGAGGGATCCCTCCTCAGTTGCTTTCTACCATATTAAAGGTTTTTTTTGGGGGAGTTTTTCCTGATCCGCTGTGAGGGTCATAAGGACAGAAGGATGTCATATGCTGTAAAGCCCTGTGAGGCAAATTGTGATTTGTGATACTGGGCTTTATAAATAAAATTGATTGATTGATTGATTGATTGATTGAAAGCAGTGCAGACTGCCTGAGCGTCTCACTGCATTGTATTATATTAAAATTCTGGTGGCAGGTGACAGATCAAAATAAAAATATGTTTTATGTTCAACCATAAATCGACACAGACAAATTCACTTGATACGTGTCCCTCACAATGTTTTAACAAAACGTTGCCCTTGTCTGCATCACTGTGTGGGTATTAAAATAAATGCGTACGTAAGCAAAATGGGACACTGTGTATAACTTTATTTTTAAATTAATTAATAATGATGAGAGAACTTTGATTTTGTTATTTTTGCCCAAAAGAAATAAAAACACAAAGTTTTTCCTTTGCTTTTTTTCCCAGTGTGGACATTTAAAGGTTAAAGATATCTGAGCCCTTTCTGTCCCTGCCCGGACACCGTCCTTCCTGTTGTGGGTGTGGACGCCAGTAATGGAGGAGCAGCGTCAGTAAATCGGCTTCTTCTAAGTTAGTAAAGCAGTTTAAAGTGTGCTGAACGGTGTCGCCGTGTAGCTGGGATGCTGTGTCAGGATGGGAAACCTGTTTGGAAAAAAGAAACAGAGCCGAGTGACGGAACAAGACAAAGCTATTCTGGTGAGAGTCACCGCGAGCTAACGTTAGCTGCTAATGTTAGCCTCCACACTCAACGGCAACAACAGCGAGTCACGCCAAACCGCTGTGTAAAACTGGGGTTATTAAGCAACATGGCGTCTCAGTTATCATACAGACACGGTTTATAAAACACGCCTTCGTTATTTTGACACCCTGTAAGTTACTCTTTAATTCGGCGTCAGTATAACTGGATGTGTAGTTTAACTTGATCCCACCTGTGGTTCTGTCTTCATGTTAGCCGGTGAGGAGCCGAAACAAACACTGTCATTCACTGTTAAAAAGTTGACATATTAACCGCTTTATCCAAAGTGATGCTCATCTGTGTGAATGCCGATTTTATCTGAGGAGCCTGCCGCCGGTCTGGTCCCGTTATCTTCGTGAAATATGGTACAGCTGGTGCTTTACAGGGTGGAAATGTTTAATTGCAGATAATCAGACTGGAGCTTCTGTTGGGTCTGACAGCAGCAGGTGGGCTCCTCAGCCTGCACACTGACTGCCACACACACACACACACACACACACAGAGGAAGTACTAATACCTCTGTAAAAACACTCTGAATGCAGTAAAAGTCCTGCATTGAAAATCTTGCAGTCAGTTAAATCATGAAATCAGGAAAAAAAAAGATTTTAAAAGTATTAAAAGCACAAAAAAATGTACCTGTGACCGCTATACACTAAAAATTATAATAATAAAAAGCTTTATTTTACAAAGCACCTTCCATACGATAGATGCAGCGGAAAGTGTTTTACAGTAGCAGGAATTATAAGGTAATTCTGTATAAAAGAAGATTGAAATACATTTTCAAAATCAAAAATAAGTAGAGTGACAGTAGAGTACACAGAAGGCATCATAGCTCAGTATCAACAAAACCATAAATCACTAAACATTAAATCATAAGTAAAATAATTTAACCGTGTTTACCGTTCAGATGTGTGCATACATACATTTTTATTTTCATATGGGTAAATTTGACTTTTTATATTTTTATATTTTAAATTTTTGTATGCTTTGTACTTTTAATTTAGCTTTTGTGCTTTGTTTGTTGTTTGTTTAACTGTCTCCTGTTTGTGTTTGATTGTGAATTATGCTGCCATATAAATTCATTTCCTGTAAGGATCAATAAAGTATAAATCTAACTCTATCTAAATATCTGTGTTAATCTAAATCATTAAATCATAAAATCATAAGTAAAATTGTAAAGAAAAAATTGGAAGTAACGTCTTTCAAGCACAAAATTGTAAAATCTAACTCATGAAATCATTAATATATAAAACTGTAGGTAAAACAGTGAATCATAAAATCATAAGTAAAGTCATTAAATCTAAATATTGTGGGTAAAATCATTCAATCATAAAATTGTAAACTCATAACAAACAGTAGCATCATTATTTTATACTTTTTTAGGTAAGACAGTAAGTCATAAAATCATTAAAGCATAAAATTGTTAGTAAAATCATTCAGTCATAAAATTGTACAATCGTATGTGAAACTGAAATTAGAAGTAAAATTGCTAAATCAAAAAATTGTAAGTAAAACCATGAAATCATTAAATAATGAAGTCATAAGAAAATTATTAAATTGTCAAATCATGTGAAATCATGAAAGTGTAATTAAAAATTTTACATAAATTGTAAGTAAAATCATTAATTAACGAAATTGCAGGTAAAACAATAAGTCATTAAAAAAAAAGTAAAATCATTAATCATAAAATCAGGTAAGATCCAACACTTAAACAGAGGTGCAGCAGTGTGAAGTGTAGAAACTGTGTCAGGTCTGTTTCAGTGAAGTCTCAGTGAATTAAAGTTCAGACTGAACAGATGTGATTTTAGTTTTCTGTTTTTTAAATTACAGTGAGCTGATTTCTTTACTTTCTTAAAGAAAGTACCTCACATCTACCGGAGAATAGTACCTGAGTAAATGTGTTTCCACCAGTGATGATGATGTGTGTGTGTGTGTGTGTGTGTGTGTGCGTGTGTGTGTGTTAATGACAGCTTAACGTGTCTCTGTGTTCTGGTTGCAGCAACTGAAGCAGCAGAGAGATAAACTGCGGCAGTATCAGAAGAGGATCAACCTGCAGCTGGAGAAGGAGAGACTTTTGGCCAAACAGCTGCTGAAAAATGGCAAAAAAGAGTAAGTACACAGAACGATGATGACGTCACAGTGACGAGAGAACACAGAGGTCACTGATGAAGAAGGACGTTATAGCTGATACGTCACTTCATCTTCATCATTCATATTAAAATGTTTTATAGATATTCACGGGCAAAGATCTTTACTTAACTCACTTTATTTAAAATGACGTCAGCAGGAAAATAATTCTGTAAAATCAAAAAGCTGAACAAGTTATTTGAAAATATTTAGTTCAGTTTATTGTCACAAAACCAAGTGGAGCTTTATTATTTGGTTTTTGAGGAATTATAACCTTGTTTCCACAGTTCAGTTCAGTTCAGTTCAGTTCATTGTTTCCATTTCCTCAGTGTTAAGTTGTGGATGGTCCCAACAGAAGCGTTCCTTAGCGTCCCCATGTTTGGTCCCCCCTCTGTTGGGGTACCTAGCACACAGATCTGGTACTAAAAGGTGGAGCTAGAAACCCTGCAGTCTGATTGGTCAGTAGAGGACGCTCACTCTGGTTTTATGTAACCTCTGTTCATACATCAGTAAACTACAACTATAAAATGAAAGAGAAAAAAATAACTTCATTCACTGGGCCGACTGCCGGCAACTTTTAAGGTGGAACGTTAACTTGTAATGTTACTCAATGCATGAGTTGATGACGTGAATCCATCAGCACACCTTAAATTTCACTGTGACAACTTTGACCATCACTTTAGTTTTTATATGACACACACTTTTAGTAATGACTTTAAAAATATAGATTCATTTGGAGCGGATTATGTGAAGGTCATATATTCTAATCCTCACTTCCTGTGGGCTACAGCAACACTAAACCCCTGAGCTTGCCTGAGAAGGACTAAATGCACAAAGCTGCTATTTTTAAATATCCCATGGAGAGAGACTCTCACTGCAGCCTGTTCTATTTTGTTGTGAAAATGTGGGCGTGCAGCCTCGTTCTGTGGACGATAAACCAGGTGCAGACTTCCATCTGTGTCACCGCTGATGAGGAAATACAGCGAGTGCTGGACGGAGCAGTGAGTGACAACAACCCCGCCCACATTTAAGAGGACTGTCTGAACACACCCAGGGTCTAGGTACCATGTCTGAAGGCTGACTGCTGGTTCCAAAGGTGCTGGACTGGAAGGGTTTGGTGGAGACGGGGCTAATGTTTTTGGCTTGTACGTCCATCCCATTCTTGTGAATGCAACATCTTAAGAACACCCTGAGGAATTTTGAATTGATTAAAATTTTGTGGTCAAAGGTCAAAGGTCACTGTGACCTCACAAAACATGTTTTGGGCTATAACTCAATAATTTTATTCACTAATTATGACAAAACTTCACACAAATGTCTAACAGGATCAGATAATGAAGAGATGACATCTTATATCCAAAAGGTCAAAGATCAGTTTGACTGTGACATCATCATGTTTTAACGTCATATCTCAGGAACAGAAGGGGAGACATTTGGTCAGATACTGAAGTGGTGACTCTAATATTGAAACTGTGCTGATTGTGTAGATTTTCTGTGTGCGAATCCATGTTTTAGAATTTGTAGCTTCTTTGCAGCAACGTCCATATTTGACCCGTTATCAACTGTCATGGCTCCATATGAGCCTGGACATACATAGTCTGAGTGGGCAGAAGTTTGCTGCATAGATCAGCCTCTCATTGGGCGGAACGAGCCACCCGCTGAAGTCCCGCCCTACCACCTCCGGTTGTGTAGCAGTTTTCAACACGTCCTTTACTAACTTTTGCGGTGTTTGATCTTGCGGGGATGTAGCCATTTTTCTGCCATGGTTCGCGTCCTGTAGACGATATTTTTGTGGGCATGTGACACCAAAACCTGTTTCCCCCCGGCAATATTTTTGCAAGCGCACCGTTGCTGTGGCACCGCCCAGAACGATTGTGATTGGTTGAAAGAAGTACAAGCAGCCGGGGCGTTTTTTTTCTCCAATCTCAAAGTGAGAGTCGGCCCAGCCAGACCTTTCTTTTCTTGAGAAAGGTCTGGTGAGCAAGACTAGGACAAACATGTATGTAAACTGTAAGGGAGACACACAACCCAGTATTTTAGTTCAAGGGAATGTTCTTCAGAAAATAACCAAACCTTTTTTGTATTTTCTGTCTTAAAGCCTTTGCACACTGAGTCTGTTTTTTTCATCCAAAAATGTAGCACGTCTGAAAATAAATGCGACTTGAAACTTGCGACACTGAGTCCGAAACTTGTGTTCGTGATTAAAATTTTCGGAACAGGTTGGATTTTCTGCGTTTTCACCAACATCAGAGCCGTTAGAGACGTTTGACCAAGAATCAGTGTTGATAATGTGGCAGGGGGACACAGCTGCGACGAGACAGAGGAACAGAATCATTTCATAACTCAGACAGCTACTGTCAGCAGGTCAGGTAGTCATATTCAGGTGGATGATGATGATGACGAGGAGGAGGATGTGGGCCGCACACAGAGGCAGAGAGAGAAGACAGCTGCGCCCCTTCATGTAGCTGTGGTGCCAAATGACAGACAGTTAGGGAGTGGTGACAGCCAGATAGATAACTCCAGAGGCAAAGGAGGAAGTGTGACTTTTCATTTTGTCACATTTCACATTAAGAAAACATACCCGACAAAAATGGACTCAGTGTGCGAAGGCTTTTAGTCCAGGATTTATTTGTTCCTTCACTCAGAGTGACACTGGTTTAATATCTCCTGGGTCCAAACAGGAAAGCGCTCCTCCTGCTGAAAAAGAAACGCTACCAGGATCAACTTCTGGACAAGACGGAGAACCAGATCGGTAACCTGGAGCGGATGGTGAGTGGTGGGGGGGATCGGAGCAACACACGGCGTGAAGCAGCAGTAACGAAGAGAAACTAACAGCTCCTCTGGTCTCTGCTGGTTTCAGGTTCAGGACCTGGAGTTCGCCCAGATTGAGGCAAAGGTCATTCAAGGGTTGAAAGTTGGAAATGAGTGTCTGAAGAAAATGCACGAGGTAGGTAATGGCAAGAATAAAAACTCTGTCTGATCACCACACCTCCACCTGTATCCCTGCTTATTGATGATTGGCTGCTTCTCCCACATCAGGTGATGTCTATTGAAGAAGTAGAACGGATTATGGATGAAACTCAAGACGCCATCGAGTACCAGAGGGTGAGTCCCCCCGCTGATGTCAGAAACACACTTTAATCTTTGATTTACTGAAGACAAGTCCTGCTGACGTTTCTAAACGCTCATGCTACGATACGAAGCTGTTTGTTCACTGAGCACTCGTTGTCTCCCCGCAGCAAATAGACGAGATGCTGGCGGGCTCTTTATCACAGGAAGATGAAGACGCTGTCCTGGCTGAGCTTGAGGCCATAACTCAGGTCAGTGTCATCAGCGTTTACACTCAGATTTCTGACTCTGTATTTGAAATTAAAATGACGTGAGAGGCTCCACCCTTCCATGTTTTCCATCGTGTGTTGTCTCCATGTCCACTCTCAGGGAGACGTCGAGCTTCCTGACGTTCCTGCAGACGAGCTTCCAGAAGTCCCAGAGGCCACAGAGAAGGAAGCAGGTTTGTTCTCTCTCGAATTGTCTTTGTCTTAAATTCCACTCTGACCTCAACGTCCTCTTTGTGTTGACCTCATCATGTTGCAGCTGTATGGGGGCAGAGAGACCAGGAGAGAGAGTTGTTGACTAGAGATGATACACCGTCTCATGGCGGTCACTTCCTGTCGACGTTACAGATCAGAAGCACAGAGAGTCGTTGACTAGAGATGATACACCGTCTCATGGCGGTCACTTCCTGTCAACGTTACAGATCAGAAGAATTTACTAGAAAGTTTGTATGTTTTTTTTGGGTTGACGGGAGGAGACATGGCGCAGTTAGTCTCTCAAGAAAACTGAGGGTGCGTTTTCAATCACATTCTTTTTACGTTCAGCACATACTGCAGCTGTCCTTAAAAAATATCTACCGTTGCCTGCGGTGTGAACACCGTCAGGACAGAATACTTCCTCGTTACATTACGCCCTGAACTTTGACCCTCTTACTCAAATATCTGTTCTGATAAAATATTACAAAACTGTGCTGATTGTATAGATCTGTGTGTGAAGCATCCATGTTTTCACAGATATGGATGGAAACTGTCAGAGACACTGGACTGGTGGGCGGAGTCAAACAGCAGTGAGGTGGTGATTCTGGTTTAGTTCAGGCCTCTCCCCTCAGTTTGGTATCTGAAGAGAAACAGTCCGAACGCTTATTTTCGGTTGTGTTGATGTTGGAGCCATCTGTGGATCCTCCTCCCTGCTGTAAGTCTGTCAATCTGTTCTCGTCACAGAGAGGGATCGTCCCAGGAAGAAGCCGGAGCGGGAGATGCTCGCTGCATAGGAGCAAGACTGACCTCCATCAGCTGACCTGCTGGAACTTCTCCACCACACTCCAGTCCAACATTAACCTGCAACCACACAAACATCTGCTGGAGGACTCTCTCTCCTGCAGACGCCTGCGGTGAAGTGACCGCAGCCTCCGTCAGATCCTCCACACTGTCCGGCCACCGTCTGTCCCTGAAGGCAGTAGTGGCTGGGACTGGTTCAGTGGAGGGACGCTGATGGGAACCATGAAGACCTGTGAGATCAGATAACTGTGCCTAACCCACCACCAAATCATTGTACTCACACTGACTTCACTTTAATGCATGTATGTGTTACTCACTGATCATCTGTCAGAGTCCATCCTGCTGCCGATGGACGTGTCATTTAAAGTCTGTAAAGGGTTGATTCACCCAAATATTAATCCTCTCGCATTGATTTTATCTGGTCATGTTTTGGTTTTATTTGTCCAGGTTTTTTTCCTCCTGAGGTGAGTGGAACTTCATTTGTGACGCTCGAGGAATTAAAACATTTTAAAGAAAACTCTGCAGCGACGTGTCTGTCCAGAAAACAAATGACACAGTTTCTCCGCAGACTGAGCTGTCAGCAGATTTTATTGGTCGGTCCCTCCAGGATTTCACAACAAATTCAGCCAATCCCTGTGAACTCTGTGACATCACTTTTTTTTTTATCGCAACTTTAGTGCAAATTTGACTTTTTAAAACAGATCAAGCACAGTCTGGCACCACAGAGCTGCTACGAAGTCCGTTCTTTACACTGTGTTTACATATTTACACAGAACCAAAGGACGTCAGCATCATGTCGCTGCAGTGTGTGATTACAGACAGCATGATGACATCACAGAATCAAAAGAGACGTGACACGAAACAGCGTCATCCTCTAGTGTGACATATAACATTCGTGTCAGCGGCTCTTTATAAACAATGACAATGACATCACATGTAAATAACAAACATTTAGCATCTCTGTTATGTGGCGGCTGATCTCGGAGGGTGAGGAGCTCCTGGACCTCACTGTGTTCACTGTTTGTGGACATTTTCTGTTCTTCTTCTTTGAGTTAGCTGCTAACTGCTACTTTTTAAATCTCCCACGGTGGGTTTGCACATGTAACATGTTGTCAGACATCACACCTGTCCTGCCCATGATCCCGTCCTGCTAGCTTCGGTGCTGTTAGTACCTCTGCTCCCGGCAGAGACAACTCTGTCCGCTCATTCAGTGATCGTACCTTTTATACAGAACGTTGAGGCTGAATAATGATGTGATTTTCCCACCTTGAACAGGCAGTGTAAAAGGGTCTAATGACAGGGCTAACTGTTAGCATCACACAGCTAACATAACCCAGCAGTTAAAAAGAGATTTAATGACAGATTCGAGACAATTCGGTGTCGGTGAGATTAACAGCAACAATCCAAAAACTTCCACAGAATCTTGGAGGGACTGTGACGGCCCCGAGATGTCCTCTGAGCTGGGTAACTACAGGACAGATCGGGGCCGCTGTCTACCAAAGAAATAATCAGAGAAAAACATCTGGAACTAAACTGTTTGTCTCCTGCTTCATTCATATCTGCTCTGTAAATCACACGCTGAGAAAAAATCCAAATAGAGAGAAATTTCTATTTCATATTTTTTGGCCTAGTGGTGGTGCCCCCTGTCTTTACACTCATTCATCACAGTACTGTCAGTTATCAGTGTGTGTGGACAGAGGTCTGTACTCAGATTACTTTATTTCTTGCTTTTAATAAAAACAAAACCTGACATTATTTTTTACTGCAACAAGAACTGACTGAATGAGATTCCACAGGGCTGGGCAGGATATGAATATTATATGGATAATATGGTGAGTGTTTCTGGTTTTAAAGGCTGCTTTACAGTAAAGTGTTTTCTGTTGTAGCTGTTCTATGATTTTTCTTTATCCACTTAGTCATTATATTCATGACGATAATCAAAAATCTCTGTGTAAGTATTTTGTCACAGCACCAGCTGTCGTAACAGTGTTGATATCGAGGTGTTTGGTCAGACTGTTTGATTTCCTTCAGATCCCTCAGCCTTAACTTTTCAGTCAGACTTTAAAATCTGGGCAAAGACAAAAAAAATCTATTATCATCATCATCAGCAACAGCAGGACAGAGTGATGAACACATGACCATGCGTCAGTCATTATTCAGTCCCTGCAGGTTTCACAGGCTCTTTTTGAGATTGTTATCGTCTCATTTCACTGCAGCTTTTCTAAAAATCTGCGATTCATGTTTCCATGTTTTAAGGTTTTTATTGTAATTAGGGTTACAACAGTGTGAGATTTTCACGGCACAATAACCGAGTCAGAAAATATCACAGTATCACAGAATTGATCTTATCATCAGTCAGAATGAGCCTTAAAGGGACGAAAACAGACGGTTATTGTTGGTTGAACAAATGTTTTATTACTAGAACTGAAACAATTTGTTTGAAAAGTCTCCCCTTAGAAAATTACTAAAATAAATAACTCAAAAAAAGGGGAGATACTCTTGTCCTGTTGCTTTTTTTTTTGTTTGTTTAACAGTATACACAATATATACACCAATCAGCCAAAACTTGTCTAATGCTTGTTACAGTGTGATGTTCTGTTGGTAAACCTTGAGCTCTTACATTCACGTGGATGCCACCTGACACGCTCCATCCACCCATACACCAGTGCAGAACAGGTACCCCCCGGTACCCCCAGACTATTGTCTGATGGCAAGTTAGCTTTATAGAAATGTATCTGCATTCATAAACAGATATGCACACGGACTGCACACGGACTGCATTTTTTCATCTGCGTAATATTGTGAAAATTAGGCCTATCCTGACCCGAAAAGATGCAGAAAAATTGGTCCACGCTTTTGTTACCTCAAGGCTGGATTATTGTAACTCTCTATTATCAGGTAGCTCTAGTAAGTCCTTAAAAACTCTCCAGCTAATTCAGAATGCAGCAGCACGTGTACTAACAGGAACTAATAAACGCGATCATATCTCTCCTGTTTTAGCTTCTCTGCACTGGCTCCCTGTAAAATCCAGAATTGAATTTAAAATCCTACTGTTAACTTATAAAGCTCTAAATGGTCAAGCTCCGTCATATCTTAGAGAGCTCATAGTGCCATATTATCCCACCAGAACACTGCGCTCTGAGAACGCAGGGTTACTCGTGGTCCCTAAAGTCTCCAAAAGTAGATCAGGAGCCAGAGCCTTCAGCTATCAGGCTCCTCTCCTGTGGAATCATCTTCCTGTTACGGTCCGGGAGGCAGACACCGTCTCCACATTTAAGACTAGACTTAAGACTTTCCTCTTTGATAAAGCTTATAGTTAGGGCTGGCTCAGGCTTGTCCTGTACCAGCCCTTAGTTAAACTGACTTAGGCCTAGTCTGCGGAGGACCCCTCTATAATACACGGGCCCCTTCTCTCCTTCTCTCTCTCTCTCTCTCTCGTATCCTATTACTGCATCTAGCTAACCCGGCCATTCTGGATGTCACTAACTCGGCTTCTTCTCCGGAGCCTTTGTGCTCCACTGTCTCTCAGATTAACTCATATCACAGCAGTGCCTGGACAGCGTGACGTGTGTGGTTGTGCTGCTGCCGTGGTCCTGCCAGATGCCTCCTGCTGCTGCTGCCATCATTAGTCATTAGTCATACTTCTTCTGTTATTATACACATATGATTATTGTCACACATGTATACTGCCAGGTATTAATACATACTTTCAACATATTGTACCGCAGTAACCAGAACTATAACTATAATATTATTACTTTCATTATTGTTGTTTTAAGCTACTGTCATTACCTGCATCTCTCTCTCTCTCTCTCTCTCTCTCCCTCTCTCTCTCTCTCTCTCTCTCTCTCTCTCTCTCTCTCTCTCCCTGTGTCATATGGATTACTGTTAATTTATCATGTTGATCTGTTCTGTACGACATCTATTGCACGTCTGTCCGTCCTGGAAGAGGGATCCCTCCTCAGTTGCTCTTCCTGAGGTTTCTACCGTTTTTTTCCCCCGTTAAAGGGGTTTTTTTGGGGAGTTTTTCCTTATCCGCTGTGATGGTCTTAAGGACAGAGGGATGTCGTATGCTGTAAAGCCCTGTGAGGCAAATTGTGATTTGTGATATTGGGCTTTATAAATAAAATTGATTGATTGATTGATATCCGTTTATAGAGATTTGCCGAAATGACCAGAGGGCGTGAGAGGAAGTCTCGTCTCGGGTGTCTGCTGGCTGCACCAGATGAGCCAGAAATGTTGGCCCTCACCTCCAGAGGTTCCAAAAATGAGTTCCAAAATTGAATTTGCAGAAAAGTTGCAGTGATCAGACTAAACTGAGAGGTGGTGCAGAATTTCCATGAACTGTTCCGATCACGACGTCCTGGAGGGTCTGAATGTTCTCACAGCACAGGCCTCGTCTCGACCCACCTGGAACTTTCTCTGAAGTCCCGAAACATTTGCATGTGTTTGTCAGAATATTCCCTCAGTCTGACCCCCTTTTTCAAGCAGCTTAACAAATCTAATTCTTCGCTCCCCTTGTGGATTAGTTCAGTGTCATTGGAGAAAGGGCTAATCATATCGTCTGTGGGCTTACCGACGAAGCCCAGACAACAGCTGGTAATCTCTTCAGAGGAATAACCTGACACAACGTGGATCTTTACCTGCTGAGTATTATCCTGCAGGGGCCTGTAATTATTTCACTGTGAGCATCACGCCCACGTTCACTCGCGCAGATGTGTGTAAAAGTGCAGCAGAAGAGATGGCCTACATCGGTGAGGCTTAAGCTGTCGTATCTGTGAAGATCCATCCAGCTAATCTGTGAATCAGTTAATCTCACAGTGACTCATCAGTGCACCATCAAACTGCCCGTCTTCAGACTGAACCTCCCTCCCTCTGTCTGCTCCTTCTTTTTACAGTTAAAATGTTTTTTATCATCACTGGTGCAGCTCACAGTTTCACAGCTGAACACAAGGTGGCGCCAGATGCGTGCTGAAGTGAAGGTGACTGAGTTGTTTCAGGAGCTGGAGGCTGTGGACGAAGACGTCGTGCTGCTAATTTAATCAACAGTGTGTGTCCAGCTCTGTGTCAACAGTTCCTTTGTGTCTCTGACCTCAGCCCCCTCCGCCACTGCCCCCGAGCGAGCCAGACCTGCTCGCCATCCTCAGCATGTTGTTGTGTCTCTGCAGCAGGTTCGACATGTGGAAGACACACTGAGCAGCACTGAGCCAAGGCTGGTACAGCAGGAAGAAAAAATCATGTGGGTGTGATGAGCAGGAAAGTTTTTAGCATAAAGTTTCTGCCATTTTGTAAAATACATTCATAAAAATCCTAAAACATATCTGACGTTAACATGGAACACGTTTCCTTTGTTAGTAGCGGGAACATGTAAAGTGCTGCAGGCGGCTGCAGGTGGTCGTTGTTTGCATGATTCTGTTTTAATACATCTGAAACAAAAAATGGTGAAAACATTCATTCTTTTTGCAGCAGAAACCGAAGGCTTCCATGTCATTATGTCCATACCTTACCTTACCTTACCTTACCTTATGTTACCTTACCTTATGTTACCTTACCTTTCATGCCATGCTAATGTGCAGCATTTTTCCCATGATGACCACAGGAGATCATGGTTTGCATAATCCTGTATATATATTGATCTAAAATAAAAACCATAACAGACAGAACACTCATCCTCGTTGCAGCAGAAAAGGAAGGCTTCTGTCTTCCTCGTCATCCTGTCATCACCTGTCCTTACGTTACCTTACATTACTCTACTTCATGCGCAGTGCAAATGTGGTATTTTGATGTAATTACACTGACATTTCTCCGTAATGGCTGCCGGAGATCCATAATAGAACTTTTGTGCCTTTGGCAGCAGAAAGCCGAGGCCTCTGTCCTCTGTGTCTTCATGTCATGACCTTACATTACCTCACCTTACATGCGTTGCAGGTGTAGTATTTCGTTGTAATTACACCAGAATTTTCCCCATTTCCCCAAAATGGCTGCAGGAGATCTCTTTTCCATAAACCTGTTTATATATCGATCTAAAATAAAAAGCTTAACAGCTAGAACAGTTTCTTTCTGCAGCAGAGAGCTCAGGCTTCTGTCTTCTGTCGTCATGTTGCACGCTCGTTGTGACATCACTGCAGGATGTCAGAGGAACGAATTTTTCGCTCAGCTCATAAAAACGATCACATCTCAAAAACTAAATAATGTACATACTATAAATAAGTTTTGGATTATTAAGAAATATTTTCTTTATGTTTCTACACTTAAAAATCTTTGGATCAAAATGTTTTGTCCTGTAACCTTTTCGCTCAGATTTTAGGGATATGAAGCGTTTAAAGATACTCCAGGAAATGAAAAGCACCAGAGTGGGTGCTGGTGGACTGTTGCTACTGCAGAGTTCAAAGGGTTAATAATGTATTTAACGACAGATGTAACAGCGTCTCATGAGAGAGGGAGACTGGAGCCACGATAGACAGAGACTTGGTGCCAAAACTTTTGATGTTTTGGTGCAGAGCAGAATAGTGAGTTAACAAAGTGAGCACCTGGAACTGCGCCCTGCTGTTGTCAGAGAGACGTCCCAGCACGCTGTTATAACCTAAGTAAAGTGGTGGAAATGGGGTAAAACATTGGAGAGAATTCACCTGTGAAAATGTGTGGGCACCTTGGGTGAGTGTCCACATACTTTTGGCCACCTGTAAAAGCTTTTATTTCCAAACACTGATATCAGAAAGTTGGATTCGGACATTAAAAGCTTCTGATTTCTTTTTGGTTTCAGGTGAAGGACACACTGAATTAAGGTGTATCCATCTGTTTCTACAGAACAAAAGCATCAGTCAGATCTTTTCAAAACAAAAGGGAGCTGTTAACTGTTCCTCTCTGTAGCCTTGAAGTATTTTTACCACACGGCGCCTGTGTGTTGGTTGTTGAGGCCTTCAACGAGCCTGAATCTGTGTCAGCTCCGCTTTGCTCTGACGCTCTGTGTCTGAATGAAGTGGCTCCATCCTGCCGCTGACGGAGCACCACCGGCCCATCGCTGCTGCTGCTGCCGCTGCGTGGGAGTGGGCGACGCACACAGACTGGAGCCTGAATGTCAGAGCGCCACGCTGATGAATCACGCACGTGGATCTGAAGCGTAGATCAATAGACTGAGAGGACGATGGTGAGTAGGATGGTCATGAAGGGGAGATCAAATGCTGCTGAATGGACGTGTGTGTGCTGCCCACTCAGACACTTGCCTACCTGCCTACACCTCCGCTGAATATACTCACTCACTCAGTCCAGGTCCAGCTCTGCTCTCACATCATCATCTTCACAAGGCTCAAATATAACAGGCCTCAGGTCCTGAAGGACACCTTAGACAGTCTTTCAGGTCTACAGGTTCTGAGGATTCACTCGATACTGGGGTTTGTTCAGGGTCACCCTGCTGGTCGAGGCGCCTTAACCACGGCGTCCCCTGTAAAGTGCCAGTGTGTCAGAGTTAAAGTGAATATAATCTAATCAGTGTTTTTCCTTCAGTGTATAATCAGCTGACAGTAAGAATGGTTGTGTTCTCGTTACCTTAGAATGACATGTTTATATCCACAGAGATCGCCATGTTGCACTGCCATGTTTCTACAGAAGCCCAGAACGGACAAACCAAACACTGACTATAGGAAGGGACATTCATGTTCTCCTTCACACTTCAGTTCTGCAACCTCACCACTGGACAGGAGTGGGTAGTAACCAGACCCTCAGAGAGTGGCCGTGCTTTGAAGTCAATCTTTGTTGTGGCCAAACAATGGTACTGCAATTTCCAGGGTCCATTACGTGACGTCATGGGGCCCAAAAAGACTTTTTACCGTAGAGTGGGTCTGCTTTCAGTGGGCCGGTTCACACTAAACATGTAATGACGAGGGCTTGAAAACTGCTTATATGGAGTGTAAAGGCCCTGACACGGTCGACCAAAGTCGGGCTTTCGCTCTCTCTCACTCCGCTCTCTATCACGCAGGCGCAGAATGTACGTGCTACTTGGCCGTTGGATGTAGTCCGTGTAGTGTGTTCAAATGCAACTGACACAGGGCGACGTAGACGACGCAACAGTTGGCTTTTGTCACTGCTAGTTCTTTGATGTCAGTTTGGTGTGGCCAACCACGTAACTGCCAGCTGACAAACAACGCTGTCGGCTGACAGAGTAAAAGCCACAGTAGCTTTCCAAGTGGACAAATGATTGCCTGAATGACATCATCAGTCCTCTGTCGAATCAGTCTCCCTTCGCTTGTTTGTGTTTGTATGAGCCATGTGGACATGGTGATGTAAACGCTGCTCTCACTGCTGAAATTTAGCAGCAGATCTGCTGTATTTACCGGCTCTGAGAACTGTCAAATAGTGTGTAGACTCGGTCCACTCTGCGCACCACAGGCGAACACAAGCGTACTACTAATGCAGACCCACTTACATTGGGAAAGAGATGACTACAAAGTGAACACCGACCTTAACTTTTGTTGTTGTCCTGCTGCATTTCCCCCGACACTGCTGGGCGCTGTTAAACAGAAATAGCGACTGGCTGTGTATCATGCCGACATTTAAGGATGGCTTTTTTTGTCAATGCCCAAACACCGGATTTTGACGGCTTCAGAGCGAGACCGGGTTGTTTTATGGGCAGCTGAATTATTCGCAGAGGTCTCTTCCTCTCCGACACAAAAAGACCGACCAGGAGAAAAACTCTGAATGAAGACGTTTCAGGTTAAAACTAGAACCACCGCCCTGTGGTTGTATGACTCCGCCCACCAGTCCAGTGTCTCTGACAGTCTCCATCCATGTCAGTGAAAACATGGATGCTTCACACACAGAAGATCTATACAATCAGCACAGTTTCAAGATTAGAGTCACCAATTCAGTATCTGACCAAATGTCTCCCCTTCTGTTCCTGAGATATGACGTTAAAACATGATGATGTCACAGTCAGGCTGACCTTTGACCTTCATTATTTTATCCTGTTAGACATTTTGTCATAATTAGTGAATGAATTCTTAAGTTATGGACAAAAATATTTAAGTTTTTTGGCACCTTTCTGTTCTCAGACACTTATGTCCTCCGAGCCCACTGGATGTGACCTCTGTCAGTTTTCCCTGCATAAACAATGCTTTCACAATGATGATATTTCTTGAGGTCACCCTGACCTTGACCTTTGACCTTCGACCACAAAATTCTAATCAGTTTACTCGTCGGTCCAGGTGAACGTTTGGGTCAAATTTAGAGACATTCCCTGAGGCTGAATCCAGACGCCGACCCTCTGGGCTTGAGGACTGAGCCCTCGCAGACTTCAGTCGTGCGTACTGTGACGAGTTCACCATCATCGCGTAAAGTCTGCGAGGGCAGAGGCCGCGAGCTGCTGAGACTGCTTTTACACGTTGCCATGGAAACATTCGAGCAACCATTACAGTCACTGTAACAGCTGTCATATTGTGTCTGCTCATCTGTCCCTGCAGATGACAACATTCAGACAAAGACAGACATGTTTGTGAACCAGGAGCTGTGACCAAATCAGTCAGGTCGGCCTGTTGGTGACATCACGAGATCTTCTTTTGTTTTTCCAGCCACTTTTCTAGCCTTTATATTTGACGCTACACAGCGCCACCTACAGGGTAGGCTGCAATGATACACTGCACTTTGATTTCCCTCTGCAGCCTGTATTTCTACATATTTCTGTATCATGATGTTGAATATTATTTCTGACCAACACGATTCAAGTGTTGTTTTAATGTTCTGCAGTACTGTTCTACATAAAGATAAGTTTTGATGTTTTAGTTGGCTATCGGAAAAAACAACAACTACATGTCACCTCCGCAGTCAAAGCGGACTCTCCGGAACTCTGGATGACTGGATGAACTGTGGATTTGGAGCCCTCAGTATTCCCAGACTTCCTGGGAACACGCCAGCAAAGTCTGCGAGTCTGCGAGCACGGTAAGTCTGGACATTTGGATTCAGCTTTAAAATGTTCTTGAGATTCCCACAAAAATAAGATGGATGCAAGGTCACAGTGACCTTGACCTTTGACCACCAAAATGTAATCAGTTCCTTGTTGAGTCCAAGTCGACCCTTGTGCCAAATTTGATGAAACTCGTTTGAGGAGCCCTTGAGATATTTTGTTCACAAGGATGGGGCGGACAGATGTCCCGAGAACATAACACCTCCGGGCATAAAACTCAGTTTTTCTTCGATGCTGCTGACCACGGCGGTGAGATGAAAATATGAATGTCTCTATCTAGAGCCAGTGTTTGGGTTGTCTGTTCTGGGCTGCTGTAGAAACATGGCAGTGCAACATGGCGATCTCCAAAGACGAGGACCTGCTCCCTGTGTAGATATCAGCGTCTCATCCAGAGGTAAGGAGAACACAAGGATTCTGATTGTCAGCTGATTATACAGACAGATTATATTCCATATAAATCCTCCTCAGTGGAGCTGTGACGCTCAGATCTGCAGCTCTGTGTCATTAATTAAGAATCATTATGGTTAATTCTGATTGGCAGTCGGCAGACACGATGAAACCTGCGGTCAGCTCTGGAGACTAATTTAGGGGGCTGAAGGAATCGATGTCCTCGCTGACAGTGTGAACGCTGCTGTTTGCTCTGCTGAGGATCAAACATGGCCGACTGTCATCAGCTGTGACAACCAAAACAAAACTGAGCTCCACTTCCTCCTCCAGCAGCTTTCCTAAAATATCTCTGAGCTGCTGAGCAGAGAGGCGTGACCGTCCCTTCACACTGTTGTCTTCTTCTGCTTCTTCTCTGGTCGACAGGCCTTCAGATCGTGACATGCTGAGATGTGTGGGATTCCCCGGCCCACTGTGCGGCGCTCCATCGTCCCACTCACAGCAGCCGGGGCCCACACAGCCAACAGAAGCAGCTGGGTAAACAAACACCTGAGCATAGGTTTGTCACGTGGTGTCAGCTCCTACAGACAGGTGCTCTCAGGGTCCGTGCAGCCTGTAGGAGCATCATGATGACGTCACAGAGCTGATGTTTGAGGAGATACATGTGAATAAATGAGATTATCATTATCAGCCTGTGAATAACTGGCTGCATGCTGAGGTGTCTCTGTGGAGATGCTCCGTCAGGTCTTCTGAATGGTTGTAGCAGGGGCGGCGCGTGGGCAGCGCGTGACACAGCAGAGGGGGCGTGGCTTTATTTAAAATGCTATGCTGCATTCAGGGACTCTCTGTAAAGTCCCACTTTGTTTTGGTCAGAGTTAGTTAGGGGTTAACTGCAGTGGTGGAATGTAACTGAGTATATTTACTCGAGTACTTAAGTACTTTATTGAGGTACTTTGACTTAACTTCCTCTACATCTGAGAGGGGAATATTGCACTTGTTACTGCGCTACAGAGGAGCAGATTCCTAAAACTGGAGCATGAAAAATTCATCATCAAAAATGCTCCAGCTTTAGTTACTTTTTACTGATCCAAACATGTGACATGTTTACTGAGTAAGATCTGCCTGAGGCCTGCACTCTGAAGCCCGCTCAACTTACCCAGGACAGCTTTTGGTAATCTGGAGTCTCATTTATAAAACAGTGCATAGGGTCTAAACTAAAAATGTACGTTTGGCGAGTGCCCAAAAAATATTTGACGGTTTCTACAATCGGGCTTCCACCTCATCATCTGCGTCGCTCATTTCCTGTCTCCAAATGTTTGTAAGCTTGGGTCGAGGTTTCTCCCATCAAATCTGTTTTCATACATCACAGCTATTGCGCAGGTCTTATTTTGTGGGTACGCAGTGTTTATAAATGACCCCAGGCCTGACTAACTTGTCACATCGGCCGTCTGATAATCGGTACTGCAGAGCTAGTTATCGATCAGTTCAGTCAACTCTGGGTTTTCCTATCCAGCCACGAACGCATTCATGTGAAGGCGGGGTGTTAATTACACGCAGCGTCATCAGAACCATGAATGAAATACTTTATATCGTGTCAGATGAAACAGAAAGCGTCTGTGAAACAGTAAAATGTCAGCGGCGTGGGATGTAAATGATACTCTGTAATATTATAATGGAAAATGTAGAAGCATTGCTCAGCTGAGACTTGTGGAAGCATCTTTGGGCAGATACTGAACCCCACATTGCTTGTGATGGCTGCTGGTTACTGAGCTGCAGGTGGCACCTTGTACTGTAACCTCCAGTGTGTGAACATGTGAAAGTGACTCGTAGACTAGAAGACTAGAAAAGAGCTACCCAAGTGTAGGCCATTTACCATCAAGAGGGATGCACGATAAAATAGCGGCATGCCATCTGTATCGGCCGATATTGGCTTTAAATGAAATATTGGAATCATATATTTTTTAGAAACAGAGAGAGATGACTGGGTTACTCTGTATAATCAAACGTAGATCAGAACATTGTGTCAGGTGCTGATGGAGAGCACACTGCAGGTCTTCATCAGGGCTTTAAAAACAAGTTTTTACATCTGTTTTATAAATTCATTAAAGCACCACAGAGTAAAAACCCTGAGAAAACAGAAGGCTGTGAGGTGTTATTTTCCTCTGAGCTTTTCAAATCTCAAAGGAGACGTTCTTTATAAATCAGACAATGACAGAACAACACAAACACATGGCCTTAAACCAGGGTGTTACATGAGTCAGCCCACATAAATGCACATACACATAAAAAATAAAGATAAACCAGGTACAAGCACACAGATACAGAGGTTTATTCAGTCAGAGGATTCAGGGAAGAAAGTTGCATCATTTTCCATAATATATGGATATATCGGTATCCATTATCGACCAAATGAGTTCTTACATATCAGCGGATATCAGCAAAAAATCCAATATGATGCAGCCCTATCCACTGATAATATGTTTAATGTAACAATTCATAATTCATCTGAAAAGTAAAAAAGATAAAATAAAAAAGGTTTTAGGATAAACAAGGTGCCAGAGTGCGTAACAAAACATCAAGCTCATTCATCAAATAAATAAATAAATGAATACATGAATGAATAAATAAAATAAAATAAAACAAACCAATAAACTAAACTAAACTAAACTAAACTAAACTAATATAAAATAAATGCATAAAGAAATGAATAAATATATAAAATAAAACAGAATAAAACAATAAACTAAAATAAAATAAAACAAAAAATAAATGCATAAATAAATAAATAGATAAATAAATAAATAAAACAAACCAATAAACTAAACTAAACTAAACTAATATAAAATAAATGCATAAAGAAATGAATAAATATATAAAATAAAATAGAATAAAACAATAAAATAAAATAAAATAAAACAAAAAATAAATGCATAAATAAATAAATAGATAAATAAATAAATAAAACAAACCAGTAAACTAAACTAAACTAATATAAAATAAAATAAATGCATAAAGAAATGAATCAATAAATAAATGAAATAAATAAAATAAAATAATAAACTAAACTAAATAAATGCATAAATGAATGAATGAATGAATGAATGGATGAATGAATGGATGAATGAATGGATGAATGAATAAATAAATAAATACATAAATAATAAAATAAATAAATAAAATTAACCAATAAACTTAACTAAAATAAATGCATAGATAAATAAATAAATCCCCACAGACCCCCCCGAGGTCCAGCCCCCGGTGTCTTTAAATCCTAGAAACGCCCCTGGCTCTGGTGAAGAAACATTAAACTACTTATGACTACTTTGACAGATTCAGATTATCTGCTGGACAATCTGCCGTTTATCCAAATATTTAGTCGATAACCTACAAAAAGAAGAAACCTCTCACATGTCCTACGGACTCTGTCCTCTCCTTTAACCAGACGCAGTTGACCCGTGTTCTGTATTTCCCACCGCCCCTGAACGCAGCACCGCCCCTCTCGCGGTGAGTCCGCCTCTGCGCTCCAACCGAGAGCCGCCGACTGACTGACGGGCTGCGTGGGGATCCGGTGTGGGCGCAGCGGAGGACTTTCCTATAAAAGCCGGGATCCCACGGCTGCACGAGCTTGTCTCAGTGTCCCCGGCAGACAGACACGTCCTCCCGCCGCTGCTCGGATCCACCGTCTCCGCCTCAACCGGAGGAAATCTTAGTCTATGGTTGTGACTGACGCTCCAACAAGGATGTCCCGGACCGACGAGGTGCACCGTATAACGGAGAATGTCTACAAGGTAAGACGGGCTGAGTGAGTGGTGTGTTACCGGAGGGACACCTGCTGCACCGGGGACACCGACAGCGGATAACTTTGACTCAGGTGTCCGGTGTCCCCGGTCTGTTGTCGGAGCTGCTGTGATTTAATGAGACAGAAACGACCAACGGGAGGAACCGGGGACGCTTTGACTCCCGTTATTCTCCGGTAAGATGCTGGAGCACTGGATCGGACCGAGTCTGCTCGGCTGGGGAGTCTCGGAGACAGACTCGGTCCTCAATGACAGACTCGGTCCTTAATGACAGACTCGGTCCACACAGACAGACTCGGTCCTCAGTGACAGACTCGGTCCACACAGACAGACTCGGTCCTTAATGACAGACTCGGTCCACACAGACAGACTCGGTCCTCAGTGACAGACTCGGTCCACACAGACAGACTCGGTCCACACAGACAGACTCGGTCCTCAGTGACAGACTCGGTCCACACAGTCAGCTGATGGACTTTTAATTTGAATGAATGTCTGAATGAGTCTCTGAAGAGTCTGACAGGTCAACAGACACAAGTTATTACAGACTAGAGTCTCTCTGTCAGGTCAGACAATAACGGACAGGTCGCATGTATTGATTGATTGACTGATTAACTGGACTCTAATCGATTAATTGGCAGAGTGACTGACGGTGCTCTGAGAGTTCAGGTGAAGCAGCTGAGCTCCACCTGTCAGACAGAGAGCAGGGTCAGCTACAGAGTCTGTGTTACAGGTCAGGAGCTGCTGTGTGCTGATGTAGGAGCCTCCTGTCTGTAGGAGCCTCCTGCCTGTAGGAGCCTCCTGTCTGTAGGAGCCTCCTGCCTGTAGGAGCCTCCTGTAGGAGCCTCCTGTCTGTAGGAGCCTCCTGCCTGTAGGAGCCTCCTGTAGGAGCCTCCTGCCTGTAGGAGCCTCCTGTCTGTAGGAGCCTCCTGTCTGTAGGAGCCTCCTGTCTGTAGGAGCCTCCTGCCTGTAGGAGTCTCCTGTAGGAGCCTCCTGTAGGAGTCTTAGTATTTTTCAGACCTTTGAAAGACTGATCTAAAATAAGGGATTTTAAGGCCTCAGTGTTTTTTTGTTCACGAGTTTAATTATTTTTAGGCTTTTTAAGGATCCACAGGTTTAAGATTCTTGATCTATTGAACCCGCCTGTGTTTCCACCAGAACCTTTATAATGGAGGATTTGTCATCGATGGACAGCGTCCTAGCAAAGTTGCGTTTTTTTGTGATTACCGGCGAGCTGTTCCGGAGTGTTGCAGTGATATTGTGGTTTCAAGGTAAACCGTGATCTGTTACCTACGATACGGAAAAATCTTTCCGTTATTTGAGTTATTTTCTAAGACTTTTGACACAAACTTCCATTTACAAAATGTTTCAGGTTTCAGTTTCAGTAATGAAATATTTGTTCGACCAGCAATACGTTTCTTCTGTTTACTGACTGATAATAATATAAATACTGATATTTTCTCGGAGAGTTATCGCACTGTGAAAATCTCGTAGCGTTGCAGCTCTGCTTCTGTTCCTACAGATTTTTGTTTTTATCCTAAAACAAGCCTGAACCATCTGTTAATCAGTCGTTTGTCGACGCAGCTAAAAGGCCTGATACTGGTGGTCTCCGCTAGGGGCAGACCACAGCACTCACACACAGATGGATGAAGAGGAGATTATAATTTTATGTCTTTTAAGATCTCAGCAGAGGAAAAGGCGTCGTCTCCGCCGCCATCAGAGATGGTATGTGCGGCCCGACCTCACATTCACGGTCTCTAGACAGTCTACTTCGCATGAGCGTGTTCGTGTCATGTCAATATTGCATCTCGCGCAAGCGTCACGTTACCTCGCGTCAAAGTGAGCGGCCTACGCACCAAATGACCGCAAAATACGCAAGGCAGCCATGATGCGTATGCATTGTCTGCAGCAAGTATACTTCTCGCATAAGTCTCTGTTTTTGTCTTTTCCGTTGTCTTTTTCCGAACTGTAGAATGAGACACGCCCACTGAGGTTAATAAAAACCTGCTGTTTTTGGAACCAGTTTATTTTTGGTGGAACGATGCGTCTGTTTTTACTCGCAGGTCATCAAATACTGTCGCTTTGTCAGTGATATCGTTGTGGAAAGAAAATTGATATGTTGTGCGGCAATATTTATTGATAAACAGACGCCAAGTATCATTAGTATCATATCACATGTTCTCCCTGTGTCAGTGTGGGTTTCCTCCAGGTGCTCCAGCTTCCTCCCACAGTCCAAAGACATGCAGGTTAACTGGTGACTCTAAATTGTCCGTAGGTGTGAATGTGAGTGTGAATGGTTGTCTGTCTCTATGTGTCAGGGCAACAACTGAACTTGTAAAATACCGCAGCTTTGATATCAGTGCGCAGAGGTACCTTTCTACGCACGTTTGTGACGCCGCCGACAGTTAATGTAATATAAAGTCCGCACAGTCGACCAGAGGGACAGCGGGGAGGTGGTCTGGTCAAACAAACTCTGGACTTTCAACCCGGGAGCTCGCTGCTTCTTCCTGTGTGAAACCAAAAGTCAAATGGAGTCACTTAAATAACGAAGCAGAGTGCTAACATGTGTAGCATGCTACGCTAGTGATGTACGTCACATGATGTCGGTAACAAGCGTATTTATTTTAAGCCAAAGCAGGATGTTTTTATGTAAACCTGACTTCGTGCTTTTGTTGCCTGAACTTCAGGAAATCAACCTAAAAACTGTGCAAACACTGAGTTTACCCAGCGGGTCGTATTTTGAGGTTTAGGTCCGCTGACAGAGCGGCGGTGTTTGATGAGTTGGGATGAGAACGTGTTGGAACAGTTGTGGAACAGAACCGCTCCATGTTGGTGTCAGACGCAGGCCGATGACCTCTGAGGTAGTTTAGGGAAATCTGGACGTCAGCTGATGGGACCACCGTGCGCTCGCTGAAACTTGAGAGTCAAAAGGTGACAAACGCTCAGGGCCTCTGTTCTGATTCCTACAACAAAGCTCCTCTTCAGCAGAGGCAGGCGGGGGAGGAGGAGGAGGAGGTGGTGGAGGAGGTGTTGCATTCAGGGCTTCGCTCCAGGTGAGCTATGTTTCAGCAGTGGAAGCACGACAAGGGTTTTCCTTTATGTGAGTTCTACCCGCCTCCACAAGAGCGCTCGCAGAGAGACTGAGAGCGTCTTGGTACAGGGGAGGAGCTGGTGGGTGCAGGAGGAGGAGGAGGAGGGAGGAGGAAGAGGAGGAGGAGGAGGAGGGTGCTTTCTGAGCCAAAGGTGCATTTGAGGAGGTCGGGTCAGCAGGAGTTCACGACTGCAGGATGGTGAAACTTGACATGAGACTTTAAGCGACTGAGGAGTCGATTGAGACTGTGGGCGACTTTGAGCTGCATGAACACACACACACACACACACACACACACACACACACACACACACACTCAGTGTTTCTGTGAGGCTCTAATGAGAGATCGATGGAGCACGAGGAGGAGGAAGAGGAGGAGGAGAAGGTGCCTGATGTTGTGACCTGTGTGAGGTTTCTGTGGATCATTAGTAGATGGAGCTGCAGGAAAGAGGAGGAGGAGGAAGATGAAGAGCATTAATGTGAATGTGTGCTGCTGTGTGTAAGGAGGAGGCTTTACTGATCAGCTGATTGGCTGAAGGTGAAGATAATTTAATTACTGATGAAGTCATTTATCAAGAAACAAAAGCACATCCAGGTTCTGCTCTCCTCCGGTGTGTATCATCACAGACGGAGGTGGAGATGTGACCTCTGACCTCTGACCTCATTTTATAGGAGAAACAATTAGCTGGAAAAATAAAGGACTGATTAACGAATAAACACCAGGAGCAGCAGTTGTATGTGAGCGGGGTCGAGGATGAAAACGCCATCCTGCAGAAATGCAGCAGTGGGTTTCTTCCTGTCATCAGCAGGCTGCATCATTACAGAGTCAGCAGGAGTGAGGAGCAGCAGAGAGCCGCTGCTGGGGGCTGATTGGAGGAGACCGAAGCTGGCTGGTGAGCCGGTGGGTTGCTGCTGCAGTGGTGGGGGCCCCCGGGGCGTTTCTGAGCGTCATGTGCGGCCGTGTTTAGAGAAACTAACAGGTCTTTATTAATTCATTAAAGGCGCGGAAGATGAAGAGGCCCAGAGGTGCCAGCTCCCATTAGATAACGCTCAGGTCTGTTCCTCGGCGGAGGAGAGAAGGTAGAGGCGGCAAATGTCAGCGATTAAATCCTGCAGCATTCAGACGGGGATCAGATCAGGAACATCAATTACAGACCATAATATCACAATCAAGTGTTCTGCTGAACGTTCTCTGAGCGCCAACACCGCTCTGACTAATCAGCATTAACTGTTGATCAAACACACACAGAGATGGACAGACTGATACTGGACACACACACACACACACACACACACACACACACACACACACACACTGAGACCTAAATCCTGTCGGGAAATATCAGGGTCTTTATTTCTAACAAGGATGAGTGGTGCTAAAGTGCATGTGAGTCAGCGTCATCTGTGCTACGATTGGACCCAGTGTGTGTGTGGAGCTCTGCAGACTGTCACTGGAAGTGGGAGCCAGAACGCAGTCGCCAGAATAAATGTTGGCGTTACATGTTTCTGAGAAACATCAGATATGTTTGTAGGTTTTTATGAGTCAGAGGAGTTTTAACTTTACGTCACATGTCTCCTACATCCGAGAAGACACACAGACTCTGTGTTGGTCTGTGTCTCCTTGAGGCAGATTTGTGTCTTTGCGTCTCTGTAGTCGATTTGTGTCTCCTTGTAGTTGATTTGTGTCTCTTTGTAGCT
Organism: Epinephelus fuscoguttatus; assembly: GCF_011397635.1. Lineage (NCBI taxonomy): Eukaryota > Metazoa > Chordata > Actinopteri > Perciformes > Serranidae > Epinephelus > Epinephelus fuscoguttatus. The sequence goes on from NC_064771.1 coordinate 36,550,418, forward strand.
GATTTGTGTCTCCTTGTGATTGATTTGTGTCTCTTTGTAGCTGATTTGTGTCTCCTTGTAGTCATGTTGTGTCTTTGTATCTCCTTGTAGTTGATTTGTGTCTCCTTGTGATTGATTTGTTTCTCTTTGCAGCTGATTTGTGTCTCCTTGTAGTCATGTTGTGTCTTTGTGCCTCCTTGTCGTTGATTTGTGTCTCTTTGCAGCTGATTTGTGTCTCCTTGTAGTCATGTTGTGTCTTTGTGCCTCCTTGTGATTGATTTGTGTCTCTTTGCAGCTGATTTGTGTCTCCTTGTAGTCATGTTGTGTCTTTGTGCCTCCTTGTGATTGATTTGTGTCTCTTTGTAGCTGATTTGTGTCTCCTTGTAGTCATGTTGTGTCTTTGTGTCTCCTTGTAGTTGTTTTCAGTCTCTTTGAAGTTGTTTTGTGTCTCCTTGTAGTCATGTTGTGTCTGTGTCTCCTTGTAGTTGATTTGTATCTCCTTGTGATTGATTTGTGTCTCTTTGCAGCTGATTTGTGTCTCCTTGTAGTCATGTTGTGTCTTTGTGCCTCCTTGTGATTGATTTGTGTCTCTTTGCAGCTGATTTGTGTCTCCTTGTAGTCATGTTGTGTCTTTGTGTCTCCTTGTGATTGATTTGTGTCTCTTTGTAGCTGATTGGTGTCTCCTTGTAGTCATGTTGTGTCTTTGTGTCTCCTTGTAGCTGATTTGTGTCTCCTTGTAGTCATGTTGTGTCTTTGTGCCTCCTTGTAGCTGATTTGTGTCTCCTTGTAGTCATGTTGTGTCTTTGTGCCTCCTTGTGATTGATTTGTGTCTCTTTGTAGCTGATTTGTGTCTCCTTGTAGTCATGTTGTGTCTTTGTGTCTCCATTTGTGTCTCTTTGTAGCTGATTTGTGTCTCCTTGTAGTCATGTTGTGTCTTTGTGTCTCCTTGTAGTTGATTTGTATCTCTTTGTAGCTGATTTGTGTCTCCTTGTATTCATGTTGTGTCTTTGTGTCTCCTTGTAGTTGATTTGTGTCTCCTTGTAGTTGTTTTCGATCTCTTTGAAGTTGTGTTGTGTCTCCTTGTATTCATGTTGTGTCTTTGTGTCTCCTTGTAGTTGATTTGTGTCTCCTTGTAGTTGTTTTTGATCTCTTTGAAGTTGTGTTGTGTCTCCTTGTAGTCATGTTGTGTCTTTGTGTCTCCTTGTAGTTGATTTGTGTCTCCTTGCAGTTGTTTTGTGTCTCCTTGTAGTTGTTTTGTGTTTCTTTGAGGTTGATTTGTGTCTCCTTTTGGTTGTTTTGTGTCTCCTTGTAGTTGATTTGTGTCTCCTTGTGGTTATTTGTGTCTCTTTGTTGTTGTTTTGTGCCTCCTTGAAGTTGTTTTGTGTCTCCTTGAAGTTAATGTCTCTCCTTGTGGTTATTTGTGTCTCCTTGTAGTCATGTTGTGTCTTTGTGTCTCCTTGTGATTGATTTGTGTCTCTTTGTAGCTGATTGGTGTCTCCTTGTAGTCATGTTGTGTCTTTGTGTCTCCTTGTAGCTGATTTGTGTCTCCTTGTAGTCATGTTGTGTCTTTGTGCCTCCTTGTAGCTGATTTGTGTCTCCTTGTAGTCATGTTGTGTCTTTGTGCCTCCTTGTGATTGATTTGTGTCTCTTTGTAGCTGATTTGTGTCTCCTTGTAGTCATGTTGTGTCTTTGTGTCTCCTTGTGATTGATTTGTGTCTCTTTGTAGCTGATTTGTGTCTCCTTGTAGTCATGTTGTGTCTTTGTGTCTCCTTGTAGTTGATTTGTATCTCTTTGTAGCTGATTTGTGTCTCCTTGTATTCATGTTGTGTCTTTGTGTCTCCTTGTAGTTGATTTGTGTCTCCTTGTAGTTGTTTTCGATCTCTTTGAAGTTGTGTTGTGTCTCCTTGTATTCATGTTGTGTCTTTGTGTCTCCTTGTAGTTGATTTGTGTCTCCTTGTAGTTGTTTTCGATCTCTTTGAAGTTGTGTTGTGTCTCCTTGTAGTCATGTTGTGTCTTTGTGTCTCCTTGTAGTTGATTTGTGTCTCCTTGCAGTTGTTTTGTGTCTCCTTGTAGTTGTTTTGTGTTTCTTTGAGGTTGATTTGTGTCTCCTTTTGGTTGTTTTGTGTCTCCTTGTAGTTGATTTGTGTCTCCTTGTGGTTATTTGTGTCTCTTTGTTGTTGTTTTGTGCCTCCTTGAAGTTGTTTTGTGTCTCCTTGAAGTTAATGTCTCTCCTTGTGGTTATTTGTGTCTCCTTGTGGTTGTTTTGTGTCTCCTTCTAGTTAATTTGTGTCTCCTTGTAGTTGATTTGTGTCTCTTTGTGGTTGTTTTGTGTCTCTTTGAAGTTAATGTGTCTCCTTGTGGTTATTCGTGTCTCCTTGTAGTTGATTTATGTCTCTTTGTTGTTGTTTTGTGTCTCTTTGAAGTTAATGTGTCTCCTTGTGGTTATTTGTGTCTCCTTGTAGTTGATTTGTGTCTCTTTGTGGTTGTTTTGTGTCTCTTTGAAGTTAATGTGTCTCCTTGTAGTTGATTTGTGTCTCCTTGAAGTTAATGTGTGTCTCCTTGTGGTTGTTTTGTGTCTCTTTGTGGTCATTTCACATGTGCTTGTACTTACTTTGTGTGTCTTTGCAGTTCCTTGCCGTCTCTTTCTGGTCTGCATGTGTAACTGTAAGCCCAGGGGGCACAGCCCTGGGTCTGTGCCCAGTAGGCCTGTTCAGTAATGCATCCATGGGTCAGCGTGTGGTTAGGTTCAGGCACAAAGACCGTTTGGTTTTGGTGAGGAAAAGATCATGTTTTGGGTTCAGGGCAGAGTCCCCACAGGAAGCAGCCTGTATACTGGGCTGAACAGTAGTGAGGGATTAAACCACTGCCAGGTGGCTCGGTCTGTACGAACTGAGCGTGATGACTCTTCCCTGGATCACGGTGATGTTATTTCCCAGCAGCTCTGCGTGCTGTTGGTTCTTTGTGTTTCTGTGATCATTATTGGAGGCAGAATAATAACTGAGAATCAACAGTGAGGACCGAAGCCTTAACCCCGCCGCTCTGCTGCTGAATGTAATGTTTGGATGACTCACACTGGCCGATGCATGTGTGTGTGTTTGTGTGTGGGCAGTGTCTCACGACTGTGTGTGTTGGGCCTGTTTGTCAGCTCCATACTGTGCTGATGAGCGGCTGCCGCTGCATCTGGCTCGCTAACGAAATGCCCCGTCAGAAAATGCAAATACAGAGCGAGTCACCGTCGGCGGTGGGATTGAAGTGTGAAGAAAACGTCCCTCTGGATCTGGGTGGTTGAAGTTTCAGTCAGTGTGGGTAAACTGTGTGTCCTCAGGTTGTTGTGGTTGCTGAACAAGCACCATCTGTGTGTTTGTTCAGGAGTGTATTCAGCCGAGTGATGTAATCCCAACAGTGCTGCAGGCGCCATTTGTTGAATGAAGCTCGAGTGTCAGGGCGGGGCCGCCTTCACACGGTGTTTGATGGTTGGAGTGGATTATTGGAGACAGATCAGCTGCTCCACTGATTGATTTGCCTGCTGTCTTTGTAGTGTGTGTGTGTGTGTGTGTGTATGTGTTTGTCCGTCCACTTGTCACGTCCTTCAGCGCCTCACGGACGATCTCGAGGCGTTTCAAGGCCTGATGGTGACAGGTGTCATTGAGTCTGATGCCAAACTGTCTGTTTTGGTGAAAATGTATGCTGTGTGTCTGTGTGTCTGTGTGTGTGTGTGTGTGTGTGTGTATGTGTGTGTGTGTGTGTGTGTGTGTGTGTGTGTGTGTGTGTGTGTGTGTGAGAACACCAGTCTGAGCTTTAGACCTTTTCCACCAACATTTCCAGGAACTTTTATCGAAAGAATTAAAATAATTCCTGGTAATCTGTGTGGTTTGTGTTTCCAGCGCACCTCAACGTTCTGGGAAACTTTATTCAAATCAGGCTGATGGCGTAGATGATTCGGCGTGTGTCCTGTATTTGGCTCTGCCAGCTTATTGGCTGGTCACATGCTGGTGTAGAGAGTCGGGGCTGTTTGTCTCAGCCAGCAGCTCAGTGTAAAAGTATTTTAAGATAAGTGTCAAACTAAGTCAGTCTCCATACAGACAGCTGTCATTTGAGCTTATGAGGAACAATTCACTATCAGCTGAACTAGCTGCTGTCCTTGTGTCAGACGTTGTCAAACGTTGGCGTCGGTGGTGTCTACATGTTCATGCTGCTGAACACATACATTGATAAAGTATTGGCTTCTTACTCACTAAGGTTTAATGTCACTTACAGTAACCAGTGTAGCTGCCGTCACCTCGAGTCATTTATGAGTTATCTTCACTTCGTTTCCACCGCGGCCGCTCGGCTGCTTACTGGTTACGGTGTCGTGTAGGCGTGTGTTCAGCCCCGGCACAAAAGAACTGATACCATTAGCGCTGATCAATACTACGGTCTTTGATAATTTAGCCCCAGGGCTAATTTAGTGTTGGTACCCATCCTAAATCAAAACACAAGCAAAGTGAAACTTGTAGAAATGAAATATAGTTTGCAGCAGCTGCCTGTACCAGGAAGTGCGGGACGCTGCAAGTGTGTGTTCCACCAATCGGCGTTCTTCAGCACACAGCCCCGCCCTTCAAGAATTCCGGGTAATCTGAAAAGTCCTACCCATCTACTAGGTACTTTTTTCAGGGAAAGTTTAGGGTCGAGGGAAAGTTTTCTTACCCGAGTAATTTCGGTGGAAACGCACTGAGGCTTTTCAAACTCCCGGGTAAATGAGAAAAGTTCCCGCGGTGGAAAAGCGGCTCCTGACATTGTTTTTGAAGGTGTTTTTCCTGATCAGCTGTGAGGGTCTGAGGACAGAGGGATGTCGTTGAAAGCCCTCTAAGGCAAACTGCGATTTGTGATATTGGACTTTATAAATAAAATTGAATTGAATGAGAACATTTCAGGACAGTGAGGACATCTTGTCCGGTCCTAACCTTCGGACAGTCCTTCACAGATCTGTTGAGGGTTCAGACTTGGTTGTAAGGTTCAGGTAATGATCAGGTGTAGGCGAGGGTTGGGAGCTCGGGAACGCTTCATGTCAATGATACCTCTTTTACACCAACATGGATGCAGTTCTGTTCAGGTTCCTGCACCTTATTCTGAACCCTTCACAGCATTTGACTGAAAATATATCAGTTCAGAGCCCAAAGAGTTGGTTCTCAGCTGGAACCAAAAAATATCAGGTTGTCCTCGACCTGAAGTTCGAACCGTGACAACATCAGTGGGCGTGTCTTATTCTCCAGGTTGGAAAGAAAGGATGGAGCAGTGGGGTGTCCAGTAGCTCGGTGCAGGCGGGAGCAGTGTGTGTGTGTGTGTGTGTGTGTGGTACTGGTACTGGGTGGTATTGATTCTGTGTTGTGATTGGACGTTGATTTAATGAGAAACGATCTTACTCACTTTCCCTTATTGTTGTAAAACAGAAGCTGTTGATTATAAAAGACAGACGACGTCCCGCTCGTCTTGAGACGACAGGAGCGCTGTGTTAGCATCAGTGCAGCTAACTGTCACCGGGGAGCGTCCTCATGTGACTCGAGACACGTCCGGTCCCTCCATAAATATTGTCATATTTTCAAATGCAACCTCCACAAGACACAGAGCTGTGGCTGCGCTCGAGTGAAGCCAAAACTATTTGTTCTCCGGGGAGGGATTTGAGTCCAATGTGCGGAGGCTGTGAGTAATGCTGCCGAACACTTTATCCCCACACTCACACTCACACTCGTACAATCTGCTCAGGTTTCTCCCCTCTGGAGTCGTTTCAGTTCGAAGCATGTGGACAGAAACAGAGTTACAGTCTCACAGCTGATTTATATTATACTCTGTTGGTGCCATGACCACAGTGTTCTGCCAGTGTGTGACTGGACTGTGAGGTTGTGTTGGTTATGTGTGCAGACGGATGTGGTTACAGGCGGAGCGCTGCAGGTGAGAGGCAGGCGTCTGTTGGGCGGCAGATACAGTGCAGCAGTGGAGGGTCTGAGGAGGGGAGGAGGTTTTTTGGCACAACGCTGCATCTGTGTATTTTCTTGTTTCACACGATGAAAAGACGCCTCGGTGTCGTGCACACAGATCGAGCTGCTCTGCTGCGTTTTCCTTTTGTTCATGTTTGAGGTCATCTGAGGTGAATCCTGCCTCTCGTCTCTCTGCGCGTGAGGCAGGAGACATGTTGAATCCAGAGCTCGGCTCAGGCAGGATTTCTGCAGTGTGATTTTTTCCTCTCTGATTAGTCACCTCTATTGTCTCTGCTCGGCGCTCCATCACTTTCTTTGTGTCCCTGCAGAATATTCTGCCTCCTCGGGCTCCAGGCGTCGTTAGCTCTGTGCCGTGTTTCAGATCTTTGGGCAACATCAGTGTTGGCGAGCGTCACGGTGATGCCGTCTGATAGGGTCGTGGGGTGTATGGTTGAGTTACGTAAGAGGGGAACAGTGCAGACAGGTCGAATGATTTGCAGCGTTCGAGGCGTGTACTTTAACCTGCATGAAGTGTTTTTGGTCTTATTGAGAATCCATATATGTGTTTATATATGTAGATGCTGTGTTGACTGCATCAGCCCGCTGTGATGCATCAACGATGCCGCTATTTTGGAGAGGGCAGGATGTGACTGTCAACAAGTGCAAAGTTTTTCTGGATAAAACACAGCATGTATTTCTCAATGGATTTCATTGGGTTGTTTTTATATTCATATCTCCTGCAGCCATGACGGGACAATACCGTAGTGTCACCACATGTTTTCACCATCCTTTGGACCACTTGTAACATGACGCAATGACATCATCGCACACAGAAAACATGATGGCGCAAAAGACAGAAACCTTTGTCCTTCTGCTGCAGAAAACAAAAACGTTTCCAGTAAATAACAATCTTTAAATTCAGGGGCCGTGTCCGTCAAAGAGTTTTTTTTCTGAGGCTGTGGTGTTGAACTTTGTGTACAAACGCCACGCTTGTCACTGTTACTTAAACAGTTCAGTCACAGGAGAGGAGGGATAAATACCACGCAGACAAACCGTCACGTAACATTTTGTAATGGAAGTTTTTGCAGAAAGTTTCCTCTAAAAACTCAAATAAAGGAGAGATTCAACGTCCAGTTTTTTTTATTTCAATATCGTAGCTTAGCAAATATACACGGTATGATAACGGTCAGCGTTTATATCACGGTACTACCTTAAAATCGGTATATTGCTGCAACCCTAGTTTCAACAGCGCTGTGGTTAAAATGCCATTGGGTTTAGACATAAAAAAAATACTTGGTTATTGTGAGGAAGACATCGTGATTCGGATTAAAATACCAGTTTACCTTTATTGGATAGGTCAGTCTCAGTGTGAAGGGGTATAGAGAGGGGGACAAATGTAACATGCACTTGAGCAGAAACGTATGATACCAGCGTATGAATGTGAAATGAATATTTGTCCCAGAATCAGCGTCCAGGAGACGTCAGCTCAGTGTACGATTCCACCACCTGCTCCGTTACACGCAGCTCTCTGAGCTGTCACACAACATAACTGTTGGCATCTGCTGCGAGCGTGTGCAGGGCGTCAGCGGCCTTTAGCACATCTGTAAGTTATCTAACTGGAGCTGCAGGGAGAGCGGGGGGGGGAGGTGGAGGCTGTCAGGGCGCAGGAGGTTGGAAGAGGATGAAAGGAAACTTACTGGGACGGATCTCCGAAGAGAGACAGAGGACGGAACAGAATAAATGGAAGCGGAGACGAGTGTGGCTCCGCTGCTCTTCTCTGACTAATTAGACTGAAATTAAGGGGAAAAGGCGAAACTGAGAGAACGCTGGAGTTTCCTGCTGCAGTGTGTTTGTGTGTGTGTTTGTGTGTGTTTGTGTGTGTGTGAAGATGTAGCTCCGTTTAATCTGTAATCTGAGGTTTGAAGGGGAGGAGGAGGGGTGACGAGGTGTGCTCAGGGGATTTAAAGATGAAATGCTCCTTTATCTCACTGCTACACTGGGATGCATCCTTTCTAATCTCACAGTGACACACACACACAGACACACACACACACACACACACACACACTCCTGCACGCTCTGCAGCACCTCCTGCACCACACATGCAGACACACCTTGGAACACTGTCTTCTCACATCCTGACCTGGCCGCTGATATTTGTGAATGAACACTTGCTGCTTCACGTGCGCAGATGAAAAACGTAGATCCAATCAGGTGCGTCACTCCCTCACTCCCTCCCCATCACCTCCTCGCCCTCGCCTCACCCACCACCCCGTCAGCTTTCCTGTGGTATGAGCCGGACGTGCGCTGAATAAAGATGGGTTGCCCTGTCACGGGGGGGAATTCCAGCACGTCCATATATGGCGGCGGAAGTGCCCCCTCCCTCCCGTCTCGTTGTGAAGCTGTGGAACAGGGGGCGCTGACTCTGCCGCTGCCTCTGCTCGCCTGCGTGCAGATAAGAGCTCATCTGAAAGGGAAATTGGCTGAGTTCACTCTCACACACACAGATAGGCGGTGAATTTTCATCTCCTGCGGGCGCTGAAGCAGTGCAGCTTTAGCGTGCTGATTGTCACACTGACTGAGCGGAGGCAAATAATGTCCATTTCCTGGGACACAGAATAATGAGGGACAGCAGCAGAACACTAATGGACATAATGTCTCTATATCAGCTTATCAGCTGCACATACAGCACGTCACGCAGTCGGGTCTCTGATGGCCTCTTTCACATCAGCAGGAACATTCTCCATGTTCTGATGTTAATGCACAACGCAGCTACGCATGGACGTGTTACCTTACATCAGACTGTACAGGTGTCGTCAGGAGAATGTCCCACCAGGGTCGACCTTTAACCCTCTGAAAACAGTCCGCCTGCAGGAGGTCGTCGTTTACATGATCCTGATTCAAATCAATCTAAAATAAAAACTATAATAGTTCTAGTTTTTTGCAGCAGGAAGCTAAGACTTCTGTCTTTTCCACCATTGTGTTTTCCACGTGCAATGATGTCATGAAACGATGTCACAAAACAGTCGAAAGAACGGTGAAAATGTGCGTTGGCGCCCTATATTCTCCCGTCATAGCCGCAGGAGGTCGTTGTTTACACGATCCTGATTCAAATCAATCTAAAATAAACACTAATATAGTTAGTGTTTTCATTCTTTTGCAGTAGGAAGGTAAGACTTCAGTCTTTTGCGCCATTGTGTTGTCTGCGTGCGATGATGTCATTATCTTATGTTACAAGCGGCCCCAAGGACGGTGAAAATACAAGGTGACACCACAGTATTGTCCCATCATGGCTGCAGAAGGTCGCTGTTTTCATGACTGATTCAAATCAATCTAAAATAAAAGCTATAATAGTTAGAGCGTTCAGTTTTGGCAGCAGGAAGCTGAGACATCATTATATTATGTTCATATGATGTGCGGTGGCGCCAGAGGAGCAGGTCGATTAATGTCTGTTGTATTTTTTAAATTAATGTCACAATTTCAATATTCTAATTGATTACTATGGTTTATGACTTACATAACCTTTTAGCTCAGGCTGTACAGACTGTAGGGATATGACGCGTTAGAAGATACTCCAGGAAATGACATCAAGCAAAAATGCCAACATATGCACGTTTCCATGGCAGAGCTCAAAGGGTTAATAATTTCCAACCATAACTAAGTGGGGTTTTTTTGTGCCTAAACTGAACCACATGTTTACCACAGCAGTGTTTAAACATAAAGTTTCAACATGTCTGTTGCATAACATACAAATGTCGCGATTTGTGAAGTGCAGATTCGTACGGTGCCAACATTTGTCCCAGCGGCTGGGTCGGAGGCCCGGCGGGTAGTCCGACATCAGAATCTGAATGAGATTTATGACCGAGCAGCTTTAAGGAAAGAGGAAATAAAAAAATTAATGCGCAGCAGTGAAGAACATAACGATGGAACAGAAACATTACAGTGAAAATATGAGACTTTAAAAGACGCGTGGGGAGGGATCCTTCTGGTCACATGTCATATTACACATTCATGAAGGAGAGGCTGTAACGCACTGGAGGTGACGCCGTCGGCAACATCCAGTCTGATCCGTGTGGAAAGTTCCCGTCAGGGTTCGTGGGAATGAAAACACCTCTGTGTTTATCAGGAGGAGGTCCTGATAAAGAGACGGCAGGAATGTGGCTTTAACTAAAATGAACTACTGTAGAGGACGATAACAGAACACACACACACACACACACACACACACACACAGACTGGAGGAAGTGATGCATCCAATCATAATACTGAATGATGTAGGGCCGCACCAAACGCCATGGTTTAACATTCAAAGTTTCTCAGAGTTTTTCCACTTCAGCATTGTTGGTCTGTCGCCAGATTTTATGCTGCTGTTCTCATAAACTGTTCGTTTGGATAACTACGAAAAGTGTGCGCTGGAGTTTGTGTATAAGCCACGTTAATCATGAGCCTGTAGTCTGTATATAACCGCTGTAATCATGGAGGCTGTGATCACGTGACCGACACGCTGACGGGAGTAAAGACGGAAGTAGTACAAAAAGGGAAACTCCGCCTACAGAGACAGTTTGAGGTGGCATCGTTAGTATTCGTGTCCCATGTGACACCAGGTGAACTTTGACTTGTTTTAACGTACATCTTCACGTTACGTTAACTACGTAACTTTACGTTAATTATGCAACATGAGGAATCTCAACCATATATTTTTTCCTACAACTAAACTTCCTAAACCTCAGCTATGTAACTTTATGATAAGTACGTAATTTGACGTTAAGTAGATAGTGTGATAAAGTCTAGCCAAGATTTTTTTCCTAAACCTAATCTACCTAACTTTACATTAAGTACATAACTGGTCATTTAGTATGTAATTAAATGATGGAGGCTGTGATCATGTGACCGACACGCTGACAGGAGTGAAGACGGAAGTAGTACAAAAAGGGAAACTCCGCCTACAGAGACAGTTTGGGGTGGAGTCATCGGTGTTCGTGTCTCATGTGACACCAGGTGAACTTTGACTTGTTTTAAGGTACATCTTCACATTACATTGAGTACGTAACTTTACGTTAATTATGCAACATGAGGAATCCCAACCATATATTTTTTTCTACAACTAAACTTCCTAACTACATAACTTTACGATAAGTACGTAATTTGACGCTAAGTAGATAGTGTGATAGTTCTTCACGTTACCTTAAGTACGTAACTTTAATTATGCAACGTGAGGAATCCCAACCATATATTTTTTCCTACAACTAAACTTCCTAAACCTCAACTACTTAACTTTACGATAAGTATGTAATTTGACGTTAAGTAGATAGTGTGATAAAGCCTAGCCAAGATTTTTTTCCTAAACCTAATCCACCTAATTTTACGTTGAGTACGTTACTGGTTGTTTAGTATGTAATTAAATCATGGAGGCTGTGATCATGTGACCAACACACTGCCAGTAAAGACGGAAGTAGTACAAAAAGGGAAACTCCGCCTACAGAGACAGTTTGGGGTGGAGTCATCGGTGTTCGTGTCTCATGTGACACCAGGTGAACTTTGACTTGTTTTAAGGTACAGCTTCACGTTACGTTGAGTATGTAACTGGTTGTTTCGTATGTAACTTTACATTAAGTACACAGCGTGTCGAATTCCAACCACATATCTTTTCCTACAACTAAACCTCCACTACATAACTTAAGTTTGAAGCCCAACCAGGATTTTTTTTGCTTAACCTCAACTATGTAACTTTACGTTAAGTACGTAACTGGTCGTTTAGTGTGTAACTTGTACGCAACATGACCAATCCCAACTTTGTTTTTTTTTCTTCTAAACCTGTAACAGCGTTAAGTTGTTAAAGTGATGAACCTCACCTACATCACCTTACGTTAAGTACGTAACTTTAGGTTAGGTACCTAACGTATTGAAGCTCAACTAGGATTTTTCTTCCTGAACCTAATTTGTAAGACGCAGGACGCTGGAATCTGATTCTACATATTCTAATACATTAATAAGAATATTAATGAAGTCCGATCTTTATCTGCGACTGTGCATAAACACAACACACAGACATGAAATAAAAAAACCGCTGCGCACTATTTAAATGTCGGTTTAGAATTTGAATGTCAGCGTTCTGAATGAAGCTTCGGACTGTTGGGTTTATGTTTATGAAGATGATATTTGGACACAGACGAGCATGTTCAGGTGTGAATGAAGTAAAATGTCTCAAACAAACGGACTGTGAGAGGAAACGTGTTTGTTTGTTCAGGACGTCGCAGTTTGATTGAAAACATCATGCAGTGACGACACACTGCTTTTGTCGAGTGTGTGTGAGTGATGAGTGTTTGAACACCAGCTGACATGTCACACGGTGAGAGATGGGAGCGTGGCGACAGGTTACGGAGAGGTGTGTCACACACACAGTAACACACAGAAACACACACACAGTAAAACTTGATGACAGCAGGTCACCTTGACGTGTGAGTGGTAGCCAAACACACCTCGGTGCAGCGCCAACCCTCGCTGTTTCCAGGGCGACCACCTGGAGGAATGACCTCTCCTCTGTGTGTGTGTATGTGTGTGTAATCTGGTTAACCTTCATATCCCGACCCGTTCACACACATTTAAACGTCAGGGGGAACAAAGGGTGAACTTTACTTATCAGCACTCAAACTGTTGACTCTGAGATTACAGCGGCGTGTTTCAGGAGGGGGCGGGGCCACAGCCATCCTCTCTTTTACTTTTTTTTATCATGTCCTTTGTTGGATCCTTCAGAGACTGTTTATATGTGAGTGACTGAACTTCCCGTGATGTCACTTCCTGCAGCTCCAGCATTGAGTCGTGTGACAGAGACGTGACAGCAGAGATGAAGAGCTGCGTTCGGTGTGGACGGCAGAGGAACATTCGTTGAGCCGCTGTCAGCGCTTTACCAAATATCTTGATATCGATGTTGCGCAGTATTGTAAGCTGAAATATTTGGGCTTTTGGAAAATATTTACATCCTGAGATTTATAATAAATAATCATCAGTAATGTGGATTTAATGAAGGAGTGGGAGGAGGCAAATACATCGCTTTACTGTAACGCAACATTTAACATTTGTGGGTGACGTATTCAAACAGGAAGTGGCTGCTTCCTGTTACAAGAACGCAGGTTCAAAGGTTTCAGGTGTCTCTCAGTGTCCGCTGTCATGATCCTGATCATAGAAACATGAAGCCACTCACTTCCACTCAGCTATTTTTAATGTCTTTGTCTCCGTCTGTCTTCGTCCCCACCTGGTCCATCCCCGTCCCTCCCTCTTTGCCAGGTCCCTCCTCGCTGGTTAATCTGTTTGGCAGCGAGCAGCGCAGCAGGCTCTAATGGTGCCACATGGCCTGCTCGGCTTTACAGTAATTTACGCCCCGACATGATACGAAGCTGCTGCTGTTTATGTAGGCGCTGACTCACCACACACACACACACACACACGCACACACACAGCCAGGTCACAGTGTTCTTACTGCTGCTGGTTTTCTTACCTGTGTCAGGTGTTGAGCTGTGAGCGTGCTCACCCGTGTCGAAAGCATGGGCGGATCATGAGACAGGTGGCCCCTGGGCACAGACATGCAAAGGGCCCCACCACCTCTCCTACACAGGAGCAAGACACACACACTTTGTGGTGGTTTTGCGTGTCTTTCTTAGACAGATCGTTCTCATTCTGAAGTCACGTGGCGCTGTTTGGCCACCTGTTGCAGCAGTATGATGCTCAGACAGGTGGCGTCAGTTCATAATGTGGCTGGACGGCACCGGTGGCAACTGTTTGATACTTGACGACATCAATTTGAAACGCTGACAGTGATGATGTAATGTAATGGGCTGGAAGTCTCTATAGGGTGCAGGGGATGGGGGGTGGATGGGTCGCTTTTGTTAACGTTCCGGCATCGGTTACAGTGTCCCAGGATGTTGACAGCAGACGCAGGAGGATACGGAGTGTGTAATATGTTGACGTGAAAGTCAACTAAGAAAGCTGCGATGGGTGACAACTTGGGATGAGAACAATTTTGGAAAAGTCAGAATTTTGGTGGCTGATCGGTTGAACAAAGCTCGTCTTCCTGACTTACAGAGTGGTAACCACAGCTCAGTCTGACCAACAGACGTCTCCTCCTCTCCTGCTGTCTCCCAACACTATTTTGCTAGAGCACCATTGCTGCATCTTTGGCTCAGTGCCACCCAGGACGACTGTGATTGGTTCAAAGAAATACAAACAACCCAGTGTTTTCTCCCCTCAGTGTGGAGCTCTGATTGGGTCAGCAGACCTTTCTCCAGTGCTGACGCAGCGTTAAACACAGAGTGGTATAAGACGACCCAAAGCTCAACCATGAGGCCGACAGATCTGAAAATGCTCCAACATTTTTATAAAGCTCACATGTGTTTGTCAGAGTCAGATGATGGTGTGACAGACGGCGCTCTGTTGTTCCCGTATACAGGCCGGTCGGTGTGGCTCCCTGTCAGAACACATCACATAAAATAGATGAAATACTGTTTCCCAAAAGAAAATTGTCAAGTGTTGTTCACAAGCTGCTTCCACCGACAGAGGAACACACCCACCCCCCTGAAAACAACAAAACAATAACAGGCCCACATCCTCGTCTCCTCCTGCACAATCTGATGCTACATGGCAGCCAGTCCTGCCTGCCAGCACGACTACACACACACACACACACGCACATATTTAGTCACAGTCGGACGCTTCCAGGGTGAACATCTGCCTCACCGACCTGCACAAACATCTCTGGGTGAGGTGGAGGAGCTTGTTTTCTTTTCCTCGTCAGGATGAATATTTCAGATGGTGGCCAGAGAAACAGCATGGAAGTATGTGTGTGTGTGTGTGTGTGTGTGTGTGTGTGTGTGTGATGGCATGTGGACATTCACGTGCTTCCAGTCTTCCTCTTTACCTGCCGGGCTGCAGCAGGACGGAGCTCTTGTTTCCAGTTTTGATTTGAAGCTTGAAAGTAAAGAATATTTTTATTATCGGCGACTCTGCTGAATATTTTTTAAATTAATAGTTTGAAGCTGAATTTCCACCGAACACTCTCAGTACAGTCCCCTAACAACATGTTCCTAATCGGACACGTCCCTGAACACTACGTCCACTACGGTACTCTTAAATGTAGGCGGGGTCGTTACTCAGATCTGTGCAGCTCTCGCTGTATTTGCAGAGGAACATCAGCACCTCGCTGATCACCTGCAGAATGAGGTGGTGAACCAACATAGAGTTCCAGTCGGCCATCTAAAGGTCCTATGAGTCAGAATCATGCCACTTGAATCAGATTCAGCCGTTTAATACGAATACTCGATGATTTTTTTTTTTTTTTTCCATGCAAAGTTTCAGTCCGCTGCATCACATTCACAGCTTCCTGTATCAAAGAGTGATGTGAAAGTCAAGAGCGCTCACTCTGCAACCAAAACAGCCCCACAAGTTCACTGCACAGCACACTGACCCGCATGAAAGTCGACTGAGGGGTCTCCATCTGATGATCTGAATCTCCGATTTAGTGGCACTGCAGATTACAACCAGCTGAAACTTCTCCTGGTCAGAATTCCTTCGACGTTGATTGTACAGGAGCTGAATTATCCACAGAGGTCTCCTCCTCTCAGAAACAAACAGACCAGCTGATTTACACCAGGAAGAACTCTGAACATGAGCAGATTCATGGTACAAATCGCTGTTTGTCTGCTGAGCTGAGCTGCTGATTATGAAAACATGAATGTCTCCATCTAGAGCCAGTGTTTGGTTTGTCCGTTCTAGGCTACCGTAGAAACATGGAGGTGCAACCTGGTGATCTCCATAGACGAGGACCTGCTCCCTGTAGGTAGATATAAACGTCTCATTCTGAGGTAATGAGAACGCAGCCCTACGAAATGGCGCCCCATATACGACGTTACATCCTAAAATCTAAAGTTATGTAATTAAAATCATGGAAGTTAGGGTTAGGAAAAGAAACATGGTGACCACGTACCCTAAAATGACTTAAAGTCCGGTTACAAACACCGGTCTCCCGGGGTAAAGTCCTGTGTTTTGTGACCAACCACCTCCCAACGAGACAGCTTCCTGCTTCAGTCTTTGCTCCTGTCAGCGATTTCGTCACATGATCACAGCCTCCAAATGACCTGAGTTACACATGAATTACTGGCTCATGATTACGTGGTATGTATCCGAATTTTGCGCATTACTTTTCATTGGAAAATGTCAATGAACAGCCTGATCTGAAACACCCATCATGACTGCAGATCTTTAAAAGTCTTGTTTTGTCCAACCAGCAGTAAATCTTCAGATCCTGACATTTCAGAATCTGATAACAGAATATTTTGCCTCTTTGCCTGATAAATGACTTTTTTTTTTTTGTTGTAATCCATGAAGTGACTAATCACATCAGCACGGTTTGTTTGGTTACGTAAAAATATGAGAGGTTTGTTTTCTCCTTCAAGAAGCCAAATGTGACTCATGTTGTCAGAAAGTAGTGTTCAGAACAGACACGGTATTTTTACGGAGATTTTACCGACCTGCAGTCACCAGCTGTCTGAGTGGTGAACTCCTCCCTGGTCCGGAGTCGGCTAATTATTTTGGTAATGTTTGGATCTTCTGTGGGATCAGTCAAACGCTTCATGGTGGATTTCAAAGTGTTCAGTGATTCGCTTCACTGTGACATTTAGTCTGGGCGCCAGGACATTAAAAAACGCTGCCTCAGAGACACTGAAGCTGTATCATGGACTGATACAACTGTGCATCATCATCATCATCATCATCATCATCATGATCAGACTGAGATCAGTAAACAGACATCATGGCGTGTCTTTATCGCTCTTTGTATCCAGATGAGAGTTTGAACAGAAGATAAAGCGCCGTGTGTTCTTCTGCTGGCGTCCAGATAACATTCAGTGGTGTTGATCCGTCCATGAGAGCGTTTCCCCACCGCTGCGACGTGATAACAACACAATCCTCGTATTGTTATCAAGTTTTGGCGTGTAATTGGTGAGGTGATTAGTGAGTCAATTAAAACACATGACCGAGGCACACGGGCAGAGTGAGACAAAGCAGCGTTTGCTCCGTAATCCCTCTTATTTCCCGCGCACTCGGTCAAAAACGCTCTTTCATTGAGTGGAATGTTAATCAGCCTCGGTCCCTGACGCTGAAGCAACCAGCTCAGCTGATTGAGAGTGGATTAAAACCAGGACCGGCCAACTTAATGATCCTATTAAATGATCCCTGGACCACAGCAGCACGTTGTGACGAGGGAAACTCATAGATTAGTTCACCATCATCTGCATGTGCAACGCCGCACATGTGCAGACTGTTTCAGTGCTGACATTATTCACAGCTCCAGCGTGTGTGTGTGTGTGTGTGTGTGATGGATACACTGGGACGTTTCCAGAACTAAACTGGGACTCAGTGCAGTCAGCTGCTCTGTTCTGGATTTTGTTTTTTTGTCTGTGTTTTCTGATTTTGGTCTCTTTGGTTTTATTATTTCTTATGACATCATGTGAAATCGTAATGTTTGCGTGAGAGTGTGCACGAGAATACGGGCAAAAATTCCGTCCTCCATTGATTCGGAGAGGGACGATGCATTTTATTTTTCAATACAGGTCGGGTGGCAACATGTTCCTCTCTGTGGGGAGGCGATGGAAACTATCGCTGATTACAGGAACCAGCCCGTTTTGATCTGGCTGCGTGTTCAACACTGTTGTAGCAGTAACATATTTATCACAGTCTGGTTGTTGTTACAGACGCAGACAGAACAACTGGTACTAGAGCTCCACAAAGAGATTTTAGGAAATGCCAGTTTAATGTCACTAAAATGCCTGTCAGACACAAAGCAGTATTTGCTGAATTAAAGGTAAATTACTTTTAAAAAGAACCGTCGAGGGCTGTTAGCTACTACGATTAGCCACTGGGACTGACTGTGACTAACTGTTTCACCCATAATGATTTAATAATGGAAAGACCGACATGCACAATCGGTCAAAAATATTCTCGGCAGTTATCTGTCGACGTCTCGCATTTTGTTTCATGTGCATTTTATAGGACATAAGACATGTTTCTGCTCTTTCCCAGTAATTTACAGGCCATGTTTTTAGTTCTGGACGGTCTGATGCTGGTGCCCAAACCATGAAGACGAATTAAAAGTTAAAACACTTCCAACAAGACTTCCGGAAATGGTCTCTGAAATTTTCTTGCCTGTATCGTCAAAATCCATCTTGCATCCAGGTTGCATTTTAAACATGTTCTGTAAAAAACTTAAAGTGCCATCTAAAAAAAAAACTAAACATTGAAAAGGTTCTTGTCATGTTGCCTGCTTTTTCTGACATGTGTATCAGTGTGAGTCAGTGTGTGTTTGTTCACGTGTGGCAGTAACTACATCTGAAGGTATTTTAACAACCTCCATGCCAACTCAGCAGAAGAATGCGCCGCATGAGGCCGAACCTGTCTGACAGTGATTATATAACACGACTCATCACTCATGCACACACACACACACACACACACACACACACACACTCAGCTCTTGACGGAGATGTTCCTGGTCCTCTCTGTGTTGATTCAGACATGAGAAGCGGGCCTCTCTCTCCATCTCCTATATTTATTCTTTTGTTGATGGTCCCTTTCTTCCTGCCAAGCGGCGGTGCAGCCGCGGCGCTGATTACCGCTGCTGGAGCTCTTCCACCAACTCAGTTTGTTCTTACATAACAGAAAATACACCCAGAGATGGGAGAGGGGGCCGAGGGGGAGTCGGGGTATAAATAGGTTTGTTTGTCCCCAGAAATGCACAAAGAAACACAACCAGCCTCTTTTTTCCTGCGTGCTGTTTGTGTGTGGGATTACCACATCAGACGCTGCCGAGCAATGTTAGAAAAATCTTGTGCGAGGAAGCGCAGCGGGGAGCTTTTGATCAGAAGCAGTTTTCCATCCAGAAATCAGCCTCACATGTTTCAGAATCCTGTTCCACTTATTATGAGTCCAGCTCCCGTTCCTCCTCACTTCCTACACCGAGCGTGATTTCAGCACCTTAAAGCTCTTCACTCTCTCCATTCACCAGGCAGGAGACCTATTTTCCTGCACCCCTGTGTCGTCCTGCCCTACTTCCTGCTTCCCTTTTTGAAGTCATGGTGAAGTTTGTGTACCAAGGTGACTGTTGTGCGTCAGCCGGCGGGCATTAGCAAGCATCCCTCGTAGCGAGCAGCCACAAAAAGACGTTTCTGTCAACCTGAGGTGTCCCCTCCTCTCCCCCTGCCTTATGCTCAGTCTTCTGTTCTCTCTGTCCCCCTTAGTCTTCCTTCCTCTCTGCTCCCGTGGTTTAAAATATCTCAGTTCAGGCCCCTTTCACACAGGCAGTCTGTTCCTGAAATGTTCAGGAGCATTTAGGAGCAGCCAGTAATATTCAGGGAAATCTGTACCGCCAGTTTAAGACCTCGGAACATTTCAGAGAAGACGCTGGTACCGCCATGTTGTGAAAGAAACCGTAACATTGGATCATCATTCGACAGCTTGTATGATCTCTAACCAATCAGGTTAACTGTAGGAAAAGAATCATGGTTGACCGATGTCACGTTACGTACTGAACGAAACGTGGCATAGGTTAGCTTTAGGAAAACAAACAGTTGGCTGCTGTCAGGTTATGTACTGTAACGTAACGTAGTGTAGGTTAGGTTTAGGAAATGAGACAGGTTACATACTTAACATAAAGTTACGTACTAGAGTTATGTACTCAACATAACATTACATTACGTAGGATAGGTTTAGGAAAACAAACATGGTTGGCTGCAGTCATGTTACGTACTTATTGTAAAGTTACGTACTGAATTTAACATTACGTAGGTTAGGTTTAGGAAATGAAACATGGTTAGGAGTTGTCATGTTATATACTTAACATAAAGTTACGTAGGTTAGCGTTAGGAAAACAAACATGGCTAGGAGTCATCGCGTTATGTTCCTAACATAAGGTTATGTAATTACGTTACGTTAGTTAGATAGGTTTAGGAAAACTATCATGGTAGGCTGTAGTCATGTTACGTACTTGCTGTGCAGTTACATACTGAATTTAACATCACGTAGGTTAGGTTTAGGAAAAGAAACGGGGTTGGGAAATGTCACTTTACATAGTTATTGTAAAGTTCTGTTGGTAAGATGTGGGAAAGAAACATGATTGAGAGTCGTCACGTTACGTACGTGACATAAAGTTACATACTTAATATTAAGTTACGTTGGTTAGGTTTAGGAAAAGAAACACGCTAAGTAGCCATCATGTTACATAATTGATGTAAAGTTATGTACTCAACGTAACGTTACGTTATGTAGGATAGGTTTAGGAAAAAACAAACATGGCTGGCTGCAATCGTGTGACGTACTTATTGTAAAGTTACGTACTGAATTTAACGTTATGTAGGTTTGGGTTAGGGAGAGAAACATTGTTGGGTGTCATCAGGTTACGTACTTAACGTGATGATACTTTTTAAAATAACTCGAAGTTGACTATTACTACTTATTACATTTACTTCTTTACCTCTGTCAGCAGGTTGGTCACATGATCACGGCCTCCATGATAACATGTGCGTTATGCAAATCACTGGAACATTAGCGTTACTTTTCATGGTTAAATGTACGAACAGATCACAAAAACAGCCTGAACACTGCTGGGACGAGTACAGAAAGGGTAACGTCCATCTGATGAAAGACGCTTTCACCTGGAGCGAGCGAACCAATCACAAGACGCCACTGATGACGTTTTTCATGACTTGTTTACGGTTTAGCCTTCACTCCGAGGCTTTCACGGGTGAATGAAAACATTACAAGACAAAACAGCTCGTCTCCCACCATATTCCTGAAAATAACAAGCAAAATCTTCCACTGCGTACATACGGCCTTGCCCCATCTTCTTCTTTGTCTTCTGTTGAGTTTTGTGACGGTTAGCATCCATCATGTTTCAGTACCGCTGTCTGCTGGACCGTCCCTGCACCATCTGTTCCAGCATTTCCATCGCATGTGTGAAAAGGCGTGAGACGGGAATGTAGAGCATGTGTGAGAACTGAATCAGTAGTGGTGCCTGAAATGTTGTCCCAGTAATTTACTGGGACCTGTGCGTGACAGAGGCTTCAGAAACACTTTGCTGCGTTTTAACTGAACGACTGAAACGACGGCCTGTTTCCACTGCTGCTTTTGAGCAGGTCTTCATTACTCAAAGGCTGCTTGTTAGTCGTTGCGGTGTTTCGAATTGTCATCCGTCTCCCACTCGCTCCCTTTACCTCCTCTCTGCCTCCATCCTTCGCCGCATGTCTGACAAGTCTGCCATTTCAAATTGAGAGCGGAGAGTCAAAGAGAGAGGACGGCCGCTGGTTAAATTGCTGGGTTTTGTTAGAGATCCAGCAGAAGTGAAAGGGCAGCGCGGACTGAGGGGGAGGGTGAGTCACTGCAGACAGACAGAGATGTAAAACTCATTATATATTTCATGGTGACTTTTCCTTCTCTTGTTAATGAAGGCTCAGGCCTCGTTGCGTGTTCTGCTGTGGACACTCTGACTGTGAGCTGATCAATACTCAGTCATCTCAGATTTAAATTCATCTGCTGCTCTGAATATGTGTGTTGGTGTGTAAATCAGTTGTGCTCTTGCTCCTCTGATCACTTAGAACTGGATCCTACAACAAGTTACCAAAACCTTCTGATCACATGATCTGTCCGAGGTTGAGTCAGTCCAAACTGTCACATGGAGCTTCATAATGTTGGATACAATGAGGCCTGGCAGGATAATTATCAACTGATCGTACGATGTGTGGACCTGACCTTGATATTGTTTGTTGTGTTTATGTGTGTTTTGCGTAAGAGTGACGGCAACATTTCAG
Organism: Epinephelus fuscoguttatus; assembly: GCF_011397635.1. Lineage (NCBI taxonomy): Eukaryota > Metazoa > Chordata > Actinopteri > Perciformes > Serranidae > Epinephelus > Epinephelus fuscoguttatus. The sequence continues at coordinate 36,572,199 of NC_064771.1, forward strand.
ATGACATCATGCCAGACTCAGAGGTTTGGACTGTAGTCACATGACTTGGACTTGAATCAGACTTGAGTCACAAATTTACTTTGGATTTGACAAAATCAAAAATCAAACCTTTTTCCTGTTGACCTATTACGTCACAGACCAAACAATGGACAAACAAGTTAGCTACGGTTAGCTAGCAGCTAACTGGTACCATGGTGGACAACTTTACAGCTCTGTACATTTGGTCCGTCCAAAAAGTCACGGCTCTGGATGTAGATTTCTCCATGTTGTTACCGGCTTCTTCTTCTCTTACACATTTAATGCTATTGGACTTCCGGGTCAAAGCCCGGGGAGGAAACTGTGGAGCATGCTCAGAGCGCCTCGGTCAGTTTGGGTCTGATTGACTGTATACATGCAGGAGTCACATGATCTGGGTGTGTTAGGCCTAATCCCAATACCCCTCCTTGCCCACTACCCATTGGCCCTCGAAATGAAGCAACGAGGGGTAGGGGTTGAAATCTTTCCCTACGAATCGGGACACCACTCACTACGTCACCGCGTTGGTTACATTCACGCATACTTAACTTTTTTAAACAGGAAGCTGCGAGCCATCTACATTTCCAACCGTGGTCTACAATGTAATGGTAATGTTAGTGACTATTATGCTTTACACTAACGTACCATTAGAGTAATAAGATATGTCCGACAGGGGACTTCTGCTAGCTAGCTAACCAGCTAACATTACGAGGCAGCATAGTTATACTAGCTGGCGTGTTATCGTAATGTGAAAAATCCAACAATTTTGCAGAACAGGACAGATGACAGACGGCAGATAGAGCGAGCTAGCTAGCTAACAAGCAACCTGACGACGGTAATGTTAGCTAGCTGGCTATCTTACTGTCAACTCCAATCTAGACATCGTGAATAGCAATAAAAACTTTTTTCCCCGTCTCTTGCTCGGTGGTAGCCATGGCGACATCTACCCCTCGCTGGCAAGTCAGCATCTGAAATCCCTCACTCCAGAGGGCTAGTTTCAAACCCACTACCTCTCGTTATGCCCCCTACCCCTACACGGAAAAAGGAATTGGGACACCACTACTCCTCGCGGGAATGCACAAATCTAGGGGTAGGGCCAAGAGGTAGGGCTGAGGGGGGGTACTGGGGCAGGTCCGGTTTTAGTCAAACTGACACACTAAACCCATTTTCTCTGATGTCATGGAAGCGGACTGAGTGAAAGCAAACATTCAGACCCACTAAATTCACAGCGCCTGACGTTCTGCTGCTCCGTCTGTACCCAGAATCGCTCTGCACTGTGAGAGTGTGGAGCAAATAACTGAACAGTATATTCACTCCAAAAACGCTCTGAAAATAGAAAATCAAAAGGTGGCGGCAGATGTTTTAATCATGGCAGGCTGCCACAAATCAGTGAATGTGTGGGAAACCCTGAGACACTAAAGAGAACATCGTTATTGCATTAAACTCCCTATCTGTCAGTATCTCCCCTTCATAGGCTGCTACTGTAAAGACATAACAACAGCTGTTAATGACCTTGAAAGAATTAAAAGTTCATTCCTCTTTGAAGGGGTGCATTATCATACTGTTATATTATCATTATATCTGCGGCACAAAACGGTCTCTCAATGACGATAATGTCTCTTGGAGAATTTATTGTCCATTAAAACTACGACAGGCCTGGTTACGGCACCTCCCTGTAGCCGTGTTGGCCGTGCAGACAGTCTTATCTGTCAGATTTCACGGCAGCCCAGAGAAGTGAGAAAACATGTTGTATTTATAATTTTGGGTGGAGTGACCCTTTAGAAAAAAGTAATTAGCAGGAGCAGTGTGCAGAGTTCACAGAGTGTTGGAGAGACGGAGACGGTCCAGGTCTGCTGCTGAGCTGACGGGAGGCTGCAGCCAAAACCAGGCTTTATTTTAATGGAGACAGCAGGGGAGGTGACAGGAAACAGCCCCCCCCACCCTCCATCGACACACACACACACACACCACAACATATACACACCCGCCCCCCCAGTGACTTGTTCTCTTCCTGGTTTTTCTCCTGTATTTTGTCCCTTCAGTCGTGGCCGTGAGCTGAAATGAATCCTCTTCCTCCTGGTTGGCTCCGCTGACTCTGCTGTGTGTCCCACTCTGTGTGTGTGTGTGTGTGTGTGTGTTCATGCCCCAGTAAAGAGTGGAGCTCCACTTGTCGTTGGAGCTCATATCAGTGTTTGTATCTTTGCTGCTTCTTGACTAACCAAACGTGCTGTTTGTGTCTCTGCAGTCCATCATGGAGCAGTTCAACCCCTGCCTGCGCAACTTCATCGCCATGGGGAAAAGCTACGAGAAGGCGCTCACCAGTGAGTACACCAACCATTTCTGCTTTCCTCTCCGTCTTCGTCTCATTCCTCCTGTCTGTCCAGCCATCCAGGCCGAGGGCTGGCCGACCTGACGCTTGGCGCTGCTTTTATACGCTCTTAATTTTTCTGGAGTAGAGACGTGATGATGACACAGATATTCGGCAGCTTCTCGTGTTTGCATCACAAACCTGATGTCTCTGAAGAAGTTGCTCTGTCCCTACAGAGAATATCTGGTGTCCAAAATAATGTCAAAGACTTGCTTCCGAGACGACACTGTCCTCTGATTGTCCCTCTGTGATGATGTCCATGTCCACACCTCCCTCTGACACAGTTCATTGATCTTAATTGTCCGCCTCTCCGTCCGTCCTTTGTCATCGCTTTTTGTGGCTTGCACAGGTTGTGTGTGTGTGTGTGTGTGTGTGTGAGCAACAGAAAGATGGAGGTGTTCATGCAGCAGTGGCTCAAGGTTAAAGACAAAAGCACCGGAAACGTCTTGGGGGAGCTAAGTGGAACATAAACCAATGGGAAGTGGAACAGGAGGAGTCGCGAGAATAACGGCGCCCCCCCACGGGGCCGAAGAAACGAGAACGAGCCGGTATCCAGGACAAGACCACGTCCAAAAAAATAAAAAGGTTGAGAGAGAAATATTCAGAAACTGAAAAATGGGACATAAATAAACCTTCATCAGCAAATGTCCTGCAGCTTATTAGTGTCTGATGGACTCTGATTAGTCGCCATTGATTAGGATACTTCACGCTTCGTCCAATCAGATTTCCATTTATTGATAAGAAAAGCTCTTTTCAGCTGCACTCCGTCACGTCTCTCTGCAGGGAGCGGTTATCGGGGTTGTATCATATTTTCAGAGGTGGTGCGGCGTGCAGCAGGGCTCTCCTTCATGTGCAGGGAAGACTCAGCAGGACCAATAAAAGGAGGCCTCGCTCCAGTCTGATAGATAAGGCTAAAAATAGCGCTGCGACTCCCTGAGTGGGGATTACACTTCATCAATGCCAGGCAGCGGCACACAGGCAGAGTGTAGAGCAGGCCGGGCACCCAGCGAGTGTCTCCTGTCACTGGAGAGACGCCAGTGCAGCCTCTGGTTTTTCTGTAGAACTGGGGCGGCAGGTCTGCGTCTCAGGGGACGCCGACTTCCTGTTTGTTTGAGTCTGAGAGGATTTGGGCTGGATTGGACTGGATGTGGGGAGTGTGGTTTGGGATGTGGTGCTCAGCCCGGGTTCAGTCTTTATTAAAGTCTGTATCACAGGTTAGTGCTGTCGGAGACGGGAGCTGAGAGAACGTCTCACCTGGGAGAGGTCACCTGTGTGAGAGCACAGAGAGCACTGATTGGTGGCTTGAAGGTCATCAGACGTCTAGTCCAGGTTAAAACTGTTACTTATCTGTTACATACAACTGTTGTTTCTACTGAGGCTGTTTTCCTACGACAAGTTAAACACACAGATTCGTACAAAGGCTTCGATCACGTGACCAGTGTGCTGACGCGAGTAAACAAGTCCCGAGTGGTCTCATAAGGAGGCAGGTGGGGTTGATGGGCGGGTCACAAAAACCCGAACTTTCCCCCGGAGACTTGTGTTCAGCACCGTGTGAGTTATTTTCAGGTGGCTGCTGTAACACACCCGGGTTCCACTTAGGAGGTGTCTCAGTTTTGACTCGTGTTCCAGTTCCTTTCTGTGAAGATCCAATGTCCTCACGATGCAGGGAAAAAGATGAACGACGTTTATTTAAGAATTCGTACCAAAATGACATCTCTGGTCCCTTACTGACTTGATTTTCTGTTTCTATATTTCATCACAGTGTTACACATGACTACACACTAAACAAAATAGTCCAGACGTAGGCAGACTTGCTGTTGTCTTCAAGCACGTTGTAAACATCTCCTTTAGTCACGCGCACCAAAAAAACAAAAAACTGTATTCTGACACAGAGTGAATGTACACATAAACGTGACCTCGTTTATGAAACTCCTGTGTAAATAATATCAGAACTTTTATGATACATCATTTTTACCAACCATCTTTTTTTTTCTTTTTTTTTGTTACGTTACGCATCACGTAGCTGTGCGTTAAGGACCTAACGTCATTCGTGGGGCGCTAATTCATGGAATATCATAACAATAATTTATTAGATATCAATCAGAGGGAGACCTAATGATTCAGTTTGTTATCAGATAATCTGCCAGCTGCGTCTTTAGCGAGTCGATTGACCCATTTGTTCATATTTTCCTGAGCTGGTCACCAAAGTCGTTAGACATTGCTATTTGGGTAAATTTAGATTGTGATGGAAAGTCAAAGTCAAGACGTCGGATGCCAACGACAGTTTGAAGCAGAATACTGACGACTGTTTTAATTTGCGTTGTAACCAAAATCTAGCGTCTTCCAAACGTCATCTTCACAGAGACATTTAGTCAGGGTCGGACTGGGAGCAACATTCGGCGACGTTTAGTAATGATGAGATTTCAGCGCACTGCAGTGATAATTTTGTTAGCGCAAACTACGATGAAAAACATTCATCAGTAACCTTGATGATGAAGATGAGACGCTGATGAGCTAAAAATAGATCTTTGATAATAATAACTATGATGAAATGTAGGTTTCATTTTGCTGACGGGACGAGATATGACGAAAATGTTGGCGGTGGACTGTCAGATATTCAAAATCAGACGAGAGGAGAAGAGAGTGATAAAATATTTCATGAAACACTGAAAATGTTTAAGCCGAGAACGGCCACACTTGCAATTTTTTTGTGGTGTGAGATCAGAGCGCTGTGGGCCGACCTGTGATGATGGGTCAGGGTTCATACGTACAGTGTCACATCAGCGTTTCTAAAGTGACGTAGTATCTGAGCTAACTGTCATCAGACGGTGGAGGGGATGGTGGATGGTGTGACACCTCGAGGAGACGCCTGCCGAGCTGCAGACCTCTGTTCAACACCAACAAACAACTAAACTGGTTGTTTTCACTGAGACATCGCTGTGTTTCTGGCGTCATTTCAGCTGACAAATGTGCGTTGTTTAGCGACATGTTGCTGTTTTTCCAGCAGCCATTTTGCCCCCTAAACAGGTTTTTTTAAAACCCCAATATGATCTGAACCATAACCAAGTGCCTGAACATACTGTGCCTGTTCACATGGCAGATGAAATTGAATATTCCACCAATATTCCTGTTTACATGCAGTACTGCGTATTCTGATACTGTTCCCTCACACGCTGGTTATTGCGTCAAAATATGGAAAAGTAGAGCAGCTGGAGCCGCATGTCATTCTACGTCTTTGGATCAAAATAGGATTTTCTCGCAGTTTCCTCCAACACGTTGGACCGTACGAGCTTTAAATGGTTTGTTTGTGAAAACAGAAACTATAGACGCACAACATCAGACTTTTTGCTGATATGCATTCTCGGAACCCATCGGTGATACAGCCTCTTGGGGCAGACCCCCGATTTTTTTTGGCATTCTGGTTTGATTTGGGCAGAGGAGGCGAATTTCCGTTTCCGACTAACGTTTATATATAAGTAAATATGCTGAACCATTGCGATGGATTCACAATTTGCAGTGACGCCAATTATGTTCCGCCTCGTTAAACAGCCTACAACCGGAAACCAGGGCTCTTCCGCTCTTCTTCCGGAGGCAAGATCTCTGGGGTTTGCCTACAGACTCTACATTCACTGAATGTGGAGTCTGTATATAGAGACTAGCTGATATATAACAACTTATTTGGATGATAACTTATACCGATACCGATATATCCGCTTTTTCCCACCTAATTTCAGTGATCATCAAGTCTGTAGTGGAATTAAAGGAAATGGCCACTTTAGAATGAAAATACAGAAGTACTTACTGACCCTCATGCCGACAAGAAGTCAAGTGAAGTTTTTTAATCCACAAAACTCATTTGGGGGTATCAGAGGATAACAGCTAGCCGCCTGCAGGCGTGCTGTGTTTACATTGCAACTCGCGCGAGACTTGAGAACGTTCAGAGATGTTCTTGTTCTTGAGTCTCACGAGTTGCAGGCTAACTGACCATGGTGAGAAATGATGCTATGAAAGCAGAGTACAGTTTGTCTTTTCAAGTCAGTTTTGCATGCCGCGGCTTCAGGGCACTTGGATTACGATGGACGAGCTGTTCTGATGTTTTTGAAATGCATTAGCGGAGTTTTATTACATTTTCACAATGATTTTGCACTTCAAGTGTATGGAAAAATTGGACTGGCTGTTATCCTCCGATACTCCAAACGAGTTTTGGTGATTAAAAAACTACACTGGACTTCTTGTCAGCATGAGGGTCAGTAAGTACTGTCTGTATTTTCATTCTAAAGTGGCCATTTCCTTTAACATCATATTATCGTGAACATCTTATGGTGACGACCCACCAGCAGATGGAGACATGAAACACTGTTCAGTGTGCGAATATTCATTCATTGTGATATGTAATGACCTGCCCATATTCTCGTGCATCCCTAACAGAAACATAAAGATAAAACGTTCTGTAACTGATGTTTGTAGTTTGAACAGTATTTTACTGTAATATGTCCAGTATTGATACTGTAAATCAGTGGTTCCCAACTGGCGGGTCGTGGTGCAAAAGTGGACCACAAGAAAAAAGACACTTTATTTTGAAGTACAGTAAATTTCCAACACAGAGCTTTTATTTTGAAGTGCTGTTTCCTGCTGAAGAGTGAGTGATGGAGACAGCTAACAGCTCGAAGCAGAAATGTGGACCCGTGACCAGAGGGACCCACGGCTGCACATGAAAACACTACAGTAACGTAGTGGCGTCCAGCGTCCAGTTAAAATTCACAGCAGCCTTTTTACAGTGTGTGACACAGCTGACACACACACTGTGACACACACACTGTGGAAACAACAGTTAATCTATGAAACTCTTTTTAGAGTAAAGACTGAAAAGGTGGATGTCAGTGTGAACGTGGACGCCTTCTGACCTGCAAAGCATCAACTCAGTGCTCAGTGGATGTCCCACCTGATGTAGACGTCTTTATTGTTTGTGTTTCATTCACGCTGACTCTGTATCACCTTTATATCACTGTTCTAATCCTCTTTACAGGTAGAACCCTTCTGTCCCTCCCTCCCTCCCTCCCTCCTTCCTTCCTTCCTTCCTTCCACCTTCCTCCCTCTCTCTGTCACTTTCCAGCTGACAAACAAGCAGAGCATCTCCTCAGCTAATCCCACCTCGCCGCCCCGCTCTCCTCCCGGCTGGGATTTCTGTGGACATCGATTAAATTAGCCGCGCTCACCCAGCCGTCTTAGCCTCACCTCCATCCCCTCTGTCGCACTCTCATATCCCACCTAGGCTTAACTGAAGCCGGGCTCAGGAGAAGCCAGGGAAGGGTCTGTGCTTGTCTCTGTGTCACAGCTTACCCCGGAGGGCTGCACCGCTGTGTGCAGATTTACTGGCTGTTATCTCGCTTCATGGTTCAGATACAGGAGTGAAAGCAGGCCGAGTTATTTCAGACGTCGCCTTCACTTTCTGAACAATAAGTTTCATAGCAGTGGGCTTCGCTCAGCGTCTCTGTGGATGAGAACCTTAGCTCAGAATAGACTCCCATTGTTTCCTGTGGTGATATGTGAATCCTCTGTCCTGTTTGCGCTCTCTGGGGATCCTGCATGAGCGTCCTCTGGCAGTTCACAGCACAAACACCCATCAACATGACGGCCCTGTTAGAAACGCAGCCCTCATCCATATGTATCTCCTGGCTGGACATGTGTCCTCTGTCTTCATGGCTGTCAGTCGCTGTGTGGCTCACCCCCGACCTGCTGCTTCAGGCCATCTTGTCCCAGTTTTTGAGGCCTGACTGAGTCACCGTCCTGTCTCAGTGTCCCTGGTCTTGTGTGACAGTGCACCGCAGAGAACAATGGCTGACATGCAGTATCTGAATTGCAAAATGCTTTGACATCAGTGCTGTGGGAAGTTTTCAGCAGGGTGTTTTTAAGATGGTGCTGTTGGATTTTAAAGATTCAGTTCACCCAAATTACAGAATAGTGGTTTTCTGTGGTAACCAGTCATGTAGACCAACTGACCTGCTGAACGAAAGCTTCAGGTAGCTCAAGTTAAACTCTGTTCACCTGCAGGGTGTTTGCTGCGGTTCAATCAGTCGCAGGATTGAATCCACTTCGTGTCGTATCACAGCTGCTGTTTCTACCTTCAGCAATCATTCGGTCTTCACAAGTGTTAAACTGGCTGTGATGGGCCGTCATTTATCCGTCACTCCAGTCAGATTTCATTGTCTCACTGTTACTTTAAATAACGTTCTGCAGCAGCGCCGCCTCTTCCATTGTTTAAAGGCAGCGCTGTTTCCTCTCCGTCTCTAACAAACGTTATCTCACTGTGTGAACTCATCAGCTCACAGAGCGCGTCTTAGAGAGACCCCGACCTTCAGGGAAGTTATTCACTGATTTATTCTCGTTAATAAGCATTTTGAGGCCTGCGACCTGAGTGTTTTATACGCTTCACTTTATTAAAACAAAAAGACAGAGTGTAAAGATTTGACCAAATATTTGGCAGAAAAAAATGTTGGTAATGTGCGTTTCTGCAAACCACAGATATGTTACATTTCTACATTTCATATTATTATATATTCTGAAGTGACGTAGTATCTGAGCTGACTGGGGTTTGCTTTTTAGCAAGACATTGCTGCATTCCCTGTCGAGATAAAAAACAAGATATTTTAAGTCAAATCTGATCTTATTCCAGCTGTAGCCAAACATTTTTTCTGCCTAAACATAACCACAGTGTTGAAACATATCTGTGGTTTGCAGAAATGCACAGTGCAGACATTTATTGTATTGATTTGTTGAATATTTGTTGGCCTCCGAGCACCGACCTGGAGTCAGATCTAAAACAGAGCTCAGTCTTTGCGACGGACGATTAGATCTTTAAAGTGTTCGCATGGCTGGATACCATCATGGTCAAGTAAGAGGATGTGTCTTTGTGTAATTTGGGTGACTAACCCTTTAAACTCCAGAGCAGTCTGTGCTGAGATGAGTTTCAGTTTTACCTTGAGATGAGTCTCTAGAGCTTCTCTCTGTTAGTTGCCTCCATAGAGCTTCTTCTCTTCCTGCCTGGTCTCCATTTCCGCCTGTCGCTCTTTATTTCCCATGCCCAGCCTGACCTCTCTGGGGGGGGTGGGCTGCAGGGGAGGGTTGCTGAGCTGAAGAAGATCATTTCAACTCCGCACCCTTGATCTGATGCCCAATGCTTCCATGTTTCCAGGTGTCACATACGCTGCAAAGGGCTACTTCGACGCTCTGGTGCGGATGGGTGAGATGGCCAGCGAAAGTCAAGGCTCTAAGGATCTTGGTGAGTCCTCGTAGTGGCTGTAGCACCCCTGGTGGGGTGGAGGGGGGTTGCACAAGCAGATGGTGAATGGGATGGCTGGAGCTGTTGGAGCAGAAGCAGCTGATGACCAACCTGAAACCAAACACACACACACACACACACACACACACACACACACACACACACACACACACACACACATATACACAGCCGATTCTGCAGTACTTTAAAGACTTCAAACAGAGTCGTCTACTCAGAGCTGATCTGATGTTTCATCACCTCCAGTTAACACATTTTAATTTTAGAAGAATGAATTCTGCATGTCTGCCACAGCGTGCTCGTTTGGTTAATCTCCTGTTTCCCTCATTTAGAGACGATAAAGACTCTCCAGTTGTTTTTTTACTGCACCGCTGTGAGCCAATCAGACATTCACAAACCCACCACATGGCGATTCGCTCTCCATTCATAACCAGACCTCAGAATATTCACAGCGTCTGAGTGGACGTGAGGAACAGACGTCCAGCTCGCTCAGCTCTCACGCAGCGTGTCGTCTGGTTTCGGTTGGATCAGCCCTGGTTCTGCTCAGTGTCTCTGTCATAGGCGAGAACTATCAGGCGCACAGGTAGGAACATCTGTACGCAGTCAGACAGGCCTGTATGTCACAGCCATTTCAGAGACCCAGTCACATGTCGGGGAGTGTGACAAGTCTGCGTCAGCCCTGGATCACTGCGACCTCTTCGTTCGTTCACCCCGACGTGACTTAAGACAGCAGGCGAGGACTGAAACAGCATCAGAGAGGAGGGAAGGAAGGAAGGAAAGGAGAGATGAGAGGATGGTAAACAGGGACAGCCAAGTGAGGAGGATATAAAAGCTGCATCCATTATTCATGGGGAGCCCTTTTTGGGTGCTCCCTGGCACTTCCTCTGGAGCTTCATCATTTCATTTGTCTCTCTGAGTTGATACTCGGCTCGGCCTGTGTGCCCACGCTGATTCTGGCTCATTCCCGTCCCTCCATTCATTCGTACGGCAAGCTCCGTCTAACCACTTCAAGATCACAGATGTATGAGAGGTTCATCTGAGCATAAAACCTGCGGCTCATCGTAACCCTTTACAGACGGGTTGTGATCCTGTTTAAATCGATTTAAAATCAGAACTGTAACAGACAGAGTATTTGTTCTTTTAGCAGCGGAAAGCTGAAGCTTTTGTCTTCCATGTCATCACATCATCACTTTATGTGACCTTATCATATGTGCCGTGCAAATGAAACATTTTGCTGTAATTACAGCGGTATGTCCCTGTAATGGCCGCAGGAGATCGCTGTTTGAATAGTTCTGTTTATATAGCGATCTAAATTTTTAAAAAGCACAATAGCTGAAACAGTCATTCTAGTTAAGGCTTCTGTCCTCCGTGTCGTCACGTAAAAAGATGTCATTACACTTTGCTACATGACGTGCAAACTACGCAAAAACAGAGAAACGAATAATGAATCCATCAAAGCGCCTTTTCACTCTGCTCCTAAAAATGATCATAGCTCAAAAACTAAATAATGAAATGAAAGTTCAAATAAGTTTTAGAGAATTAAGAAATATTTGGGAGGTTCTTTGGTCAGATTTTTGTATTTTTTTTAAGACACAACTTCAATTTTAAATCAATTATCATAGTTTAGTGACTGGCATATTTTTTTTTAGCTCAGGTTGTATAGATTTTAAGGATATGAAGCATTTGAAGATACTTCAGGAAATGACATCACAAGAAGCAAAAGCAGGTACTGGTGGACCGTTTCTACTGCAGAGGTCAAAGGGTTAAATATTTAGTTAGCAAAAACCACCTCGGATTAAAAGTGAAGGTCTTCGTACAGCGAGTTATTTCTCAGAAAAGAAGTGCAACATTTTTCTGCATCACTACACATTAAAAAAATGCACATGACGTGTCATCAGGATATCCCATCATCCATCTGTGCGTCCCTGTGTCCATGTGCTGTTGTGCATCTCACTCTGTCTCACTGTGCTGTTGCAGTTGTCTGTCTGCATGCGTGTTGCAGCTCCTTTTTGGATTTCTTTCTCTGTCAGCCGAACCATGACTCAGCAGAACCTCCCTCCGCCTCCGGTCAGATGACAGAGCAGGATGAGCAGAATGGATTGATGGCGTCTCCACGTATCGGCGGGGCTCAGAGCAGCTGTGCTCTGTGCAGACCGCTCTGCATATTCCATCACTGGTGTAGAGCTGCGTGGCTTCAGAAAATCACCTTCAGAAAATGCTAATCACCTGGCAGGATGCAAAGAGAGGGGCAAACTGTGGGACTGTAAGAAGTCACGCTCAGAGAAGCTCCGCCAAGTGAATCCATGGGTGACACTGTTTCCACCAGATAGAGTGTTTGTTTGTGGGGAGGGTCATGTGACAGCGGGGAGCTCCGACACGTCCATATCCACCTCAGGAGCTCACTTCAGAGGTCTTTAGCAGGGAAGCCATTTTTCCCATTCTCGACACATGCACTTGAATGCAACGTTTTAGCAGCAAATTACTGCGCACTGGTTTACACAGTCTGATTAAATATATAAAGGGAAATATATTTAAATACACAGAGAGTCTGCAGCTCCTTAAAAAGTCCTTCAAAGTAGAAATGGTCCTCCAGTGCCTACATTGGTATTTTTGTTAACTGTGATGTCATTTCCTGGAGTTTCTTCTAATGTTCATATCCGTGAAATCTGTACAACCTGAGCTAAAAGGTAAAAAACATTTTGATCCCACAGATTTTTAACGTAACCTAAATATTTCTTAATACTGAACTGTGTACATTATTTACTTTTTGGAATATGATCATTTTTATGAGCAGAGTGAAAAGGTGCTTTGATGCATTCATGATCCATTTCTCTGTTTTTGTGTGGTTTTGCACTGCACATAACGTAGCGTGATGACATCGTCATGAGCGTGCAACGTGATGACACGATAGACAGGAGCCTCAGCTTCCTGCTGCACAAATAATAAATGTTCTGTCTATTGCAGTTCTTATTTTAGATCTGTTTAAACAGGACTGTGCAGACAACGATCTCCTGCAGCCGTAAGTCTGCTTTTAAAGGGTTAATGTTATAAATATTCATTAAACAGCCTTAAATTTAGATTTGTGAGGTTGTAATTGCCACAAACATTTTTTAATTTCATTTATCCATCTTTAAATTTCTTTTGTCAAAATGAGTTGAGCTCGTCACCGTGAACGCTCACATTTAGGGATCTTTAAACCACCTGAACCTCAAACTGTCTTTTTACTTTTTACATTGTTTTTACCTGCTTTTGATTCAGTGTCGATGAAACTGATTCATGATAACAGAACAAACAAGATGCATCAGTCAAAAAACAAAACCACAGATCAGTCTGATAAGTACACAAGAGAAACTAAAATAAGTTAACCATTAAAAAAAACAGGGCGATATTCAAAGTAAACAGTGACTGCTGCCATTTTCAGTTCATGTTATATCATATAACGAAGTGCGTGTGTGTGTGTGTGTGTGTGTGTGTGTGTGTGTGTGTGTGTAATCAGTCACCCGAGTTTTTACCTCACACTTCATGATGAACGAGGGCTGAAGGCACATTTGTAGAGTCTTGCGACTTGTAATTGTGCATTTAATTTGGGTTTTGTTGAGGAGAAAGTGTGTGTGAGTGCGACGGTGCTGAATTAACTTCAAACTGCTGCGTCTGTGTGAGCGAACCCTCTCTGACTGAGACAGTGTCATTAATCAGAGCATTAAGACCAACAGCAGCTAACAGCATTAGCACATGAGCAGAGGATGTGAAGTGCGTGTGACGGGCTGGAAGAAGGAGCAGAGAGCTGAAGAACATGGCGTTCTGCAGGGCGAAGAGGCGCTGGACTGTTTGATGTATTAACTCGCTTCATTAGCATCACTGGAAATATCCAGACTTCATGAATAACATCATGACGTGGACGAAAGTTTCAAAGCTGCTCAGAAGAAACTGAAACAGAGCGGTGTCACCTCTGTCACACAGCAGCTGACGGGGAGGCGGAGTCATGACCTTCTGAACATAGTGAACATATCTGAGGAGGAACGCCAGGTGTTCCTGAGTGAAACGTACAAACAGGTACATCAACCTGCAGCTGCCCTCAGGTGTAGCGGTGACTCTGGGGAGGGGCGTGGCTTAAGGTTTGGTTTGTTTAGAAGTTATTGAGTCAGATTCTTTTTCTGTGGCGACATCTTGTGGTGAGGACTGAAGATTACAACCAGCTGAAACTTCTCCTAGTCAGAGTTCCTTCAGTGCTGATGGTTCAGGAGCTGAATTATCCACACAGGTCTCTTCCCTTTTAGAAACAAACACACCAGCTGATTTAAACAAGGAAGAACTCTGAATAATCAGGTTTTAAACAGCTGCTGTTATCAGTAAAGCAGGAGTTACTCCTCTGTGTCGCATCGACGCTGCACCTGCGTCTTCAAACAACTTCATCAACAAACATGGCGTCCAACACGGAGCGAATTGTGTTGAAGTTAGAACAAATAAATGTTGAACAACAACTACAACGCAGAAAAGAGAGAAGACGGAGGAGATTACGGTGAATGTTACAGCATCTGTTATGTTACGCTGTAGATGACAGTGTAGGTTACAATGTAGGTCACAGTGTAGGATACGGTGTATGTTATGGTGTATGTTTCGCTGTAGATGGCAATGCAGGTTATGATTTAGGTTACGGTGTACATTAGAGTGTAGGTTACATGGTAGGTTATGTAGGTTACAGTGTAGGTTACAGGGTATGCTATCATGTAGGTTACAGTGTAGGTTACAGTGTAGGTTACGGTGTAGGTTACAGTGTAGGTTACGGTGTAGGTTACAGTGTATGTTACGGTGTAGGTTACAGGGTATGTTATCATGTAGGTTACGGTGTAGGTTACGGTGTAGGTTACGGTGTAGCTTATGATGTAGATTACAGTGTATGTTACAGTGTAGGTTACAGGATATGTTATCATGTAGGTTACAGTGTAGGTTACGGTGTAGGTTACAGGGTATGTTATCATGTAGGTTACGGTGTATGTTACAGTGTAGGTTACAGGGTATGTTATCATGTAGGTTACGGTGTAGGTTACAGTGTAGGCTATAGGGTATGTTATCATGTAGGTTACGGTGTATGTTACAGGGTATGTCATCATGTAGGTTATGGTGTAGGTTACAGTGTAGGCTATAGGGTATGTTATCATGTAGGTTACAGTGTATGTTACAGGGTATGTCATCATGTAGGTTATGGTGTAGGTTACAGTGTAGGTTACAGGGTATGTTATCATGTAGGTTACGGTGTAGATTACAGTGTAGGCTATAGGGTATGTTATCATGTAGGTTACGGTGTAGGTTACAGTGTAGGCTATAGGGTATGTTATCATGTAGGTTACGGTGTAGGTTACAGTGTAGGCTATAGGGTATGTTATCATGTAGGTTACAGTGTAGGTTACAGGGTATGTCATCATGTAGGTTATGGTGTAGGTTACAGTGTAGGTTACAGGGTATGTTATCATGTAGGTTACGGTGTAGGTTACAGTGTAGGTTACAGGGTATGTTATCATGTAGGTTACGGTGTAGGTTACAGTGTAGGTTACAGGGTATGTTACGGTGTAGATGACAGTGTAGGTTACAATGTAGGTCACAGTGTAGGATACGGTGTATGTTATGGTGTATGTTACGCTGTAGATGGCAATGCAGGTTATGATTTAGGTTACGGTGTACATTAGAGTGTAGGTTACATGGTAGGTTATGTAGGTTACAGTGTAGGTTACAGTGTAGGTTACGGTGTATGTTACAGTGTAGGTTACAGTGTAGGTTACGGTGTAGGTTACAGTGTAGGTTACGGTGTAGGTTACAGTGTATGTTACAGTGTAGGTTACAGTGTAGGTTACAGGATATGTTATCATATAGGTTACAGTGTAGGTTACAGTGTAGGTTACAGGGTATGTTATCATGTAGGTTACAGTGTATGTTACAGTGTAGGTTACAGGGTATGTTATCATGTAGGTTACGGTGTAGGTTACAGTGTAGGTTATAGGGTATGTTATCATGTAGGTTACGGTGTATGTTACAGGGTATGTTATCATGTAGGTTACGGTGTAGGTTACAGTGTAGGTTACAGGATATGTTATCATGTAGGTTACGGTGTATGTTACAGGGTATGTTATCATGTAGGTTATGGTGTAGGTTACAGTGTAGGTTACAGGGTATGTTATCATGTAGGTTACGGTGTAGGTTACAGTGTAGGTTACAGGGTATGTTATCATGTAGGTTACAGTGTAGGTTACAGGATATGTTATCATGTAGGTTACGGTGTAGGTTACAGTGTAGGTTACGGTGTATGTTACGGTGTAGGTCATGGTGTAGGTATGGGGTTAATTCGATGCAGAAGTATGAATCTCCTTTGAGGCCTCTCCTACAGAGGTGGTGACACACAGATGTTCGTGGCTGCTCTCTGGAGGAGCTCCTGGTGTGTGATTGTAGCGTTCACTGACACTCTGGTAATTGAGTGTGTCACAATTAAAATAGCAGCAGAGGAACAGTTTAATGGTACATTTCAGCTGCCTTCACACATACACACACACACACACACACACACACACACACACACACACACACAAACACACACAAAGTGAGCAGTGAGGACTAAACATTTCAGGATCAGTCACGTCTTTGGAGCTGAAATCATCTGAAGTCAGAGCCTGACGCGTCTCCTGACGGCGACACTCATCTGTGTTGTTTCTCACTGAGCTCAGCTGACAACACGCCGCTCTGACAGCTCCACACAGGAAGAGGAAATGATGCCTCGCTGTGTTTCATTCACTTGTTCTTAATTTACACGATGCCGCTGTGCTGCATGACTCCCTGAGTGGAGAGACGAAATACTCCACGACTGCAGTGTGGAGTGTCGTCCCACTCATCCTCTCCTCCTTTCACTACAGTGTGCTCTCTGTGTCTGCGAACGCCCCCGCATTGATGTGGGAGCTGAGGCAGCCCCGGGAGAACACGCCGACTCTGCACACATTTCTAAAAATAGATCAAACCAAACGCCTCGACTGAAGCCGCTTCGCAGGAGGAGGAGAGACGATGAGAGTACGATGCTCGATCTGCAGCCCAAAAATGGCTTGCCGGTGATGTCAGTACGGCTGAAAACGCCGGCGTCTCTCTTCCGTATACTAAATATGGACATGGTTGTGAGGGGAAAAAAGGAAGGAAGCTCCTGCAGTTCCGGTTCTCCTCTCTGACCATATAAGGGCTCCGCCATTCACATGCTAATGTGAGCAGAGGTGGATCTCTGTCAGGTCTGCGCCGTGGATCACAAGCATCCACTCTGACTCTGCTTTATATAACCAGAGGAATTCATATCAGGAGATTCTGAATCTGAGCTGAAGTTCATACAGAGACATCTCCACCGTCCTCTGTCCTCTGTCCACAGTCCTCAG
Source organism: Epinephelus fuscoguttatus (assembly GCF_011397635.1). Taxonomy (NCBI): domain Eukaryota; kingdom Metazoa; phylum Chordata; class Actinopteri; order Perciformes; family Serranidae; genus Epinephelus; species Epinephelus fuscoguttatus. The sequence continues at coordinate 36,589,279 of NC_064771.1, forward strand.
GCTTTCCAGCTGTTGCTCGTCTCCTCCTGAGACAGAAACAAGTGTCACAGTCACACACTGCTGCAGTGTGTCACAGTGGAGTTTTTTAAGGATTTGATTAAATCTTTCCCAAACATTAAAGCCTCACTGAGCCTAAAATTAGGAATTAAATTAGCAACAAAAAGATTGCACTCCTATAAAAACCGAAAGCAACACATTAAGAACAGAAACACACCCTGCACCTCCCTCTGATGACGGTGTCACTCACAGCGAGATGGAGACATGCGTCATCTTCTTCATCCTTCCTGAGGAGCATTGTTTTGGCTTTTGCAGATTTTTATTGAAAAATATCTGGATTTTTTTTAAAATAAATAAAATAAACGATGCTTCTTGAAATAGAGAAATCATAGTGTTTATTGAAGAGTAACTTCCAGGTGGAGAACCCTCATGTCAGTTACATCAAAATAAAATGGCGCCAAACAAACGCTGCTTCAGTTGGTTAGGTTTCAGCCCCAGATGATGATGATGATGATGAGTTCATATTCCTCAGCTCTGACTGAACCTAATCTGACGTCACTACTGATCACAGAAACAAAGAACAGTTTTGATTCTTCAAACGTTCATTTGTTTTTTTTAATAAAAAATATCGTAAAACTTCACAAACATCCTTTTTTCAGGTTTTTATGGAGTGTTTTATGTTAAGAGTTGAAATGAAAAGCTTTGGCATCAAATTAGACACGTCAGTGTGTTTTATACGAGTAACTCCTTCCTGTGAAGACACGAGACTGATGCTGTGAGCTCTGTGCGTGCCGCAGACTGTTGGCGAGACTCCGCCCACACACACAGTGACAGAGCTAACTGTAGCATCACACAGCTAACGTTAGCTAACAGTTTTTAATGAACGTAACCAGAGTCGAGCCTTTTTGTTGTGAGTCTGTTGGGACTGTTTAAAGGCTCGGAGTTGGATGTTAGCCGCTGCTGCTGTGTTAGCTTGTGCTAACCGAGCAGACGTTGAACTGACTGTTCGCCATGAGGACAGCGGCACCAGAGACCGTCCTGCAGTGCTGCGTCTAGGTCTGCTGGGCCGTCCGGGATCAGACCCTCGGCACAATCATGTCGTCTACCTCTGAAACTGAGAACGACATGTTTGGTTCTCTGGTCAGCGTGCTGCACATCTTCTTCTTCTCTGTGTTTATTGGCAGCTCACAGATCAATTCTAAAGGTGTGCTGCCACCTGCTGGATCGGGGTGTAGACGCTGCCCCGATCTAAAAGTTGGACTTTAGGCTTTTTACCCAGATTTATGTTTCTGATCTGATGTGTGCCTTTTTTTTGTAAATAATCATAATACATTCAGAGATATTTTATATACTAAGAAGCAAAAGTCATGAGACTGAAACATTTCTGATTTCTAGTGTAGCTCCGCTTCCTCTCCTGCTCGGCTTCTCCGTGAGTGAATTAATATCCACATATTTTATACTCTACTACATTCAATTTCCCCCTCGTCGTCCTCTTATGTATTCCCTCCGCCCAGGGCTCAGCACACTTTATAAAATCCACCTCATTAAAACAATTTAAGGTTAATTCACATGGCCAAATCTGAGGTTCAGGAAACAATTACCCCGTGGTTAATTAATTCACAGGAACAGGCTTCAGAGGAGTGTGTCGGCCTTCGAGGCAGATTCCTCCTCTTTGTCGGACATGATGAATGGCAGGAGCACGGCTCAGATACAGGCAGTGATATCAGTGACTCCATCAGCAGGGGAGGCTTTTATTCTGGCGGGTCAGAAAGGCACCGTTTCCTTCCTGCAGTTCAATATTCATCAGCGGAGTGTACCCTATAATTTTCTGTTCATTTGTCTCTCAGATAATTACAGCTGGTCTGAGAGGGAAATGTTTTAAATCAGCGCTCAGGCGGCACAGCTGGGTGGAGGCAGCAGGAGTGGAGCTGGAAACAGGGAGATGAAAGTAATAATAACGAGTCATAAACAAGGAGAGCGAAGCAGCGACACGCCGTCATATTATCTGCCATCTCTCAGGGAGAGTCCTCCCTAATATTAGTTATTGTTTTCTTCCTGCGTCTGGTGTGAAGTCTCTCAGTTTGAGGAGAAAGTGGCGACCTCACCGTGACCCTCGTTTCTCTGAGCCAGCACAGGCTGAATTTCCCTCGAGCTTCAACCCCAATCTGAATTCAGCCGGCGTTCGCTCTGCGTACAGGGAAACTGCAGCGAGAGCACTGTTCCCCCTCCGTCTTGTCATCTCACCATCTGTAATAGTTGTCCCACTCCCACACACATTATCCTACAGGGGACGCTTTCTGCCCGTGTCCAACCTTAAAGAGATGGATTGTGGTGTTTTGACTCATCAGCGGATGACGCGTCTGCGAACAGAGTCCGACCTGAGGGATCTGACTGGAGTTTAGAATTAATTGAGTTATATAAGAGCGAAGGAGCGCTGCTGTTCTGTCAGACGACATGATTGAGTCATTTCAGTGCAGAGTTTCTTTTCGTCTGCGAAGAACACCAATGTTTCTGTTTCTCTACGGGGGCAGAGGTGACTGTGAGACAGGGGCACCTTGATCCTGTGCAGGCTCAGGACTAGGAATAATGCTCAACGTTAGATACAGAGACGGACGGAGCTTCCTGTCCGTACTCTGCGTTAATTTTGTCTGTATTTGAGCAGGTTTCCTGAAAGCTTGCAGATATAAACGGAGCAGATCGTGGAGGCAGCGTAGCAGTTGAAACGAGATACGACTGTAGGAGAAGACGAAGACGTTAAGATAATGTCAGAACGAAACGAATCAATAAAATAGTTGAAAGAATTCTCCGTCCACATGTCAGGATGTTTCTAATGACCTCACAGACCACCGCCATCAACAACGCTGCCTCTATTTGAAAGTCCAATATTACGACCTCCCACGTTTGTTGTTGTGTGAAACTTTTACTCAGTTCAAGTTATACATCATTAAGGGGGCGGGGCCTCTTTGAGTGACAGGCTGTCCTCAGCTTCTCAGTCAGATGCATGTCTCGCTCCTCCACAGCTCCACCCTCTCGCCAAATATGGTCACTTCTGGCTCTAAGAAAAATGAAGGTGGCGACGGCTGAAATGCCGAACTTGAGTTTGAAAATGCATGCCAACAGGAAGTGCGCCAAGCTTTGGAGCCAATTTTCATACTGGCCACATGTAGTGGCAGTTTCCTGGGTCCGTCATGTGATGTCACTGGGCCCTGCAAGATTATTTCCCATTGACATCCATCGAGAAAGAGACGTCTGTAAATCAGTAGATGGATTTTTTTTTAGCGTCACAGCCCTCTGCGATTTGTTTCACCATCAAGACTGAACCCATTCAGTCCAAAAACATTTTTAAAGTCTATAAAAGCTGAGAGACTGAATTATAGGCCGACTGGTTTCACTCCTGCTGCTGTGAGCTCTAGTTTTCGGTCTCTTTGTTACCCAGCCTGTTTCATATTTTAACTTCCATCAAGGGTCAACTTTCTATCTAATTATCAAAACCCAAGTGACGGTGTCAGATGGGAGACGAAGCTCTCCTTCGTCTGCCTGCGTCATCAGAACAGCTCCACTGTACCAATTTAGCTTTGCTCGACAGTTTGTGGCCTTTAGAAAGTCCTTGTCCCAGAGTCACCTCAGGAGGTGATGAAGAAACCACACAGAGGAAGGAGGAAGGCGAGACGGAGAGCGATGTGTTCCCGCCTCATTAGCAGCCTTCAGACAAATCACACAGGCCCGAGTACCGCCACTCTGAATGGTACTTCACTTTAACCCCCCCCACCTGTCTGCTGCCTTTGTCTCATGTCTCTGTCCTGACTGTCACATTCGTCCACACTGTGAGACGGACGCTGCTGGTGTCTCTGATCGGGGACGGACTGAGTCGTGTTTGACGGAGCAGAAGAGTGTAATCGTCTGTTAATGTGCCTTTAGTAACCTGTCGGACCAGTGAACGTCATTGGGGTGTCGCATTGTCCTTCATGTTGGGATTCAGCCAAATGGTGACTTAATGATGCTGATAGTAATGTGAGGTACACACACACACACACACACACACACACAGTAGTGGATGGATGACAGATTGTCAGAGTGTTTTGGATCTTTTGGGATTCACGGTTTATAGAATTAATAACTGAACATCGAACCTCTCGTCGGCTCCTCGTTGTCACCAAGTTGTGAAGCTGTCAGTTTTTTTTCTTGTCTTACAGGTGATTTATATGAACCCAATTACCAGGAGACATGTCAGCATTGTATGTTCCTGCAAACACGGATACGTTACGCAGAAGCCACTCGGTTATGGTTTGGAAAAGGCTTAAATACCCGCCGGTAAACACCACAATGTCTCTGTGAAAAACAACCGTTTTTCATGGTAGTATCTCGACAGGAAACGCAGCAATGTCTTAGTAAAAATGGATGCTGTTCATGGCACCATCCACGCTGGAAAACAGCGATGACTCGCTAACAAACAACCTGTTTCATTGTTTGCTGGTGGTGAACAGCGGCTCAGCAGGTGTCTCTCAGGTGTCACACCTTCCACCATCCACTCCACCTCCCGATGGCAGTCAGCTCAGATACGACATTGGTGTATATAAAAGGTACAAATGTAACGTCTGTGTGGTTTGCAGACACGTACAGTGCCAACATTTTCCTCTGGAGACCTGACTGTGTAGATCACGTCTGTGTTTTTTGAGTCAGCGTTTAAACTCCGACAGCGACGGACCAGGTGTTGGGACACTTTAAGAAAACAGTTAAAAAATGTCTTGTTGTTTTCCTGCTGTGCGACCCAATTAGAAGCCAGAAATGATGAGTTGGGGTCATATTGACCAGCTGAGGTCAGTGTGTGTTTGTCAGAACAGTAAAAGCCTTCAGATTTTATCTCTATTTCCCTTCATGTCCTCCGTCCCTCCAGCTTGTGTCTCCGATAATGCAGCCTGTAATGATTATGAATCATTGGTCAGTGCCATCGATCTTCTGCAGCCTGATTCCTTTTTAAAAGGATCCATTTTGCGTTTCATTAGGAGCACAGATATCAAACAGAGCCCAGCTCTGACGTGTTTACACGTGTGTTATCAGATTACAGGGATTAGTGCTGTTGTCATTCATAACTACATGATGACAGCGTGGTTATTAACATGTGAGCCTGTGTGTGACTGCCAGCAGGCTGCAGGATTATGTTCTGGACTGCAGATGTACAAAATGTTGATAAATTGGAGCTGCTTAAAATGTGAATACTAATGAGGAGTTGTGTTTAGCTGGAGTGGGGCTGTGTGTGCTCGGGTGTGTTTAGGGAAATGAAAGACCCAGAGGAGCACAACAATAACTGCGTCAATCATGCAGCTTTCAGGAGGACAAATCTCCCTGCAGCACCTTGTGCTCCCTCGACTGCAGCTCTCTGGGGATTAGAGCTGCTGTGTTTGCTTTCAGGCTCCTTTAATAGAGTCCCTGCAGAGAAAACACCTTCCTCCATGTGGCCCTTCTCTGCGCTCCGCTCCCTGCACCTCTGCTGAGCCCATGAGTCATCCTGGACACAGAGCGGCCGGGGTAATAAACCCAGATGTGAGCTCTGCCCTGGGGTTAACCACGCTGAGTGATGGACCTGTTCCTGCCCTGCAGTCACAGCTGCTCAACACACCAGCAGGCTCTCAGCCAATCAGCAACCTCCGGGGCTGAAACATGAGGCCGAAACCTGCAGTTCCTCCAATGACCACCTGAGGCTGGCTCCAACAGCGAGTCCGTCCCCACAGACTTCCGTGTTAACATGTAGAAATGTTTACAGCCTGTCTGGTCTCTGGAGATCATTTCAACATTTTTATACGGCTCACCTGTTTACATTTTATTAAGGCTTAAAGTTACACATCATTAAGGGGGTGTGGCCTCTGTGAGTGACAGGCTCACAGCTCCGCCCTCTCGCTCAAATATAGTCACCTCTGGCTCCAAAAAACACGATGGTGACAGCTGAGATGCTGAAGTCGAAGTTTGAAAACGCAGGCCTTCAGGAAGTGCGCCGGGCTTTGGAGCCAGTTTAGGTAGTAGTCAAACAGTGGTACTGCAATTTCTGGGGTCTGTCATGTGATCTGTAGCCCTACGCCACAGTACTGCTCCGTCATGGCTGCGTCTCACGTTGTCTGCTTGTTACAACGTCATGATGTAATCCTACAAGCCTCCAAAGGGCGGTGAAAATGTGCCGTGGCGCCAGAGACGTAGGTCAATAGGAATGTGTGTTGTATATTTTTTTTACATTTGTGACATAATTTTATTACATTTATCAAATATTATGGTTTATTGAGTCACATAACCTTTTAGCTTTCAGGTCGTACAGATTTTAGGGTTATGAAAAACCAAAAAATACTGATGTAGGCACCGAGGAAATATTTCTACTGCGGTTGAAACTGTCAAAACAGCTTTTCAAATAACTTCTGGAGTGCTAAAATATTTTAATCATGTTCCTACAGTTAGATACTTTTGGATCAAAATGTTTTGTGTGTTTATTTTATCAGATTTGATGAATACTTTTACTTTTTTATGCTCGATTGTCTCACATAGCCTTTTGGCTCAGGTTGTTTGAAGATACTTCAGGAAATGACATCACATTAAACGCTGGACAGCTGAGTTTTTAGACCAGAGTGTTTAAAGAAGGTTTTTATTTTACAGAATGAACTTTACTCCACTTTAGTTTGGCAGATACACCGACCATAATTCTCTAATGTGATTCTGAGCCGTGTTTTTGAAGCTGTTTTTAGGTCTTTACCTAATTTCACCCCACGTGTGCAGTAAAGCTCTGAATCTGAGTATTAGACAAACAATAACAAGCCTTTTTTTAATTAATTGGGCCGGGTGTTTTGCTAGTTTTCCAGACAATGCAGTTCTTAATTAAAATCTGCGTCTAGTTTCTGTTTGTAGACGCTGGAGTGGAGCAGAAAGACTCCTGCTGACTGTCAGCTGCAGAGGCAAACATCAGGTGTTGTGTCCAGCTCGTGGTCGTAGGAAACTTCGCTCTCTGTCTGAGAGAGTCTTTGGTTAGTGTTGTCTTTAACTGACGAGGACTCGTGCACGCTGGTGTGGACAAGAACGTGCCCCCCCTTCTCTAAGCCTCCAGTGTTGTGATCTGCTCTGATTATCAGTAAGCAGCTTAGCTCTGCCGGGTAGAAGTCCACTCTTTCACAATGCTAGGTGGAGATTTTTTGGGATTTATTTGGGCGCAATGAAACAAGAACATCCAGGAATTTGGGGATCTTCCAGATAAACTCATTTGTTTCGAACAAAGTGGTTCAGACCTGCAGTCTGAGACCTGCTGGCTGCTTACAGCAGTTTATAACCTCCTGTTTTTCTAATAAGACCCATGTCGACACCATCCAGAATTATCCTTGAGAAACATTTGATTTGGCTGCAGCAGGTGGAGTCAGGGTGACCTCTGATTGACCATCTGCTCTCCTGAGCTGTTCTGTAGCTGATCTCTGACCTGCAGAGAGAGAAGAGCCCACAGGGATCGACGAAGAAGAGCCTTAATTAGACGATAGACGAACACATTTGTTATAAAAGGCAGAAATAATGAGCAAAGCCGGCGCAGTGTGAGGCGTTAATCCTCCGGCTGTATTTCATTCCCAGCTGAGCGGTTTCACGTTGGCAGAGCAGCAGCGAGGAAGAGGAGGAAAGATGGAGGGAGGATGATGATGAGTCTCACACTGTAAGGTTACAAAGAGGAAGACTCTGATCTGTCGGTGTTACTGTGTGTGTTTGAGTAAAGGACAAAGGTGTGGTTTCAGCTGTGGAGCGATTAGAGTTGCAGCTACTGATGAAATATTTGACAGATTAATCGATTAATCGGATACTTTTCTTTATCAGAGAGCAACAGTAAATATGCAAATCAGAAAATAAGATGTCTTAAATTAAGAACTTACTGGTTTCCATTTTGGATTTTTTTTTAACTGCTAGAACTGTGAAAATAATTAAGCTCCATCTATGACTGACAACACCTGATATTTAGCTTTTCTGGGAGTGTTTTATTAATTTGCTTTTAACGTTACTGCTGATGGTGCTGGACACAGAGCTGGTTAAAAATTGGCAAAATCAGACATAATTAATGCATTATTTACAAGATTTCATCTCAATGAGCATATTGATTTATTTATTATGTTTACTAGTCCATACCCATTGGTAGCTTTGTCACCTTCTACCTATGCCAGTCCTCAATGCCTATGTGCAGTTTGACATAGATTGACCACGTCAGTGAGTAGAAAAACGTGGGACAGACAGAATGACTGACTGACAGAATGACACACTGACAGTTTGCGTGATTATGTACAGCATACCATACCATGACTTAGTCATACCAAACATTAGAAACAACACCAACATTGGTCCACAGGGGGAGCCACAGCGATCGGTCGCATTTTAGCCATTTTGAAGCATTTTTCTGTTGTTATAGCGCCACCCAGTTGCCAATTAGAGTTAAATTTCTCCAGTCACCTTGAGGCATCCTGTTCTACATATCTACCAAGTTTAGTAAAAATCCATATGGCGGTTAGGCCTAGATAAGAAATGAGCTCTCTAGCGCCCCCATTTTGTTTGATGGGCTCAATAATGGAGGGTCCCTCAGATTATGTGTGGTCATATGCCTACAAAGTTGCGTGGTGATGGGTGAAACCCTTGAGATGTTCTACACCTTTATGTGATGAGCCACGCCCTCCGCAATATTCATTGCCTTATAGAAGCTCAGTTTGAGTAAGTTTTCCAACTTTTGCCAAGAGGGAACTTTAGATATTGCTCACTAGATTATGTTCACCCAGTTTCATGCAGATCGCTCAAACTTCCTAGGAAGAGATCCATTTGAAGTGTTTTTCAAAAAATTCAAAATGGTGGAAAATCTATATAAGCGGAAGTTATGGGTTCTTGAGGCAAATGTGTTCCTCATGAGGAGAGGCATCTCTGTGCAAAGTTTCATGTCTCTACGACATACGGGGCATGAGATATGCCCATTCAAAGTTTGACATTTCAATGGGTTGCTATAGCGCCCCCCTTTGGCCAATTGATGTAATATTGCTTCATTGGCATCCTCCCATGACCCTCTGCCACTGTGCCAAATTTCACATGGATTGACCAAGTCAGTGAGGAGAAAAACGTGGAACAGACAGAGTTTTCGTCATTATATAGTAAGATGTAAGGGAAACTTTGCAGCTTTTCAACCAGCTCTGTGTCCTCACAGTTTGTGCAGATAAATGATGTTTGGCTTCCCTTTGTGCTTCCTGCTCATCTGCTTGTGGTTGTCCCCAGATTTCCCACTATTTGGTGGACTTTTGCCACCAGGTAAGTGGGGACCTCCAGCAGCTGGCAGCCTGGAGAGAGGCTGAGTGTTATTCATCATTCTGCCCATGTTGCAACAACACAGAGCAGGTTGAAAATCGGCATAATTAGCCACAATTTGTGAACATTGATAATAAGCCTTCATCTCAACAGCAGTTGTAGCGATTTATGTGAATGCTAATGTTAAGGTTACCTCTGATCCGCTCTGTAAACTGGATGCTCTCAGTTTAGATGCTGAAGCTTTGACACTGAGCTGTAGTGGAGGAACAGAGTGGACCCACAGGGAGGCACCTCAGGAACTGTAGTTTGGTTTAGATTCATCTTTAAATGATCCCATCAAATCACGTCTACTCGTTTGAGGTGGAGCGTTGTGCCACAGTGATAATGATCCATGGGAAACACAGTGTGCTGAATTAAACGAAACGATCCACCGTAAACCTGCTGTTCATACATTTATAGCTGTTCAACAACTCTGACTGTGTCGTGATATATTGATAAACACCGCTGGAGTGATAGAGAACTCCATATACCATGGTAAAAGACTTTGGCCCCCACCCCTGGCAGAGAGGAGATATAGATTAGAGAGGACTAAAATGATAACAGGACTAAATAAATAAACAGCCCAGTGTAACAACCTCTGATCATCTGTCATTTCCTCTGAACTAAAACCCTCTCTGGAACGTGTGTTTGTAAAGTGCAGTTTTCTGATCTCCCTCCGGCTGCGATCAACATCTGTGTGTGTGTGTGTGTGTGTGTGTGTGTGTGTGTGTGTGGTGCTCCAGTAGGTTGTCGATGGCCGGTGGCTGTTTATTAATGGATGGGATGGAGTGTGTGTTGGGTGCCCTCCAAGAATCAAAGGAGAAATTGAAAGTACACGGCGGTGCATTTATCTGCCTCACTGCTCCTGATGCCCCGTCCTGCGGCACTCAAACACTTCCACAGTGTTCGAGCTGCCACTGCATTTTCATAAGCAGATGGGTGGCGGGCGGGCGGGCGGGCAGTTGGGGGGGGGTGGCTGTAAAGCTAAAACGAAGCGACTGTTAGCAGTGAAATATATTAAAATATTGCTGATGGTGAATGTAGAGACCTCGGACTGTAAAAGGTCCTGGAGTTTGGCATTTTGGCCGTGGCCATCTTGGATTTTTGGAGCCAGAAGTGACCATATTAGGATGATAGAGTGCAGCTAACACTTATGCTAGCTGCTAGCGTGGTTAGCACAGCGCATTAACAGCTAAAGCTAACTAAAAAAAGCGACTCTTAAAGCCCAGTCAGTATCCACTGTGTGATTTTGGGCTGTCCCACACGAGAGATGACCAGCGGTAAAGAAACGTGGCGATATCTTTGGTCGTGGCTCTAAAACGGTGGTGCCCTGAAAAATAAGTGCTTGGGAATGCGTACGTGCCTTGACCGTGTCACTCTGGCGTTTGAGTGCACCTGCCGCGCATCTACATGGAAAACAATGAATTTGAGGGCACAAAAAACGCGGCATGTCTAAGGCCGCTTACAAGACTGATCAGGACTGATTCCTTGTTTACTCCCGTCAGCACAGAGGTCACGTGACCGCAGCCATTCAAATGACGTGTGCAAATTACTGGCTCATGATTACGTGAGCTATGTTCACATTCTGGTGCATTAGTTTTCGACTTTGTGAATCTGGGGTTACACCATGGTTAGGTTACCTGACTAACACTGTTGCCATGGTAGCAGCTCATCAAGAAACAACACGTCACTCAGGTTGTTGTTGTGTTTTTAGCTCCGAGTACAGTGGACCGCAGCTTTCTGACCAAGCGTGAAAACATGACGAAGAAAAGACAGAATCAAAGATAAAAGCAGAGACGCATCATCTGACACTGTTTAATGTGAAAGGTCAGAGTTTGGGAACTTCAGCCGTCACATAAATGTCGATGTTCAAGTAGCAGCACCTCAAGTTCAATCCAGTACTTAAGTAAATATACACTCATGTCTGCCCCACCTGCTGCTCCGACCTTTCCTAAATCCCTCCTACTTCACCTGAGTCTCGTCAGCATGAACGCAGCACTTCCATTAAGCCCAGTAATCCCCTTCAGACAGCCCACTCTCACAGTGTCCCCTCTGACTGTCCACCGTCCACTGTCCACAGGTCCACCGACACTCACCCACCTCTGATGTCAGCTCCCTGCCATCAGCCACGAGGCCGATGAGTTAATTGGATTGTAGATGTGTATTATAGATGTGTTATCGACAAAGTGGCGCCTGGTTTATATACAGAGCACTATCACGTCCTGATGTTGGTAGAAATGCAGTACATTTATATTGTGTTTTATAAGATGTTTCTAGGTTTAATCAGCTCTTCTGTTCTTAAGTGTCATAAACATCAAGTTTAATTTGTGTTTTAGCGTATATGTAATTTTATTAGTATTATATTAACTTATAGTTACCAGACTGAGTGTTAGTCAGCGCCGATATTTGAGGCAGATTTTTGCTACGTGCCCTTACAGAACGACTCGTATGATATTCTACAAATTAGCGCCCCAGGAATGACGTCACATCCCTAACATATTTAGTAAGTAGTAATTAACGTGAAGTTAAAGATGTTAGGTTTAGGAAAGTACCTCAAAATGACTCCCGTCAGCTCATTGGTCACGTTATCGCAGCCTTTCAAAATTTTTGGGATACGTACGAATCGGGGTGCATTACTTTTCGTAGGAAAACGTACAAACAGCCTGGTATTTGAGATATTTGACATCGGCCCGACATAAAAACACAACGTAAACAAACATTTTTCATAGTTTGTTTTTAAGAAAGAATCGTGACCAAGTTATGTCCCATTTATTTTACCCTGTCAGAACAGACAGCGCCCCCTGCTGGGCAGAAGTTAAAATGACTTTAGCCTCCTGACACCTGAACTGCTGCTTGGTGGTTTTGGATCAGTTGAATCAGATCAGTATAAGAAACTAAACATTGTCTTTGTACAGGAAGTAGTTGTGGAAAAAAATAAAATGTCCTCATATGTGGACAGTAGGTTTTATTCAATGATCACATGAATGTAAGAAAGAAAATGTTTATTTCAATGCCGGAACATGATTGGGCAAAAAAGTCTCAGTGTCCTCAAAGGAGACAATAAAAATGTCCAAGTATCCTCAAACGAGACAATAAAATGTCCCAGTGTCCTCAAACAAGACAATAACAGTGTCCTCAAAGGAGACAATAAAAATTTCCCAGTGTCCTCAAACGAGACAATAACAGTGTCCTCAAAGGAGACAATAAAAATGTCCCAGTGTCCTCAAACGAGACAATAACAGTGTCCTCAAAGGAGACAGTAAAAATGTCCAAGTGTCCTGAAACGGGAGGATAAAAATGTCCCAGTGTCCTCAAATGAGACAATAAAAATGTCCAAGTGTCCTGAAACGGGAGGATAAAAATGTCCCAGTGTCCTCAAATGAGACAATAAAAATGTCCAAGTGTCCTCAAAGGAGACAATAAAAATGTCCCAGTGTCCTCAAACGAGACAATAACAGTGTCCTCTAACCAGACAATAACAGTGTCCTCAAAGGAGACAGTAAAAATGTCCAAGTGTCCTCAAACAAAAGGATAAAAATGTCCCAGTGTCCTCAAATGAGACAATAAAAATGTCCAAGTGTCCTGAAACGGGAGGATAAAAATGTCCCAGTGTCCTCAAATGAGACAATAAAAATGTCCAAGTGTCCTCAAAGGAGACAATAAAAATGTCCCAGTGTCCTCTAACAAGACAATGATAAAGTCCCATTGTCCTCAGATGAGACAATAACAGTGTTCTCAAACGAGACAATAAAAATGTCCCAGTGTCCTCAAACGAGACAAAAAAAATGTCCCAGTGTCCTCAAACAAGACGATAATAGACTCCCAGTGTCCTCAAACAAGGCGGTAAAGTCCCAGCGTCCTGAAACGAGACAATAAAAATGTCCCAATGTCCTCAAACGAGACATTAATAAACGAGTACTTTCTAATTTACAGTGTCTTAACATCTTATTAATAATCATAAATAAACAAGCTTCAGCCACAACATGAGATCAGGTTTTGGACCTTGTCCACTTTTGTCTTGGGATCAGCTGCAGACTGAGTTGGCAGAGACGGCCGCCATCTTGTTTTTACATGGATTAGTGTATTGTACAAAAAAAGTGTCCACGAACGAGGACAACAGGTCTGAGTGAAGCAGAATGAAGTATAAGGAGCAGCAAACCCAGAACATGACGTCGTATCCTTTGCTGTCTTGACTTTGTCGGACTCGGTACGTGTCTTTGTCGCGGCTTTTTAATGATGAAATCGGAGGCATCTCTGTCAGTAATGAGTGTTTACGTCGTTCTGATGTAAAAACAAAAGTTCCTCTGATGTCGCTGACATTTTAACTAAGCTGAACCCGAAACGTGCGGCGTGGTGACGTCACAGACGAGCGCGGTTCTGCAGACAGTGTGTGAACAGGTGCAGGCTCTGACGAACTGCCCGTCTGTGTGTTTCTCTGTGTCGTGTGTCTCATTGTTCTCGGGGTAGTTTGATCTGTCGCTGTCTCTCCAGGTCTCTCCCTCTGTTCTTTGCTCAAACTAGATCTTTTTGTTCCTTTTTTTACAACGCATTGCATATTCAGAGGAGGCAGCATGTAGGTATCTTAAAACGACACGCACCTCCCTGGCTGCATGAATCGTCCTTTACTTTTGTCTTTTTCTTTCTTAGCTTTCAATTTCCTCCTGGGTTCTGCTTCTTGGTGTTCCCCCCTGTTCTGTTGTAGCTCAACACCTAATGTGTTAATGCAGAGACAGATTTTCTTTGGTTCTGCTCTTCCTGTGTGTCTCAGCAGTACAATGAGGAACTCTTGGTTTCACACTTTTAGATATTCAGTAGTTTGCTTGATTAGCTCTTTGATTTTTTTCCCCTTATTCTGTCTGTGCTGCATATTTCTGTACCGTTCTTTTAATTTGTCACCTTTTTTAATGAGTCTCGTCTGCTTCGTCAGTTTCATGACAGATGTTTCATCCTGTCCATTGCCTCCTCCTCCTCCTCCTCCTCCCTCGACACCCTCCACCTGTCTCTCATCTGTTCTGTGTGGCTGCATGCTCTGGTGTTTGCACGATGTATGTAGCTCTGGCCGACATTGGGAAGATTTAATATCACTCTTCTCTTCTCTCCCCTCCCTTTGTTTTGTTTATTCTTCTCTTTGTCTCCTCTGTGCAGGGGAGGTGCTCTTTCAGATGGCTGAAGTGCACAGACAGATCCAGATCCAGCTTGAAGAGATGGTGAGCATGTGGTGACGGTGGTGTTGCTAAAATCAGCACTTCTAAAGCCACCAGTCTGGAGCCAAACAGATTGTGGGCCTTTTGCTTTGTAATCTCCACACAGCACGATAGATTTTAATATTTAATACTCATAAAGACACACTCTCACACACTCCCACACACTCGTACACACTCTTACTGTGCAGGAGTCGTTTTATACCTCCACACCGACATCTAGTTTTCAGGGTGTCCATCTGTCCCAGTCTCGTGAACGTGATATCTCAAGATCGCGTCAAGGGAATTTTCTTAGATTTGGCACAAACGTCCACTTGGACTCTAAAAATGAAATGATTAGAATTTGGTGGTCGAAGGTCAAAGGTCACTGTGACCTCACAAAACATGTTTTTGACCATAACTCAGGAATTCATTCACTAATTATGACAAAACTTCACACAAATGTCGACCAGGATAAAATGCTGAAGCGAAAAAGTCAAAGGTCAGCTTGACTGTGACATCATCATGTTTTACCGTCATATCTCAGGAACAGAAGGGGAGACATTTGGTCAGATACTGAATTGGTGAACGTGTGGAGTTTGTAACAAACACACTTTATTTTGAAGTGAAGTGAACATGCAGCACAGAGCTTGTGTTTTGAAGTGCTGTTTGCTGCTGTAGAGTGAGTGAATTACAGACAGCTACTTCACAGAGGCAGCAAACTTCCTCGATGAAGTATGACGCTGAATATATTACTGTTTGGACCTTGAACAAATGACTGAGCAGGAATCTCGAGGCTGTGGCTGCACCAGTTGGGAACCACAGGTATTGATCTTTTCACAGACATGGATGGAAACCGTAACGTGAGGTGGTGATTCTAGTTTTCCGCAGGCAGCAGCTTCACGTAAATTGCAGCCATCACAGACTGAGAACAGTTTTCAGGTCACTTCCCCAAGAGATCTTTCTGGATTCTTCCTCAGAGGAAATTGGCCAATTGTGGCGACATTAGCAGAAACGTTTAGTCAGCCCAGAGAAGAAGTGAGGAGCTTTAATCTTAGTCCTGGAATGGATGTCAGTGATCCGAAGCAGTGTCATTTACAAATTATCTCTTATCCAGAGAGAAAAGTGACGTTAAGCAAAATATTCTCCCAGACTCATAAACTGGTGTGTCCTCTCCGGGCGGTGAACTCAGAGCTCCTCACAGTCTGTGCTCACTTCCTGCTTTGTCAGCCAGTGTCTCCTGCTGATAGTAGTTTGATGAAATATGAATTATAAGAGACAACAGCCCTGTTTACACAGAGATGGCACTGCAGAGCCTCTACAAAGTCCCTCTGCTCAGAGGGTAAGGAGCTCCTGGACCTCATTGTTCACTATGTGTGGACATTTTCTGTTCTTCTTCTTTGAGTTAGCCGCTAACTGCTAGCAGCTGCTTTTTAAATCTCCTGCAGTTGGTCGCATGTATAACACGTCATCAAAACATCACACCCATCTCACCCATGGTTAGATGTTCATTGTTCAGGAGCTGAATTATCCACAGAGGTCTCTTCCTATCAGAAACAAACTCAGCAGCTGATTTACACCAGGAAGAACTCTGAAGAAAGACGTCTCACGTTAAAAAGTCAGTCCCGTTGTGGAGGTGCTGCTGCAGTGGCAAAGATGAAAACACGGATGTCTCCATCTGTCCTGGGCTACAGTAGAAACATGGCGGTGCAACATGGTGATCTCTGTAAAAGAGGACTTTCTCCCCGTGTAGATATAAACGCCACATTCTGAGGAAATGCAAACACATACGATTTTTACTCTCAGCTGATTATACACTAAAGAAAACAGACTCATTATATTGGGTTTAAATCCTCCACAGTGGAGCTTTAAATAACATTTTCAATGCAGAACTTTGGTATCAGGGTATTTTGACACTGTGGTGTTGGTATTTTTATACCTCTGTAAAGGATCTGAATATTTCCTCCACCACTGCAAGTGAAGTATTAAATATAGAATATTAAATAGTTAATTATGATTTGTAGTTTCCTTGGTAATATTTCAGCACTGGCTCCACCTGCACACAGAGAGGCACACACACACTAAACATGCAGAGAGACAGCAAGTTGACTTTGGCGTGCTTTTACATACCACACATCCTCCCATAATCCTTTGGGTGTGACATTTCCGACAGCAAAACGAATCCGTCCCTTGGAGTCATTCTCGCACCACAACACTGCAGCGTCACATTCCTCTGTGAGAAGAGTCCTCTGTGGTCGTCCGCAGAGCCACAGGACGTTCATTCAGTGTGTTTCTGTGTCTTACAGCTCAAGTCCTTCCACAACGAGCTGCTCACCGAGCTGGAGAAGAAGGTCGAGTTGGACGCACGCTACCTGAACGTGAGATTCACTCTTTGATGTTCTGTAGAAACAGAAAGTCCCTGACCATAACGCTCATATCTGTTCCACCATTCAACACCTTTCAGCCTCTTTTAGTTTACTGTTTTGGTTTTACAGCACATGAGCTGTTTGCATCAGTCTCATCAACCTCATTTCCAGCAGCAGCAGGCAGCCATTTTAAACCCACGATACACAACCTGCTGAGCACCACACAAGCAGAGTCAAGAGAAATAAAGTGAAATATCTGGCTGATAAGACCCAGATAATGTCTGAGCACTTTGTGGAGAGCTAAGGGACTGTTGTTTATTCATCAGAAGAGGGGGTGGCTGCGGTATTACCCTACTCTGAAGCTCCAAATATTCAAATAAGACTCTCGCTGAGTGACTGGGGAAAATCCATGATCCCTGCACCATAAATTAGTGATTATATTTTTATATGATTTTTGGAAGTTAACAAAGCCGGTGATCTCAGCAGAGTCATCGACCCCCGCTTCAAATACTAGATTGGCTCTCTGATGAGGAAAAGGAAAAGGTGAGACGAATTGTAGATGAGGTCTCGTGATGAGGCCCGACCTGCAGCATTCCAAGTTATTAATAACATACAAACACGTCCCGTACAATAGTCCACCTTCCACCTTCTCTTCCCTCTTTCTATCACTCTCTCTGTCACACACACAAACACAGCAGCGCTGCTCCCGTTGAAGCTTCAGATATTCGCAGGTAAATACCACTGACGCTTCAAAGGCCTTAAAATGGTATTTGTGACAGCCTTCGAAATAACAGACTATAGAACACTGACCAATCAGAATCGAGTATTCAGCAAAGCTAACAGTGTGTCTCAGACTGCACACTTCTGTTCTAAACACTTCATATTTTGAGTGCGCTAAGTGCGTTCATGCTGCACGGTACGGGAAAATGCAGTGTACGGTCCAAAGTTGCACTAAGTACAAAAACTGTTCTTGAATAGAAGCCGTCAGTAATGTTTGTTGGGTCTGTAATGATTTGGTACCACCAACAAAAATGTGACCGCTAACGTTAGCTTGCTAGGTAACAGCGGCACATTTTAATCAGCACTGATGATAATGCTCCACCGTACGTTTGCAATTTGCTGTCTAAAAAGAAGACGAAGAAGAAGAAGAAGAGGCAGTTAAAAAAAAGCCTTTGTCACTTGCAGTGAAAAACAGCAGTGTGCGATTTGAGACAACACTACCCTGTTGATATTAGTGCACCACACAGGAAGTCCACAGTGCGCTACACTGAAGTGCACTAACAGAAGGATGTGATTTGAGACACTCTGGGTAATAACATGTTGAATAACTCTCTTATTGTTGCGATCATCGCCTCAGACTGAGCTGCAGCTCTCACCATTTCAGTAAAAAAAATCCAACTTGATTCCACCTTAAATAATTAATTGAACAGCCTGTATTTAAAGCATCAATCATAATCATAAGTACATTATGTAACAGCGCGCCTGACCCGCCGTGTGCTTGAATGCAACACCACTTTTAACTGTGCTCGGCGTCAGTCAGGTCTCTCCAGGGAGTGGAGTTATGGGAGATACAGTATGAACCATGTTCTCATAAAACCATCGGCCACGCTCTCTCCTTCATTTCCCACCGGCTCTCATCCAAACCACTGCAGCAAGTTACATAAATTACTTCCCACTCTGCCCCGTGAATCATGACTCATTCTGTGGAAATAAGGACTTCTGCAAAAAAAATAAACAGACAAATTCATTTATGGTGATCAGTGGTTTGGAGTCAGTCCCAGAATCATTTCACCGTTAGAGACGGGGGATGTACCAGCGTGTTTGGAAACCTCCATGATGAAGGTCAGCCAGTCAAAAATTCAGATGCATTCAAATGCAAATCAGCTGTAGAGCTGCTTGATGAGCTCATCCTCTACTCTGTACAGTACCAACATGTTCTCATCCCAAATACTGCCACGTTGTCAGTGGACCTGCACGACAAAATATGAAGCACGAGGTTCCTTCCTGCGACGTTTACAGAGGGCGTGTCGTATCATGTGCTTTCCTTAAGTTTAGAAACAAGGCTCTGTGGTTGGGTTTAGAAAAAAACATCATTGTTTGACCTAAAATTCACACGTGAAACAAACAGTGGGTGAAAGTCCAGAGTTTGTTTGACCCGTCCATCTCTGCTCCTGTCCGCCCTGTTTGGACTTTCTCACTCTTTATATTACGGTAGTTGCTTGTGGCATCGTGAACTGCTGGCAACCGGTGAGTATCGTAACGTCTGTGACGACGTCCACTGACAAAGCGGCAGTATTTGTCAAGATGGGGGTGAGAGCGGGCTGATACACATCCACACACGCAACACATCCTAGTGTGTCTTACCTCTCACCCAGTGCATGCTGGGATATGCTGTAGCTGCTATGACCAGGCACAGAAAAAGAGAGAATGCATCAATTCAAACCTGCAGATTAATTTAGGTTTGGGGAGAAACACAAACAAGTTCTGAACTCTAAAATCAGCTCAAACAGAATATGACAAATAACCAGATCCTCCGTCAGCTCTGCGGTCCGTCCAGTGAACCAGCAGCGACTCGTCAGTGAATGTTTGTCGGTGTAAAATATCGTGTGTGGATGCTGCAGACACATGCGAGCTCTGCCCTGCTGACTTTGTGCTGCCCTCCTCAGGCTGCGCTGAAGAAGTACCAGATGGAGCACAAGAGCAAAGGGGAGAGTTTGGAGAAGTGCCAGGCAGAGCTGAAAAAACTGCGCCGAAAGAGCCAGGGCAGCAAGCACCCGTCCAAGTATGGAGACAAGGAGATGCAGGTCAGTCTGTGTGTGTGTGTGTGTGTGTGTGTGTGTGTGTGTGTGTGTGTGTGAGTGTGAAACTCAGAGTGCGTAGGAGGCTGAGGTGTATTGAATGGTGCAGACTGTAGTTCCTGGTGTTTCTGTGGCTCAGAGAGCTTCCTCATGGTCAAATGCATGACAACATGACTTCAGACAATACGATCCCTCTGGCCTCAGCCCGGTATGTGGTGCAGACAACCTGCAGGCCTCTGGGGAAAAAACATTCATCATTCACTTCATCTTTATTTCAGCAGAGTCAGAGTCAGACCGTTAGTGAACTCACGCTGACTCGTCGGCAGAGCGCAGACTCTGCTCCTCAGATGCTGTTTCCCTCCTCCTGATGGGATTTGAGCTTCAGTGCGCCTGGTAATCCGTGACAGCGCTGATGGGATAGGACGTGCTGAGCTGAATAGGATGGGACCCCCGACTGGGCGCACGCAGTTTGGGTGCCAGTCTGCGAGGGCCTTCACTGTGAGAGAAACGGAGATAGAGAAGGTTACGATTTAAACTCACTGCGGGCTGAACAGCAAAACAATCCCAGAGATCTCAGCTGTGATCGGTACCGTAGGTTTGGAGGTTTAGAATATAACAAAAAGGAAAAGCTGACGTTTTTCAGACTGTGGCCTTTGTCAAGGTCAACACCTGCAGAATGCATTTAAATGATATCATTATCAAAAACCCCACAACAACTGATCACATTAAAGACGACGAGGGATGATTGGATGTGGACCAGCGTGCAGTCTGTCATGTCCGTCGGCCAAGTCAAGACTTTATGACTCCACCATCACTTGATCTGTCATAGTGACATTGTGGATGGACAAAAATGTTGTGTAGTCTGAACCTGGCGTTAGAAGGAACCGAGAAAGTCGGGGAAAGTTTTTAAGTTTCATCAGGCTACAACATGTTCACCAACCAAAGGAAGAAAAGAACACGAGCATTTATTATAATCACAGCGTTTAATTCAAGCTTCTCTACATTCACTTTGTGACTCTGCCACAGTCCTTCCACAACGCTCCCCGTCCACATCGTCTCATGATGGCCACTCTCGCTGCGTCTTACATAATATTTGTTTATGAGATGTAGGGCAGGTGAACGGGTTGAGTGAGCCATATTTCTCTCATGTTCAGGTAACTGTTGGAGCGGAGGCGTGAGAGACGCTGCGAGTCTCTCTGTGTGCCCCCGCCTGTAGGCGTTCTGGTGACACATGGTGGGCGTGCCCTCTTACACAACCTGCACAGGAGACGCTGCTGTCTGTCCAATCAGCTGCTCCTCCTCAGCAGGATGAGAGGCTGAGAGAGAGCTGAGGGAGGACAGAGTGATGAGGAGCTGCAGGACTGTGTAAAGTAACGAGCTTTAATCGGGACGGAAGTGACCAAAACTAAACGTTCAGATTTTGAAGCTCGCAGCTGAGCTGTGGGTCGGCTCAGATGTCACACACACTTCGGCGAGTTTCTGTGTGAAGCGACAGTGACAGGACAAAGGCCGCAGCTCTCCGGCTCAGTCTGCGGCTGAGGGACTTCTGTTGTTATATTTCTGCCTCGTCAGCATTTAAAGTGTCAAATAATTAAACTCACAGTGGAACAGTGGATATGAAGCTTCATCCACCGACAGCCTGTTGACCGATGTCGTACGCAGCAAAAACTAATCACCTGCAGCCCCACTGTGGCGTCTCCGCAGACGTCATGTGGGAATGTACAGTATTTGATTCTGTTGACAGACATTTTAATCCAGAGGTAACCTGCAGATAGTTTCTTTATCACAGAGGCTGCTGTTGGTTAAAGGAGTAACACAAGTCAAGAAAACTATTGATACTGTGTGATACTGTGTCAGTGGACAAACCTGGATTCATGTTGTTCAGATTACTGACACATTTAAGGTATTTTTGGCAGTTACGTACTGTTGATCTCGCTCTGCTTGGCCATCAGGAAGTCCAGCTTTTGAAGAGTGTTGTGATAACCTAGTGTTCGAGACAAGAATTAGCTGCTAGCCACCCCATGCTTCCTCCGCCTCGCTCCCCGCTGCTGTGGAGTGATTCCCTGGAAGGAGAGCGAGCAGTGTGTAACAGAACAGAAAGTTTGCTGATCCGGCGGTGAGTCAGGGGCTGGGGAGCTGGGGTTTGATCTGGCTGGATTCATGTTGCTGCTGCCGCTAACTGAGGGGTCAGTCTCCAGAGCTGCTGCCTGGTCTCCTGCTGGCAAGATGGTCAGTGGTGGCGGGGAGTGAGGCGGAGGATGCACTGTGATTCGAGGCTCTAGCTAACACAGAAGGCTAAACTATTAGCATCATTGTCTCTCCATCTCTGGAACACTGAAACTGACTCGTGTTTTGTTTAGTTTATTCTCTGTATGATCAGTCTGTCTTCCTGTTTTGGATTCTCTTTCACTGAGTTAGACTTTCCAACATGTTCTCGTCCCAACTCGTTAAATACCGCAGCCTTATCAGTCAACCTACAAGTCAAAATATGACGCTCTGGGTACCCTTCTGTGTCAGTTTTGGACGTTCAGGGACGGCGCATCAATCTACACTTGTCACATGCATTGTGTCTTTTTTAAATACAGTTCAGCAGACAGGCTTTTTAGAAATACACACTGGACACAAACAGCAGGCTCCCGGGTAAAAGTCCAGAGCTTGCTGGACACATCCAGCTCCTCTCCAGCCTGCCAGCGGTGTTACAAAAAGTCGCCGCCCGGTGTGTATCTTACCGCCGAGGAGGGTGTCTCTTTGCAGTGGTGTCTGATGCTGACGTCCACTGACAAAGCCTCTGTATTTGACCAGTTGGGGGGAGAATGGGCGGGGCTTTCACCATCTGAAGGGACGTGCACGCGAATCTGCAACTGTACAACAGCCAATAGGAATGCACTCTGTGATTGGTCAAAGTGTCCTGAAAACAAGAGGAGGAGCAGACGTCTAGTTTTCTCTCAGACCACTTGATATACAGTATGCTCAAAGGTTATTGTGGGATTTTGTTCAATTTTGACAAAATAAGATTAAGAAATCAGAACAACCTGACAGGACAGAGTCAAAATCTGAATCCGGATCATTTAAATGACCGTCAGTCAGGTGATCAACAAGCCAAAAAACAACAGCTAACATGCATTATTGAACACTGTAGTAAAAACCTCTCCACACAGTAGGAGCATATGTGGTTTCAGCTCATCATGGCCGCACACAGAGAACATGATGTCAGAGGTTAAGGGTTAATTGTGCAGCACTTCCAGAGTCTGAGGCTGTCGCCCCACAGAGCAGCAGGGGACGTAATTATTGTGTAACTGTTAGTGTTGCTCCGATGGATGGCTGGTGGAGCGTGAAAGAGGCGGCCGGGCCGGTCGTTACAAAAATCGATACACTGAGCTTTATATGAGGAACAACAGCACGGGAACGTTCAGCCTCAGTTCCTCTTATCGGCCGTGACAGACACAGGATCAGCTCAGATACAGACCTGTTGTTTCATCTGCTGACGGGGACAGAACGTCCACAACTGGACAGATTCACTGTTTTTTTTTAAAATTTTATTTCAGAGTGTGTGTGTCTACACATGTATGTGTGTGTTTGTCGTCTCCAGCGAGATGGTTATTTTTCCTTCCTGTTTGCACATATCTCAGTCTTGTTCACACATTTCAGTGAAATCTTGCAGGAGATCAGCCGTGGGTCGCGGAACAAGGGATCATGTTTGGTGCAGAATGAAAGATATGTGAAATATTCAGTGTTTCGATGCAGACCTCCATTTTGCTCCGGAGATGCAAACAAACCTTTAACAATCAGACTCATGTTTTATAATGTGGAGGATTCTGCAGTGTTAGGTACTGTCCGGTTTTTGCTCGTGTGTGCTGCGTCCCTCCTGAGCATCATGTGTGTGTTCTGAGGGCGCCAGATTCTCACTGTGCGTCATATTGACCCTCATGGGGACCAGGTCTTGGCAGGAACAGGAGACACCAGCGACCTGCACCCTGACACTCACAGACGAACAGAACAGGACACATTTGCCTTATTGAACATACAGTATTGAGTATATATGTTCGTCTGGGTGTTTGTGACGGACAGATAATATGTGTGTGTGAAGCCTGAAAGCTTCTCTGTGTGGATGTGTGTTGGCTCACCAGCTTCTACCTTTAGTTAAAGGGATAGTTTAGAGGTGGGGTTGTGTGAGGTACTCATCTATAGTCAGTGTGTCACCTTCAGTGGACGGCAGTCATCTGAATCTGAATCTGAATCTTAAGACATGAAAAAAGATTTTAAAATCCATGACGACTGAACTTGTGGGCGACAACATTGCCACAAAAACCTCTATCTCTACCCTGCTGTATCAGTTTCTTCCGCTGACCTGTGATAGACAAAGAACTGAAGCCATTAACAGTTTCCCCGTCACAACAGGCTCTCTGACAGGAAGTATAGTCTACATTTAAACAGATACTGATTTAACAGCATTTTCTAAAATCCATTTTGTAGCTGCCCCGTCCACAGCAGGACATTACTGAGCTTCTGTGTCCATACTACTTCCTGTTTCTCCAAACTGAGGGCCGACTGACATGTTCGTACCACGCTGACTGTGGATCAGCACCTCCAACAACCCACCTCACAAGATCCATCTGTCCCTGTTAGTGATGCTCGCTGGAGCCTTTCTAGAACAGCGGGAAAAAAACCTCCCACCTCAGAGTGAAGTCGCGGTCGTTCTCTCCTCCTGCTCATGATTGATGTTGATATTAAAAGTGGAGGCGATGGGAAGTCACCCGTTTACAGCGGTGTCCCTCAGGGGCCATAAAGCAGCTCGCTGCTGCCTGAACACAGTCCGATAAATGAGCTGCTACATCTGTGACTGAGGCATGATGGGAGGAAAAACACTCACTTTGTGACTTTTGATGAAGCTAATGTAAAAGAAATGACTCATCCTCCCTCCCACGTCCCCCCGCATCATGTCCCTTTGTTTCTCTGTTATTGCAAAGAAGACATTAGACATCATGGCGAGTGCTGAAACAGTGAGTCAGTCACTTAGTCCACTGGAAGAAGATTAATCTTTAATAACTTTGGTTAAGTTTGAGCCGGTGGTTCCCAACCTGCGGGTGGAAATCCCCGTCAGAGGTCACAGAATCTGAGAGACAGAAACTGAACAAGACAAATACGTTTAGATACATGAAATAAAATAAAATCTCTGCTCCTTCCTGAGTCGTTTACCTCCTTAAGCCTCTGCTAATTATTCAGATCAAACAACCTGAGGAGGGAAGAATCATTTTATAATGATGGTGATGATGAACTGCTCACAAGTCACAGACATGCAGCCTAAAGACATCACATCATATTAATGTGTCACAAGCCGAAGCTCTCAGTGTACTGGTCCATCTACGTCCCAGCCCTCACCTATGGTCATGAGCTCTGGGTAGTGACTGAAAGAATGAGATCATGGATACAAGCGGCCCAAATGAGTTTCCTCTGTGGGGTGTCTGGGCTCAGCCTTAGAGATAGGGGGAGGAGCTCCGTAGAGCCGCTGCTCCTTCATGTTGAGGTGGTTCAACATCTGATCAGGATCCTCCTGTGTACTCCCTGTGCCGGTAGGAGGCCCCGGGGCAGACCCAGAATACACTGGAGGGATTATATATCTCATTTGGTCTGGGAACGTCTCGCGGTCCTCCAGGAGGAGCTGGAAAGTGTTGCTGGGGTGCTTTGCTCAGCCTGCTGCCCCACACAGTTTAATTTCACAGTTAGTACGTGCACAAAGCCTCAAAAGTCTTTCAAAAGAAAGGTAGAACAAAACACAACCATGTTTTTTTGTCCCCTTCTCTGGCTCCGACCTCACTTCCTGTACACAGAAGATCTCCAACTGTTGAACTGTCGGTTGGATAAAAATGAGCCACTCAAGCTACAAAGACGTCTCCTGCCTCTTTCCTCTGACATTTTACAGACTGAAACATCAGCACACGGCGGAGATGAATCAATATTGAAGATAATCATTAGTCGCAGCTCTGGTTGGGATTCATGCGTGTTCTCGGGCTCCTGAGCTGCAGACTCAGGTGAAGAGGGAGCAGAAGAAGAGACGTTACATCAGAGTTCAGAGACTCTGAGTGGGAGGAAACTATTTCTGTTGAGTTTCCTCTTGTTACAGTAGAAAGATCAGATTGTTTCAGCGTCTCTTCATCGTCTGATATTAACACTCACACCCGTCAGCGAGTACAGAGTAGTAACACCAATCAAACACACAATTAGCAGCAGCCCATCAAGAGAGGAAATCCTTCACGGGTGGAGGTGAAAGTGTGAAATGTGTGTGAGCGACATGTGGAAGCACTTTCCATCTGCCTGTATGTGTTTTCTCTTTTTAATGAGGTCAGACGAGGCGGCGCGTCCTCAGATGAGAGCGGTGTTCATCCGTCCAAACAGAGAGGAAACAAATAAAAACTTCACCAGAGGAAAAATCCGTTTTTCTCTGAGGACCATGAACGTCACAAAATATCACAACACCTGGTAGATGTTGAGATATATCAGGGCTAATTATGTAACTTAGCATTAAGTTCGTTAAGTCATTTACGGGGCGCTAATTCATAGAATATCATACGTTATTATAAAAACATCAGGCAGGAAACACAGCGAGATAATAATTTACAATAATGAGCAGAAGTGCGTCTGAAGGGAGTTTGTGCTCAGCAGTTTATTTCCAGATGAACCCTGACAGCTGCAGCTCTGCTTCGTGTAAATCAGGTCCACATTTGAACTCTGTGTCCGCAGCTGAGGCGAGTCTGAAGGTGATTCATGACGTAGATATAACGACTGGTATCAGGCCAGAAGCACCAGAATCACTTCCACCCCTAGATCCATTTGCCTCTCAGCCGCGTGTCCTCTCCTTCATCAGTAAGATGGAGACACGTTTGTCTCTTTGAGCTGTTGATCTGAGGAGAGGAGTCAAGGTAAACTCAGAGCTGCATGAAAGAATCTGCACACCATCACACAGAGAGGAGCTCGGTTTGATTTCAAGAGAACACGGCTTCACTTTTCAACTTTAAAAACTGATCAGTTTGTTACACAGAACTTTATTTCTATAAAAGACTTGAGCAGTGAGGCGAGTCAAAGTGCATAAAACATCAAACGCATGGAGACAGAGTGCAGAAGAAACAGATTATAAAATACAAAACCAGTTATCAAAGAGCCGAGAGAACAGAAAATACTGAGCTCGGATAGAATGAGACAAGACACAGAAGCTGAAGTCACACAAAGAAATGAATCAGTGTTTGAGTTAATAAAAACCAGCAGCAAACAGAAGGGTCTTCAGTCAAAGCTCCACACGCACACAGGTGTGTTTTTAAAACACGAAAACAACTGAAGGTGCTGTTCATGTTCATAACCTGAACCCTAAAGCCACTCGAAGATGAAGATGTTGGCCAGTCAGAGGCATGGATACCACCGCTGTGTCAATGATTTTTACATCAGACACCGACACACAGAGGCACCTTTCACAGCCGTATTGATACACACCTGGAACGTCAGGTTTAGAGACAGCAGGCAACAACGCAACTCAAATAGCGCTGCTCTGTCAGTGTTCTGTTCTCTCAACTCTCTGCCACAAGTTTTGTCGCCTAAACCGAAGGGAATAAACCTAAAAATAATGTGTTTTACCTTCCAGTACTGACAGAGCAGGGCACCTGCTGTCATATTTAGACGTACAGGTCCGCTGAGAAAGCAGCATTTTTTGATGAGTTGAGAACATGACAGTGTAAATGTGTGAAAAGTCCTGCTAGCATGTCAGAGTGGCTCTGTTTCGGTCACATCTGTGGCGCCTCATGAAGGCGATTAGGACACGCCCACTGATGTTTCCCACGTCTACACGTTGACACCAAAACGTGTCTGAACATCTTCACCCAGAAGCAGTTTCACAAAGGTTTATTTTCAGAGACCTGGAATCAGTTTGAGTGGAACGAAGGCCAAAACAGAGACAAAGCTACCTTTACAAAAATCGCCGTGTCTGTGTGAACGACGCCGCAGAACTGCAGGATTCTGAGAGTTTATTTCAGATATATGATGCAGAGAAACCGAACTCTGGGGACACAGAGCAGACCTGTCCCAGACCACCTGATGGTCCACGCTGCGGCAGAAGATCAGACATGTTTAAATGTCACAGTCCAACATGTGTCACTGTCAGCAGAGACCAGGAGCAGATTAAAGGCCAGTTGGAGGAAGTCAGCTCTGGTGTCAGAACGTTCAGTAGTTTTAACTCATCTCGTCATGAATCTTTGGTCTGAGCTGCTCACGTTTTCCTCCCCCGTGTCACAGTCTGTCAGCCTCTGGTGACTGATGGCTCGGCGGCGGCGGCGGCGGCCCTGACCTCAGCCTGCTGGTCTGAGTCGGACCAACATGGTCACTCGCTGTGTGAAAATCCTCTCCACCTCCAGCGTTTGTATGATTCATGAGTGACCTCCGTCTTCCTCAGCGTGTCACAGTTTCATGTCTCACTGTGAACACTCAGCCTGGTTCAGCTCTTTTCCTGCTGACTGACCATTTCCTGCCTGATAACTTCCTGTAAGGTTGCATTTCGGTTTCTTGTGTTTGAGGGTCAAACTCTGGAGGATGAGAGACGGCAGGTTTGTGGCTCCTCCGTGTGGCACATCTCAGTATGTCAGCAGTGTTTGATGACGATGAGATGAGACGTGTAACGAAATGTCTCAGCCGTTATTTTTATGGACTTTTTTCCTCTTTAAATATAAAACTGTCAGATAGTTTGTATCTATTCAAACATTTTTACTCATTTAAAGCTCATTTCAGATTCAAATGTGACTCTGTTCTCGGGGGAATAAAAATTAAAACCAATAGAAAGTGGCTGAATGTGAAGCTGAGAAGTGAAAGAAAACTCCCACAAGAGGAAATGAGCTCAGCTCTCAGTGATTAAAGCATCAGATCGAAGGTTTGTCAAAACATAAAATAATTCAGGTGTCATTCACTAACTCATGATTTGGACTTTAAATCGTCTGAATGTGCCGACACATATTCTCAGCTCTGTCACACTCCAGTCAGTATTTATTTCAGGACTCGATTTTCACCTGGTCTCTGTGGGATCAGAGGACGGATGAGACTAATTCCTGGAGTCTTTCCTGTCAGTCTGGAGTCAGTACAGAGACACAAGCATCAGTGGATCAGTGGAGAGGTGTCTTCCTCCTGAAGACCTCTGAGGGACTGTTCTTTATTTATCAGCACGCACACAGTCAGTGTCAGCGACGTGCTTGTAGAGACAAACATGACAGCAGAGGTGGGAGTAAGTCACATGTGCACATCTCAAGTCTTTACCTTGAAGTCTTCAAGTTACTTTGGCGAAAATCAGGCAAGTCACAAGTCATCAAATTCTGATGATCTGGTCAGACGTTAGTCTTCTGGCCGGCGTCTGAGCAGCTAACAAGCTAATAAGTTAGCTACAGAGACACACTGCTGCTCTTCCTCTGATGGTTTTGTATCGATGGAAGAAGTCGGATGTTCTCATGGTCGTGTTGTTGATTTTTGAGCTGCAAACCTGCACACCATCGTTCTCCTGCGGTCATCGACAACAGAATCCTTCTATTCAGATTTTATTATTATGCCTGGAGGCGTTGAGCTTTGGGGTCGTCGATCCCGTTCTTGTGAACGTGGTATCTCGAGAACATCTTGAGGGAATTTATTCAGATTTGTTGGTTAGATTTCTGCCTGCAAGAAGAGAACGTCCCCAGTGTTCTGTGTTTAGTCTTCACCCTGACACTCACCGCTTCTGGAGTCAAACATGAGCTCCCAGCTTCTTTTCTCTTTGCAGGCCGACATGAAATGGCCTCTTGTGATTGGTCCAGACTTCACACATGAAAGTAGTAAAACTTTTTAGGAAGGAAATTCTTTATTTATTCTTTATGTGCATCTAAATTTTATTTTTCTAATTACAAAGCAGGGCACAGAGAGCTCCATGTAGATTTAGATGAGGTGCAGTTTGAGGTGCAACATGACGACAGTAACTAAGAGCATCTGAGAGAAGCCGAAAGTTCTTTAACTCCATAAGAAAACATGTTCAGAACCTTGGCCCCCCTCAGAGGGACTGACGGTCTTTAAAATGAAGGCCTGACGCTGACAGACACAGTTTAATAACATTATTAATATTTATCTATTGAAATCAATTTTCATCTGAAACACAGCGACGAACTTATCTGAGATCAGCAGCAGCATCTTTATCTCTGCAGATTTCTGACCCAGTTTTAATGTTTACATAAGCGTGTTGTTGAGGCAGAAATCTCTCCTAATGAATGCATGAATTATCTTAATGAATGACCTCATTAACACGTCTGGTTTTGGCTGATTACAGCACAGCGTTAGGTAACTTCACATCTCGCCTCCTCCACTTTGTTTTTTCTGCATCTCCAATTTAGCCTTCAGCAGATCTGGTGTCAGTTCGATCAGTCAGTCATGTCCGGTGGTGCGTAGGCTGCAAACAGCCCGGCCACGGTCATCACCGCCTCACAGTGGAGCTCGGCGCTGTCTGCCACTCGTGGGAATCTTTTAATGCTTTCAGTTACATAAGTGAAGCTGAGGACAAAGAGGGTCCGACCCTTCCTCTCTGTGTGTCTCTGAGAGTCAAGGTGATGAGTGGTTCCACTTGTGTGATGCAGAGGAGGCGCTCAGAGGACTCAGTGGGCTGCTGAACGAGTCGAGGGTATAACAGCCGACAGAAGGTGAACGAGTTTGTGTCGGAGAGGCGGGAGCTGCAGGAAACACTCACAGACACATCTGCAATCTGCCAAGTTCTGATTCATAGTTTCCAGGTCTGATGTGACATTTTCAGAATGAGCAGCCATTAAGACTTTCAAATCACAGTTTGTCTGAGTTTTATATGTCAGGGTCGTGATGCACGAGGTCTGATCGAGTCTGAAACGCCATCAAAACACCGTCCAGAGTCATTAAAGCTTCATTCAGTCATTCAGCTGACACAGAGGGGTTCAGTCTGTGGAGCTCACAGGTCTGAAGATTCTCCACAGTCATCAGGTGAAGTCGGTTTATTTCTATAAGACAGTTTAAAATCAACCAGCAGCTGAACAGAGCAGCTAAATATGAAACAGGATAAAGGAAACAAATTTACAGACACAGAGTAATAAACTGCAGTTTGTGGCTCTTAAACTTTGTGACTTTAACCCAGCAGTGTGATAACATCCTGATGAGGACAGGCGGCCATGTTTGTTCTAACGCCATCCTTTGTTTCCTCCCTCTCCTTCAGTACGTGGAGGCCATCAGCAACAAGCAGAGTGAGCTGGACAACTACATTGCCGAGGGCTACAAGAACGCTCTGTCTGAGGAGAGGAGGAGGTACTGCTTCCTGGTGGACCGTCAGTGCGCCGTCGCCAAGAACAGCAGCGTCTACCACGGAAAGGTGAGAGGACACACCCCTCCTCTGCATTCGTTTATCTTCTGGTGATGTCATGGCGAGGTGGCGTCTGTCGCTCTCAGGTGTATGTACACAGCGCAGATCTGAAATCACTGATTCTGGTGATTTCAACATCAAAGACAGATTTTTATGTCATTGTTTCAGCAGCTTTTTGACAAAATATTTAATCTACACAGGTAAACGTTTAGATACAGAAATTTAAAGCCACATTAAGGCAAGTTTAAAGCTTTAAATCCAGACGTCTTACGGATCATCAAACCACTGCTTATGAATAAATCACCTGTTGTTTTATTTAAGATCTGATATCAGGGGCATGTGCAGCTGCGGCTCTGTCAAGTATTATTTATTGAAGAGGATCAGATTAGTTAAAGTCATGGGTCCCTCCGAAAGTTTGTGACTGCAGAAACAGAAGAGACTCCTCAGGTGAACAGGTTAAAGGTTCATTCCTCACATTAAGGCGAGTATTTTTAATCACAAATGAAGGATTATCTAATTAAAATGACTTTATTGCATAAATTTCCACAACAGAATTTATTTTGATTTTTATTTTGAACATTTTCTCTTCACTAGTCTGAAAGACAACATGTTGTAGCACCCAAATCTTTAAACTGACCAGTGCGTGAACAAATGTTTTCGCCTGCAGCGTCTCACCATCTCGTTTTTTTTTCCTTTGTATTTTTAGCCGACGAAAATTCAAAACATTTAGCACGACTTACTCAGATGTTCAGTAAGGTGCAAAATGACAACGTTTGGACACACTGTGCGTCAAGTCAAAGCCACAGTTGTTTTGCACCTTATTAATGGTGAAAGTGGAGTTCCTCATGGCTCAGTCCTGGCCCACTGAACATTTTATTTAGTCTCACATGTTTGTGAGCAGCCATGTCGATTAGTTCCATCTGTGAGTGAATGCTTCGATACGTCTGTTTCATTCAAGAAAAAGTTTCTGCTTCTGCGTCAGTGCGGCTGGAGACGACTCTGTCCTTCCTCCTCTCCCACCTCTCCCGCCTCACACTGAGGGAATGTGAAGTAAAGAGGAATGAGGAGGAGGAGGTGAGGAGGAGAGACTGACCTACTTTGGCAGGAACACTCAGTGTGTGTGTGTGTGTGTGTGTGTGTGAGAGAGAAAGTGTCTGAATGGGTGATTGATAGACGGAGGGAGGAAGCTCATAACACAACCTGCTGATGTGATGATGCACAGACAGACAGACAGACGGACAGACAGACTCCGATCTTAAATCTATATATTAGTATATATCTGTATGAGATCGTGATCGACAGGAAGTGAACTGGAACCAGTTTGATAACAGACGACTGGTTTCAGCTTTGATGCTTTTCTTTGTCACGTGATCGTTAACTGAACGTTTTCTGGGGTTTGCATCGTTGGTCGCTCCTCCTGTCGCCTCTGATGTCATTTGTCTGTTAGAATCAGACCACAGCTGAATGAAATCAGCCAATCAGAGCCGAGGAGTCTCAGCTGTCGATCACATCGATAACTGCTGGTGAACTGAGGTCAAACTGTCAGCGCTGATCAAATACGAATCAAGATTCTGTCACTGCATTTCTGTTTCTATCCTCAGATGGTTTCAGAAACAGCCGCCATGTTGGAGACAGTACAAAGCTCCGCCCACCTGCCAGACCAACTTCCTTATTTTACATACAGTCACATGATCGCAGCCCTCCAAAATACGCAGGTTATGCGTGAATTACTTTTCGTAGGAAACCTCAACAGCGTGCACGAGTCCCCCTAGTGATACTTTGTAGTACTGCAGGGCCACATAAGATTATTTTTAAAATATCTGTCCTGTATGATTCCTAAAATAATCCCACTATAAATTGGATAAAAAATGTAAATGTTAGTTTGATAAACCACATTTAATATTGATTACTGCTTTTATCAGAGTAATTGTTAACTGCTGCATCAAAGTGTTTCTACCAGAAGTCTTTCACACTGCTCACAGGTCCTGCACAGAGCTGTTAGAGTGAAAATAATGTGAACGAGTTCACACTGATCAGAGACATGTTCCTACTGTCCATACACAAACCTACGGCCTTGCAAAGCTCTCTTTAGTTTCTGGTACCATTTACAAACTGTGGTGTCTCCCACACACTCTGAGTTTCTGTGCTGGGAGGTAAGAATGAAGGAGAACGCTCCACCGTCTGCTCCTCGATTCGATCATCACAGTCCCACCCACACTCCACCTCAGCTATTTGAAAGGGCTAACTGAGGTTGTAGTGACTCATCTTCTCAAACAGTGAGACAGACACACAGACAGGAGGACAGGGGGCCGTCTCATTCATCCATTCATCGGCCCAACTCTGTTAATCCAGCCTGAACGCTTCACTGTGACCCAGGAATCAGCAACGACCCGGCTGCTGCTGTTCAATGAGTCATTACTGTACTTTTATATTAGTGTTACACACACACACACACACACACACACACTGCAGCCTCTAACTCTAACTGTTCATGGATTCAGAACTCCCTCATTTAGTCAGATGCAAATGAGCGGAGTGGTTATGTAACTGTCCTACTGTATAATGTATGGAGGAGATGAGAGTCGGTCCTCAAGAAGATTCATATCTCTCAGCGTCCTGTCCTTCCCTTCATCCGTCCAATAAGTGCTTGTATCAATAATGTGAAGACAGTGGCTCCTCTGCAGGGCGCTGATTTTCATTAGTTTACTTGAAGTTTGCCGATGAAAGAAAACAAATGCCTCAGGAGGAAGACTCAAGAGGACTGTAGGCGCTGGGCCTGACGTAGACAAGTTCAGCTGTGTGTTATCTTTAATAGTCGAACATTATTCTGACCAGTTTTGTTGGAGTCCCTGCTGTAATCAGTGTAATCAGTGTCATTTTTTATATATTTTTGTCCCTCTTGGACGGACCTCTTCATCAGACTTCTTCCGTCATGTTTGCTGTTATTTTCAGATCAAATTAACTTCTCAGTTTGTTTCTTCTTTTATTGAATTCTTACAGAAGTCTGATTTTTTTTTTCTTCCTCTGATTAATTTGGTTTTTGTGTCCTCTTATCTTCCGTCAGGCCGACTCTGTGAGAGGGTACTTAGGTGTGACAACAGGTTGCGGAGGCGATCACAAGCGCACACTCAAGCACACAAATGAAACAACAGAATTTTCCTGCTGTAAAATCTCTTTCAGTGCAGTAAATGACTTGATGTCTTGCCTTAACTAAGGAAACCTTTTAAGAGATTCTGTACGACACCCTTAAGTGATTTCCTCAGCTAAGAAAAAACTAAACCTCAAGGAGTGAACTACAGGTGCTTTGTGCAGCCAGCCTTTCTTATTCGAGTCTTTTTATTTTTCTGGACTCTGACCGAGGACACGTATCATGTCTTAGCGGGACCTCCCTAATAAACAGCCTCTCTTCCTCTGTCTTCCAGGGGAAAGATCTTTTATCCCAGAAGATCCCGGTGTGGCAGCAGGCGTGCGCCGAGCCCAACAAACTGCCAGACCGTGCCATGTTCCTGGCCCAGCAGATGAGTGGTGCGGCAGGCGCCATGGTCCCCGGTCATCACCCAGGCATGCCCATCTCCGAGCCCATCCCTGGTGCTAAACCCCTGCCGGTGCCTCCAGAGCTGGCGGCCCTCAGAGCCAGCGGAGGGATGGGACAGCAGGTCAGTGTCTGTTGTGTTTTCAGTCCTTGCTCAGTCCAGCCGAGAGCCATCGACTATTTATAGATGTTTTATAGGAGGATGGGTTGTCATGGA
This sequence comes from Epinephelus fuscoguttatus, assembly GCF_011397635.1. NCBI lineage: Eukaryota > Metazoa > Chordata > Actinopteri > Perciformes > Serranidae > Epinephelus > Epinephelus fuscoguttatus. The sequence goes on from NC_064771.1 coordinate 36,624,058, forward strand.
AACAGCAGCTGTGATGAGTGATGCGATTGTTGATGTGTTTGGTTTTTTTTTTATAAGTTCATAAATCTGTTCAGAGATTCAAACACATTTGAACCTGCGAGGACGCTCGCTGACACGATGCTCCACCCGACCTGCTCCTCAAACTCCTGAAGCTGCGGAGGACGATTAAAATCTAAATCTAAGCAGAGTGTTTTCTTTAATTGTCTTAAAATCAGAATGGTTGTGTTTTCATCACCTCAGAATGAGACGTTTATATCTACATGGGGAGCAGGTCCTCGTCTCTGCACCCTGCAGTCCAGAGCCGGGTCTGACCAGCTCTGGTCTCTGCAGCAGCCACTCCTCTGATCCATCCATCTAATCAACTGATCAATCCGACACAAACTGATTGATTGGAACTCTTGTCTCAGTTTTCCATTTGAGACTCAAAGTCAGTTAACTGTTGCTTAGATCAAAGATAAAACTCATTTAGCGTTCAGGGACCTGCCAAAACCTCAGACTTCAGAGAGACGATGTAGATCTGTCACAAAGAGAGAAGGTTTGACGATCCAACGCATAAAGCTCAGATTGGTCCTCACAAAGATAGAAACAGTACACACACACACACACACACACACACACACACACACACACACCTGACCTGGCCCATGTCGCTCCCTGATGTTGCTGTGGCATCATGGGAGCCCTCATCGCTCTTGTGAATGCAAATGAACTCGTAAGCGATGCTAATTAGCTTGTTGCACAGAAGAGGCTCAAATTCCTGCGTTCCTCGGGCTCCTGAAGGCCCCGCCCCCTCCTGCTCACTGAAGACAGAAATGAAAAGCCGTCTTCAGTTCGGCTCCTAATTTAAAAAGCTTGTTTCATGTTCCAGATTAAAGAGCGTGTGAACGTCTCGCAGCGTCCCAGCAGTCGCTCCATATGTTTATCTTTAAAGCAGCGTGGGCTCAGATGTGGTCGTTTCATGAAGCAGCGTTTCCTGACCCAGATCTCTCCACCTCCTCCCTGGTTATTATTAATGAGCCGTCTGATGTTATGTAACGGCCTCAGGGAAACGGTTTGTTTTAATTGCCTGTATGCAAATGTCCTCATCTCTGCAGAGGCTGATGGGTGTGGAGGGGGGCATGCCGGTGATGAACGGCACCGCCGGCGCTCATGGAGGAGAGGACTACCAGCAGTGGATGGAGGGCAAAGTGGCCCAGGGCAAAGTCTCACCACAGACCCAGCGGCACGGAGGGGAAGTCTACTCTAACACACTGCCTGTACGCAAGGTCGCCCCCGCCAAGGGCAAGACCACTCTGAGTAAGGACACTTTCTGTGTACGCTGGGTGGGCCGTATGTCCATCACACTCCATGTACCACCGCTTGTTCAACATGGGATGTTTAAAACAACCGTATTACAAACATCCAGTATGAATTGTTTTTAAGTTATCCACGTAAGACTCAGTTTAGCATTTTGGCGTAAAAAGACACGAGAAACACGCTGCTCTCTCCTGTCGAGTTTTTGTATCTGCACAGCTCCAGAAGCTGCATTTTGTAACCATGGAGTACCAGTGCCATTTGCAGATATTATTAATGTATGAACTGAAGAGCTGTTCCTGTGTTTCCAGCTCACAGTCAACAAATCATCACGTTAAATGGCGCCACTGTAATGGTTTAACTTCCTGCTAACAGCTAACTGCTGAAAGCTACCTAATAACAGCTAACTGCTAACAGGTAACTGCCGACAGCTAACTGCTGAGAGCTAACACCTAACCGCCAAGAGCTAACTGCTGACAGCTAATAGCTAACTACTGACAGCTACCTAATAACAGCTAACTGCTAAAAGGTAACTGCCGACAGCTAACTGCTGACAGATAATAGCTAACTACTGACAGCTAACTGCTGACAGATAATAGCTAACTACTGACAGCTACCTAATAACAGCTAACTGCTAAAAGGTAACTGCCGACAGCTAACTGCTGACAGATAATAGCTAACTACTGACAGCTAACTGCTGACAGCTAATACGTAACTACTGACAGATACATAATAACAGCTAACTGCTAACAGGTAACTGCCGACAGCTAACTGCTGACAGATAATAGCTAACTACTGACAGCTACCAAATAACAGCTAACTGCTGACAGCTAACTGCCAACAGCTAACAGCTAACAGGTAACTGCCGAGAGCTAACTGCTGACAGATAATAGCTAACTACTGACAGCTACCTAATAACAGCTAACTGCTAAAAGGTAACTGCCGACAGCTAACTGCTGACAGATAATAGCTAACTACTGACAGCTAACTGCTGACAGCTAATACGTAACTACTGACAGATACATAATAACAGCTAACTGCTAACAGGTAACTGCCGACAGCTAACTGCTGACAGATAATAGCTAACTACTGACAGCTACCTAATAACAGCTAACTGCTAAAAGGTAACTGCCGACAGCTAACTGCTGACAGATAATAGCTAACTACTGACAGCTAACTGCTGACAGCTAATACGTAACTACTGACAGATACATAATAACAGCTAACTGCTAACAGGTAACTGCCGACAGCTAACTGCTGACAGCTAATAGCTAACTACTGACAGCTACCTAATAACAGCTAACTGCTAACAGGTAACTGCCGACAGCTAACTGCTGACAGATAATAGCTAACTACTGACAGCTAACTGCTAACAGTTAACAGTTAACAGGAAGCTTCACAGCAAAACACATCAACACACTTCAGAATAAAAGCACCAGAGGTTCTGCTTTATTTCAGTATAACAATACTTTATCTAACTTTATAGTATAACAGCACTTATTAATTTAACTTGATAATTTAATAATACTGTATTTAACATTATAAAATAACTGCACTTTATTTTAACAATACATTATTTAACTTTATTATTTAATGGAAGGTAATTTAATTAAATTTATTCAAACAATACTTTCTTTAACTTTATAAAATAACCACTTTATTTTACTTTAATATTACTAGGCCCCTGCCCCTGAATAACAATGTTCCTGGTCATTATTTAGGGCCATTAGTCGACTAGTCGCCCACATGTTTATGATATTAATTTAATTACTGAACTATATATTTTAGGCGGGGCAACACAACGGTTTATAATAGTATCACTAACATTGTTAACACTGTGCTACATTACAGAGAAATACAAACCGTACTAATGAACCTTCATTAATATAGGCCTATATTTTATCTCCAAGTGCACGTCACACACTGAGCGAGCCGCCTGTTAATGACGCTGTGGGCTAATGGGCATGTAGCTACTTCCATGTTTCACATGATACATCATGTTTGTAGTCGACCAATGAAGATGAGTTTACATATCACCTTGGGTTCGTCCTTCACCTTCTCAAAATGATCCCACACTTTGGATTTCCTGCCCGACATGTTATTAACTAGCCTGTGGAATAACCGCAGGTACCAGCCCTGGAGATTAACCTGACTCCTGTCTGACTGCTGAGTGTGGACACTTCCTGTGTCTATCCTTTCAAAGTAAACTCCCACATGCTCCAGTCATATAGGTTTGGATTTATTTTGACAAGGCGCAGCTCCTCATAGAATTCCATGATTGTTTTGTGTTGTTTTCTGCGACTATTAGACCAATAAAATCCCCCCGACTGTGAGGGGGCAGCCCGAAATATTACGGCACTTTATTTAACTTTAATGCAACAATAGTTAATTTAATATTTAAAATATTTTAGTCGTCCACAGAAGAAGAGATTTCAGAATACTGAGTTATCAAAATACTATTTATTGCGTATCACTATATAGCCTAAAAATATTGGGATATAACTTTTAGTTCAAATCTATCTCTCAGCCCGACTGTGTACAAACGTTCAGAGATCTGGGAGGAGGAAGGTTTGTAGTTAGCTTTAACTTCTCCCAGTAAATGTTTCTTTAAAAGTCTCCCAACATGTCAGAGATAAAACCCAGAGACAGATCTGATGGATCATCTGTGTCAATCAGAAACAGGCCACAGCAGCAGCAGCAGCAGCAGGATGAGACGTGATATTAAAAACAAGAAGAAGAGTAAAAATAAATCCAGAGCAGATTCTCACTAAACGCTGAGTCATCTGAAACGTTCACAGAGAGCTGGTTTGTGTCTGATAAACACCTGTGGACCTCAGCAGAGGAACACACAGCTCAGATAAGGTGAACGGGTTCTTAGCAGAAACTTTACAGATGTGAAGAGTCAAACTGAAAACTGTCCCTCTTACTTCCTGTCCCAGCGGAGACCCGCACACTGCCACGCTCCAGCTCCATGGCGGCGGGACTGGAGAGAAACGGGAGGACCCGAGTTCAGGCCATCTTCTCCCACGCAGCTGGAGACAACAGCACCCTGCTCAGCTTCTTCGAGGGCGACATCGTGACCCTGCTGGTCCCCGAGGCCCGCGACGGGTGGCACTACGGAGAGAACGAGAAGACCAGGATGTGAGTCAAAGTTTTTATTTTGTTAACAACGTCTGCAGCTCAGAATGAGTCAGCAGATTTATCAGTGTTTGCTGTGCGGTGTGATTATTAATCAGTTGTAACATCATAAACATCCCTCTGAGTTAAAGCTGTAAACAGGTTTTATTTTAATTGTATTGTTGTGTTTTTATTGTCTCTTTTTATTTCCAACTCATTTCTTCATTTTTTCTTTTGCGTCTGACTCTTAAACTTCTCTAACCTGTGAGTTTTCCCGCTGTGGGATCAATAAAGTTCATCGTATCGTGATCAGTTTGTTGTTTTGACGTCTTCAGGCGCGGCTGGTTTCCCTTCTCCTACACCCGGGTCATCGCTGAAGGTGACGGCAACTCCATGAGGCAACTTCGAGTACACAAGTAGGTTGGAGGAGCTTTTAGAGATTCACTGAACACGAACCAGCCAAGTGTGTGATCAAACTGATAGATCTGTTTTGTCAATTTATTTATGGTAATTTATGAGGTGAATATTAACATCTGATTGTAATGAAACTTTATTTACTTCTTCAAATCTTTGTTGCTGACGACATTTATTGGTCGAAGAGTTTATGAGCTGAAAACTGAAACCACAGAAACGTTACATTTGTATGTAGTGATGCAGCGGAAACATTGAAACCGTGGTTATGTTTCGACACAAAAACATTCAATCAGAATTTGGCCTTAAAATACCTATGGGCGGCTGCACAGAACACCTTAAATTAAGATTTTCTGAAGTTCAGAAGTCCTAGATAAGTTTCCTCAAAATAAAATCAGTTGCATAAAACACCCTTTAGTCTTTTCCTTAAGGTACTGATGGTTTTCTCCTTGCGTTGGTCTTACACTTAAGGAATCCCTTAAGTTTCACAAAAGACCTTAGCAACCAAAGCAAGGTTAAAAAAAAACTTAAGGTACCTCTGACTCTCTGATTGTATTCCTCCAGAGGTTTAATCTTTCCTCCTCTGACCAATAAGGTTTTCTTGTCTTCTTTTCTTCTGCCATTTTTTCTCTATCGAACTATAAGATAACTTTGCGAGACGATAACAGGCGTCACAAGAGTCCGAGCAAACAAACCATCTCCATGAAAACTACCTCTGTAAAATCTCTTTCAATGCAGTAAATGTGTTCTTCCTTAACTAAGGAAACATTTTAAGTCCCTCAGCTAAGGAGAGATTAAGGGCCTGTCCAAATACCCACACTTCCCCTGGAAATACCCACTTGCAATACCCGCCCTAGATTCCAAGGGAGCCCCGACCCACACTCTCAACGAAGTGGAAGATGAAATTTCCCAGAACACCTTGCGAAGTCAGAAACTTCGGCAAGTTCTGGAAAACAATTTGTTACTGTACGATCGGAATGTAGGCTATACAAACAACAGATGGTTGGACTGGCGTGAACTCATCAGCAACTCGGTTGAACACTTCGATCAGAACGAGAAGATGTCGTAGGCGCCTCCTGTTTTCAGCATCTCTTCTCCATTGATTCATCAGATGGAGAACACGCCACAACACAAGCGCAGGAGCTGGCATTTTCATTGTGTCGCTACTACGCGTGACGTACGCCTGCACGTGGGCCACGCCGATTTGCATGAAGTGGTGTCTCGTTTCTTAGGGAAAGATCTCTACACTAATATGTCTCACTTCCCTCATCAGGGGTTATCTCGCAAACGAGGGCACTCAATACCAAGTGGAAGAGTTAAGGGGTAGAAATGGGACAGGCCCTAAGCTTTATGTGTCATACTTAAGGAGGAATTTAAGGTGTTTTGTGCAACTGGTCCCTGATTTTTGGGGCGACCTGTAGCTCACCTGCTGGAGTGTTTGCCCCAAACCGTTCGCAGGGAAACACAGAGACGGGTCACCAATAAACAACCGGAGTTGTTGTTTGTTGGTGTTGAACAGCGTCTGCAGCTCAGCAGGCGTCACACCCTCCCCTCCACCTCCTGATGGCGTCAGCTCAGATACAACATCGCTTTAGAAATATGATACATGTGAAACGTACAAACGTAACATCTGTGGTTTGTAGAAAGAACGCCAACATTTTCCTCTGGGCTCAAAACTGAGAATTAAACAACCAATCATGACAGTCCTTCAGAAACCCTCTGACGGCCCTCCTGCGGGTCGTCTACACCCACAAGCTAAAATATTCATTCCTGATGTTTACCATTTGCTCATTTCCTGTACACCTGTGTGTCTCCAGCCTCCACGGGAAGAGCAGCAGCACAGGGAACCTTCTAGAGAGAGAGGACATGGCTCTCCCCGCCCCTGATTACGGCACCCAGTCCCGCATGGTGGCTCAGAGCGCCGCTGCGCTGCACGGCAGACAACAACGCCCCTACAGCGTGGCGGGACCAGGCTTCTCACAGGTGGGGGGCCTGCAAAACAAACACACATGCTGGCATCCACCCACACACCAGTTCACACATAACACATGAGCTGTCACACGAAACCTGGCGAAGGTGTCGCACTCGTCTCCCCAACAGAGCGCTGCTGACCTGAGATAGCTTCAGGCAGGACGTCTCTTCTTCTGCTGCTCATAGTTAATCATGTTCCTGTTTACGGAGGGTGGAGTGTGGGATGTGGCGCCTGGCTGCCTGGCTCTCTGAGGGACGTGCTTCTGACAGGCGTCCAGCTGATAACAGAGCGAGAGAGGAGGCAGCCGCATCAACGAGGGAGGAGGGGGGGTAACTTTTCAGAAGGCAGAATCAGACTTATGCAACGCTGAACCCTTCTCTATCAGCTTCCCTCCCACGCCTCACCTGGAACATTACATGTGGGCGATGCTTAATTGCTCAGCAGTCATGTAACAACTTAAAGTGTTCCTCCGCCTCACAGCGCTCAGGATGGAAACATCTCTGCTGACATTTAAGGAGTCGGCGTTATGCATGTCAGCGATGCTTCCACTGGATCATCTGTATGTCCGAACACCTGAAAAGTTCCTGTAGACACACAGCTGTGTGTCCACAGCGTGAAAGTGTGTGTTTGAATCTGAAGTCAGGACTCCAGTCACACCAAAACATATTTATTTAGATGTTGTTTCACATCTCTTGACCTACTGAATCAACAGTCACAAAGAGCAACAGGGTGTTTCAACCTTCACTCTGAGATGTTCTGTCACTGACACACATCTCTGCAGAGTTAACAGAGGTTTGTAGTCGTTCAGTCGATGAGCTGCAGCTGCAGAGTCTCTTCTGCTGTGTTTCTCTGCTGCCACCTGCTGGCCGCTGTGCTCACTGCAGCTCTTCAGTTGTCTCCAGTCTTCAGGGTAGGGCAGGTCGATACACACAAAAACGTCAGGTGATACACAGGATATATATCTCAGTGTTGTCTTCATGTTGAGCTGCAGGTCAAAGCCACATTTGAGAGTCACGAGCACTTTTATAAAAACTATAACATGACTGATAAAAGTATCAAGTAGGTTTGAAACAATTAAAAACCTTTGTGGGCGGAGTTAAAAAGTGGTTTTCCATCTGTCGGGAGATTCTCTGTGAAGAACGGCGTTATGTAAAGCGACTTGACCCCATATCAGTATAAACAGTGTTTATCCGTATCTTGCTTGAAAATATATGGATATATTGTACACATCATTTTATCCCCCAGCCCAACTCCAGCCTGAGTGTTTGTTCCAGTATGCTGGTTCAGGATAAACTCCAGGACTAACTCTGTGTCTGTCTCTGTCTTCGCAGCAGGCGGTTGAAGAGTACGAGCCCCGCTTCCCCACAAGGTAAGAAGAACGATTTGTTGCAGCTGATATTTTTTTATTTTCCATTGATACAAAAATCAGGTTCAGTTCAGTTCAAATCATCCACTGTAAATATATTGAAAAACTATGGCACAGCGTAAAGGACAAAATTCAGACTACTGAGAACTGAGAATTCATCAGAGGCTGAAAATTCCCAACAGATTCAAAGTAAAAACATTTATTGCATCATGAATATAAGATGCACATTATCAGAGACATGTTTACTCAGGATAGGCGATAAGCATTCTGGGTAATGAGTGAATGTTTACTCCCTTTCTCAACAATATATTTGAGTTAATGTGAAAAGTCTTTTCAGCACTTTATTTTTTAATAAAATCTAACAACAAAGGCATCTGGTCAAACTTTCAAATAGTTTATAATATAAATGTTTGTTTATGAACAAAATGACAAATAAAATAATGTGTCGACTTCAGTTTCCCGCCACTGGCCTCTCAGTCTCCAGCGCTGGCTCATCATTGGTCAGATCAGGAGCTCTGCTGATTTCTCAGTAGTCTTGATTTTATTTTTTTTTACCCTGCGCCATAAAAACTGGATGACAGCGCCTCCACTTTGATTGATAGCAGTTAGAAGTGTTTGTGGGTGGGAAGCCAGTGAGGGGTTGTGTCCTTTTGGCTGGGCGCAGGGATTGTCCATGTCCTTCTGAGACCCTGCGTCCTCATATCATGACATTATTATACTTCATTCAGCTTCACTCAGACCTGTTGTCCTCGTTCGTGGACACTTTTGTGCCATCTAGTGGTAGTAAGAGCACAACACACCGATCCATGTAAAAACAAGATGGCTGCCATCTCTGCCGAGTCAGTCTGCAGCCAAATGGTCCAAAACCTGATCACATGTCATGGTTGAAACTTTTTTATTTATGACGACACGTGACCAGTTCAATCACCAGGAACAAGATAAGACGTTGTTAATCGGGAAGTGCTTGTCTGAGGACACTGGGACTTAGTTATTGTCTTGTTTGAGGACATTGAATAATCGTTGCATTGTGTGTAACTTAGTTTTTGCAGAGCAGTGTTGAGGCATTGAAATAAACACACCTAGGACTATTAAACATAAACCCAGTGGTATGAGGACGCCATTTATTACAAATACTACAAAGACAGGACTTAGTTTTTCATATTTATCGGGTGCTACTGGTCCTGAATAGCGGGGAGAAATTAAAAAAAAGTGTACCAAACAAAAGTTGGGGTCTCAGGAGGACACACCTCTGAGTGGACGGACTGAACGAGAACTGAGCAGGTGGTCAAACAGCTGAAGGTGGAGCGGTGAGGGACTGGGATGTTTGGTGACCTGCAGACACATGCTTCTGTTTCTGTTTTCTCTTCTGTTTGTTTGATAGGACGATAAGTTATAATATCATAGTGTTAACACTGCATGTTGGTGGACGGCTGGCTCTGTGAGGTCACCTCTCAGGACTATCGCAGAGAATATATATAAATATATATATATATATATATATATTTTAATGGTAGAAGTAGATGATACTTTAAGGCATGTTTTTGGGTTGATTTAGTTTCTGTCTTCAGTTGATTTCTTTTTGTTCATTAATATCAAAACACTCGTGCTTTGACCTCCCAGCTCCTCCCCATGCACCATGCAGCTCCAGTAGCTCCTGCACTTGCTAACTGCACCCACCCACCCACCCACCCACCCAATCCCTGCTTCAAACCCTCTTATTCACATTTAAGGTGGATTTATAGTTCTGCATCAGCTCTACGCCGTAGCCTTCGCCATTGTGAGCATTTATACTTGTGTGGTGGTGTGTCTGTGTCACTCTGCAGTTCACGTCCATAACACTAGTCGGCGACAGAGTTTATGTGAAGTGCTGTAAAGTTTAGTTGATCCAAAACGCACATTAAACGCACATTAAACATGGCTTAATAGAGACATTTTCCCCACAAATACAACATGCTAAAGTTATTAGCACAAGCCTATGGCATTTTACATTGTATAAATTAGCCTAGCAGCTAGCGGAGTTTTCCTCTACTCATAAGAATAAGTCACACACAGGACTTATAATGCTATTTTGTGGAGGCTGTATTGTCATCACAATTTGTTTCTTATCTGTGAAATAAAAGTAGATTAAAGTTAGAAAAAATGTTTTCACTCACCCTGACGGCGTAGGTCATGGCGTAGGTCATGGCGTAGGGTATGTGTTTGATGCCGAAGTGTAAATCTCTCTTGAATGTGACTGAAACCAGCCACCATGTCAGAGGCTGGCGAGTTCAGGGTCAGATCCAGTGTGGGGTTTATTTCTGATGTGGGAGGGGTCGGCGTGGTCCCGCCCCCTCCGTGTGTCCGTGTTGTGTTTGCTGCTGTTTCTTCTGAGCCAGCCCACCTGGAAGCCTCTCCCTCTCTGTGTCCGCAGTTCCACAGAGGGCAAATTGATTTCGACAGTGTGAGGACAGACAGACAAACAGACTCAGCCAGACGATGCGATAGGACAGGCACCTCGCTGCCCCTCCACCACCCCCCTCCCCCATCCTCACCCTCTCCTCCCCCGCCTCCCACTCACGGCAATAAACTCTCCCTGAGCCAATCAATGCGAGGAAGAGGCTTTGGTCTGTGTCCTCCCCCGCCTCTCTGATCTCCCCTCCCCCCTCCTGACCCGCCCTGTGCTGCCTAACTGGCCGGTAGCCACAGCGGGCCGCCGGCGACGCCTCGGTGCAGCAGCCTCTGTGCCAGTCCAATATTCAGAATCAATGTGACGGACATTTTCTGTGAGGAAAATGTATCTCTTGCTTGTCTTTCATGCATGTACATTTGTTTTACACACGGCTGGGGGTTATATTTCCCCAGCAGAGGAACCTGGTTCCACATGTCAGTGCTCTCCATCAGAATGACCATGTAATGGAACATGTAAATCAGGGTGTGAAATAACGACGAGGATTTTCATGTGAAAACGACATAATCAATATTTTACTGGCTCTTTCAGTATTTAACATTTGAGCTTTTGATGCTGTGAGCTTTTGTATCCTCTGAGACGAGAGGCCATGTATCACGAGTAGTGAACTGCTGATGTAAATGTTTGAACTCACAGGACGCAGACGATGTGACAGGGATGTTTACTGTACATAAATGTGCCATACAGAAGTGCTTGTCGTAACCTAACTATGATCAGTTCATTTAATCAATAAAACCCGCACCTTATCAAAGTTTATATTTCTGACTGTGTGTGAACTCTAACGTCTTCGGCCTCCATCATGGTGTGGAGGGACGCTGTCCTCAGACACGCACACCCGGAGGCTCAGGGTCGATATCTGTGGGAGTGTGTGAATATCATGCCAAGGCTGAATGGGGTCGACTGTCCTTGAATCACATGACGTTTCTCAGTGTGGTGCTGAAACTTATTCATGAAGCAAAGAAACGTTCTCTGACTCCTGCTGCCGCTCAAACGTCTCAGTCTGCTGCTTCTTTCTGTTTCATAATCGGACGACGTCACTTTGGTATTTATCAGAATAAATAATCACATTTTGAAAACGTAATTGGCCGACTATAAAAAATTCTGCGGCCTTGTTGAACCATCATTCATGCATGAAAGAAAAGACAACTGGTACTGTTGTTTGGCTCGGTGCACGTTCAGCGCCTCCGATTCAATCACGTCTGTGAATCGTTAATTTAAATGAAGAATTCCAACCTGCTGTTTCCATGGTCTCATAAAGTTCAGTTAACATTTGTGAAGTGATGTCAGAGAGCATAAAATCTGGAGCTGCTTTGTGGACAACATCTAGCTCTGAAACAGAAAATGTTTCCATAAACTCAAAACATTCCTCGGGCTGCTCTCAGCGTCGTCTACAACATCGTTCACCATTTATTGTTGCAGCCTAAAATCCGCAGGCGACCAGCTGTTGCCGTTCAAAGTGGCACAGAAGGAGCAATATGATCTTGTCACTACTCGTCATATTTAACACTTGGGCAGAATCCTCGCAGCAGCAGTTAACGTCCGACACAGAGCCGTTAATCACACATCAACACCGAAACATCTCGACTCTGTTAATATAAATAATCATGGGTAATGTAAGCAGTGTGATGCTAACAGTTAGCCCTGTCACTGTGTGTGTGACTCTGAGCTCTGGTCCTGCAGCAGTCTGATGATAAACAGAGAGAATCAACACGCTGCACGCAGCTCAACAATAAAATTAGATTTTACCCTTTAAATCATCACATTTAAAGGGATAGTGCACCCAAAAATGAAAATTCAGCCATTATCTACTCACCCACATGCCGAGGGAGGCTCAGGTGAAGTTTTAGAGTCCTCACATCACTTGCAGAGATCCAAGGGGAGAGGAGGTAGCAACACAACTCCACCTAATGGAGGCTGACGGCGCCCCAGATTCAAACGTCCAGAAACACATAATTGAAACCACAAAATATCTCCATACTGCTCGTCCGTAGTGATCCAAGTGTCCTGAAGCCCCGACATAAAAAGTTGTGTGGCAAATACAATGCAAGCACAGAGAGGCAGTCAGAGCTACAGGCTACAATGAGGCTAAAAACAGAGTTCAAATGAGGTTTTTCCAAACAACTTTTTATGTCGGGGCTTCAGGACACTTGGATCACTACGGACGAGCAGTATGGAGATATTTTGTGGTTTCAATGATGTGTTTTTGGACGTTTGAATCTGGGGCGCCGTCAGCCTCCATTAGGTGGAGCTGTGTTGCTACCTCCTCTCCCCTTGGATCTCTGCAAGTGATGTGAGGACTCTAAAACTTCACCTGAGCCTCCCTCGGCATATGGGTGAGTAGATAATGGCTGAATTTACAGTTTTGGGTGCACTATCCCTTTAAGTAAAGTTGTGGTGAATCTATATAAATTAATAGGTCACGCAGAATTCACAGAGATTGGTTGAATTTGTGTTCAGCGACCGCATCCTGGAGGGAGCGTTTTATGGAGCAGCTTTGCACTTTATACCTGATGACATCACAGATTTGAGTGCGAGGACTCTAGTTTTTGGATTTGGGACAGCATTTATGAGTTTTACTAATATTTTTGGGCTGCCAGAGACCAGAGGAATAACATGTTAGAATTTTGAAAATTAGTTCATCTTTAAGACCGATAATGACTCAGGGGCGGAGCCAGACGCTTCAAACATTCAGGGCTCAGAATGATTTCAAATGATTTAAGACATCAGACTGAATATTTACATTTGCAAAAATCAAGATGAAATCATCCTGTAGAGCTGCATCCTCTTTTGTATCTTCATCACTCTGACACCAGAGTCATCCTCAGCATTTGTTGAAGATGACTCATTTTCACTCCAGCCTCCTAAACATCGTCTGATATTATTTTTAAGTCATAAACGGCATCACTAATCCAGAAACCGGTTTTTGTTTCGCTCTGCTGGAGTTCAACACAACAGTTGATATATCTGCCACGTTTAATCCATCCCATAATAATATGTGCTGCTCTAACTGCAAATCAAGGATCCCCACCAGGCCTACTAAATGTGAACTGTAAAACTCTGAGGAGCCCCAGAAGCCCCGCCTCCTCTCCACCCCTGAAATGATTGTCTGATGAACGTGTGATTGAATCGAGGTGTCCGCGCTGTGAACATAATCAATCAGAGTCTTCCGTGTATGCGGGGCTCATGTTTGTGCAGCCATGAAGGGGGGAGGAGTTAATGTGATGTTGAAACCTCATTCAGCCTTCATCTTCTTCTTCTTCTTCTTCTTCTTCTTCTTCTTCTGTTGTCTTTGTAATTAAAAAGTAAAAAAAAAGCCCAGTGAGTAAAAGCATCATGTTCTGAAGATAAAAGACTGTTTGTCTGATTCTCTCTGTGCTAAATAAAGATGCTGGTCTGCTTGTCTGTATGTCCGTCCAGTTAGTGCCTGTCTTTACTAACCCCTGTCCCTCTGTCCACATCTGATGTCCACTAACGAGCCCACTTAGAACTGGTCTTCCTCATATCGTTGAGGTTTACACAGAAATCTGGTCCCTGTAGTTTTTACCAAAGAGAAGAGGTGAACGTTTAGACTCCTTGTGCGTCCCCTGCTCTGCAGAAATGTCCGTCCTTACCAGTTATTTTTTTAAGATATTTTACATGTGTTGCCAGCAGCTGTTCAGTGTCAGCTGCGTTTCTATAAATGAGACTCAAGTCAGGACAGACATATCTGCACTGTGGACATGTTTCCTTGCTGTCTCTCTGCTCTCCTCTCTGTTTGTCTGTCTCCTAACACTCGTCTTCCCCCTCAGCTTTGCCAACTCCCCTTTTTCTCCATCTCTGTTTTGATGAATTTAGAGACAAAAGTCGAGAGCAAACCGCAGGAAGCTGCCAGTGTTTCTTCTTTCTCCACTAAATTAAGCCCAAGGTACGACTGCCATCGCTGCAGAGATAGCACACCAACCACCTGTGGCCCGATAACTCCGACATCAGCTGATGTGCTTTTATTTTGACGGGTTTTATTGTAAAAAGAATGAAAAAGTTGTACAGAGAATTTATGGACGTGCATGATTTGAGGGCACCAAAAGGTTTAATGTTGATGACCTCAAATGTATGGTGACTTTCTACTCTTAAAGGATCTAATAAATTAACTCAGTTGGACATTTTGGTTGTTTCTGGGGTTTTTTTTGTTTTTAACCTTCCAAGAGAAAATTAAAAAGAAGCATTTCATTTTTTCCTCCTGTTTCATTAAATTAAAATAAGCTTCAAAACCAAATGTGATTTTCTTCTGCTTCTTTTAAATGAATTATCTTTATAGAGCAGGAGGTTAAAGAACAGCTTTTAACTCTGAACTAACTTTTGTGGCAGCGTCAGATGTTTCTGTCAGACTTTAGAAACTTCTCCAAAGAGGTCGTCTTTGCTAATTCACCACATCCTAACAGAAGAACGAGTGCTCCCGGTGATCATCCCCGTGCTTTAACACATTAACCAGAGGCTCTCCTTGCACATTTGGTTACACTTCTCATGTCAGCATTTCTGGAACAGAGTCGGTTCCCATCATAACCTTCACCGGCCTTGTTGCATGTACAGTGTGTGTGTGTTCAGTGCACAGTAGTATTTAAACTGCATCCTACCGCCACTGCCATACACCCACTGGCCTGCTCTTCCTGCTGCTAGATAAGGTACCTTTCTCAACTCAACTGCATGTGTGTGTGTGTGTGTGTGTGTGTGCGTGCGTGCGTGCGTGCGTGCGTGCGTGCGTGCGTGTCCTGATCACAGCATATTCATTTTATAGAGCCTTTTTATTTCTTAGATGACTGTGTTGTGTTTATATGCCTGTAGGTAGGCCTGCCTGTTTAATTTTTGTTTCCTGTGTTCTAAATTAAATATATTTGGGTCATGATTTAAGTGTTAACACACAGCACTGTGAGTGTGTAGAGCCCTGGTCTGTTTAAGTTTCTGTCATTGTGTTTGTGTCACACTTTAACATCAATGAATCAATACCACAGTCATTTTGGATGCATCAGTAGAATAACCAAGCAAGATCATCTTCGAGTTTGACTGGGAGCCTCCACAGCGCAGTTTATCAGGGTACGACCAGCGGGCCCTGAATGTGTCATGAAATGCATGCATTATTTTTAAATCATCCAAATATCCATTTAAATACATTCACTTTCAGTTTGTTTGTATTTAATACATTACTCAGCACCTGCACTCCCGTGAAAAGCATTTGTTAGGTGAGCAAAAATTTCCAAATATTTTATATCAATTTTTTTTTTTTTTTTACAGAAAACATCATACTATGTTAAGTCATCAGAAATCACAAAGAAAAACCTCATGGTACAGTATGTTGTCCAAAATCATGAAAAAAAGTCATAGTATAGCATGTCGTCAAAAATCATGAAAAAAAGTCATAGTATAGCATGTCGTCCAAATTTAGAATAAAACATCATAGTATAGTATGTCGTCAAAAATCATGAAAAAAAGTCATTGTATAGTATGTCGTCCAAATTTAGAATAAAACATCATAGTATAGTTTGTCGTCCAAAATCATGAAAAAAAAGTCATAGTATAGTATGTCGTCAAAAATCATGAAAAAAAAGTCATAGTATAGTATGTCGTCCAAAATCATGAAAAAAACGTCATAGTAGAGTATGTCGTCCAAAATCATGAAAAAAATGTCATGGTAGAGTATGTCATCCAAATTTAGAATAAAATGTCATAGTATAGTATGTCATCCAAAATCATGAAAAAAAAGTCATAGTATAGTATGTCGTCCAAAAATATGTAAAAACGTCATAGTATAGTATGTTATCAAAAATCATAAAAAATATCATGGTAAAGTATGCCGTCCAAAACCATTTAAAACGTCATAGTATAGTATGTCGTTGAAAATCATGAAAAAATGTCATAGTATAGTATGTCAGCAGAAATCATGAAAAACGTCATAGTATAGCATGGCGTCCAAAACCATGCAAAAACGTCATAGTATAGCATGGCGTCCAAAACCATGCAAAAACGTCATAGTATAGTATGTCGTCCAAAACCATGCAAAAACGTCATAGTATAGCATGTCATCAGAAATCATGAAAAAAAGTCATAGTATAGTATGTCGTCCAAAATCATGAAAAAAAGTCATAGTATAGTATGTCGTCAAAAATCATGAAAAAAAGTCATAGTATAGTATGTCGTCCAAAATCATGAAAAAAAGTCATAGTATAGTATGTCGTCAAAAATCATGAAAAAAAGTCATAGTATAGCATGTCGTCCAAATTTAGAATAAAACATCATAGTATAGTATGTCGTCAAAAATCATGAAAAAAAGTCATTGTATAGTATGTCGTCAAAAATCATGAAAAAAAGTCATAGTATAGTATGTCGTCAAAAATCATGAAAAAAAGTCATAGTATAGCATGTCGTCCAAATTTAGAATAAAACATCATAGTATAGTTTGTCGTCCAAAATCATGAAAAAAAAGTCATAGTATAGTATGTTGTCAAAAATCATGAAAAAAAGTCATAGTATAGTATGTCGTCCAAAATCATGAAAAAAACGTCATAGTAGAGTATGTCGTCAAAAATCATGAAAAAAATATCATAGTATAGTATGTCGTCCAAAATCATGAAAAAAACCTCATGGTACAGTATGTTGTCCAAAATCATGAAAAAAATGTCATAGTATAGCATGTCGTCAAAAATCATGAAAAAAAGTCATAGTATAGCATGTCGTCCAAATTTAGAATAAAAAATCATAGTATAGTATGTCAAAAATCATGAAAAAGTCATTGTATAGTATGTCGTCCAAATTTAGAATAAAACATCATAGTATAGTTTGTCGTCCAAAATCATGAAAAAAAAGTCATAGTATAGTATGTCGTCAAAAATCATGAAAAAAAAGTCATAGTATAGTATGTCGTCCAAAATCATGAAAAAAACGTCATAGTAGAGTATGTCGTCTAAAATCATGAAAAAAACATCATAGTATAGTATGTCGTCCAAAATCATGAAAAAAA
The DNA here is from genome assembly GCF_011397635.1 of Epinephelus fuscoguttatus. NCBI lineage: Eukaryota > Metazoa > Chordata > Actinopteri > Perciformes > Serranidae > Epinephelus > Epinephelus fuscoguttatus. The sequence goes on from NC_064771.1 coordinate 36,641,651, forward strand.
TGTCATGGTAGAGTATGTCATCCAAATTTAGAATAAAATGTCATAGTATAGTATGTCGTCAAAAATCATGAAAAAAAAGTCATAGTATAGTATGTCGTCCAAAGTCATGAAAAAAACGTCATAGTATAGCATGTCGTCAAAAATCATGAAAAAAAGTCATAGTATAGCATGTCGTCCAAATTTAGAATAAAACATCATAGTATAGTATGTCGTCCAAAGTCATGAAAAAAATGTCATAGTATAGTATGTCGTCCAAAATCATGAAAAAAAGTCATTGTATAGTATGTTGTCCAAATTTAGAATAAAACATCATAGTATAGTATGTCGTCCAAAGTCATGAAAAAAATGTCATAGTATAGTATGTCGTCAAAAATCATGAAAAAAAAGTCATAGTATAGTATGTCGTCCAAAATCATGAAAAAAACGTCATAGTAGAGTATGTCGTCCAAAATCATGAAAAAAATGTCATGGTAGAGTATGTCATCCAAATTTAGAATAAAATGTCATAGTATAGTATGTCATCCAAAATCATGAAAAAAAAGTCATAGTATAGTATGTCGTCCAAAGTCATGAAAAAAACGTCATAGTATAGCATGTTGTCAAAAATCATGAAAAAAAGTCATAGTATAGCATGTCGTCCAAATTTAGAATAAAACATCATAGTATAGTATGTCGTCCAAAGTCATGAAAAAAATGTCATAGTATAGTATGTCGTCAAAAATCATGAAAAAACGTCATAGTATAGCATGTCGTCCAAATTTAGAATAAAACATCATAGTATAGTATGTCGTCCAAAATCATGAAAAAAAAAGTCATAGTATAGTATGTCGTCAAAAATCATGAAAAAAAAGTCATAGTATAGTATGTCATCCAAAATCATGAAAAAAATGTCATAGTATAGTATGTCGTCCAAAATCATGAAAAAAAAAGTCATAGTATAGTATGTCGTCAAAAATCATGAAAAAATGTCAACGTATAGTATGTGGTCAAAAATCAGGAAAAACCGTCAATGTATAGTATGTCTTCCAAAACAATGAAAAAAAGTCATAGTATAGCATGTCGTCCAAATTTAGAATAAAACATCATAGTATAGTATGTCGTCAAAATCATGAAAAAGTCATTGTATAGTATGTCGAAAAATCATGAAAAAAGTCATAGTATAGTATGTCGTCAAAAATCATGAAAAAGTCATAGTATAGCATGTCGCCCAAATTTAGAATAAAACATCATAGTATAGTTTGTCGCCCAAAATCATGAAAAAAGTCATAGTATAGTATGTTGTCAAAAATCATGAAAAAACGTCATAGTAAAGTATGTCGTCCAAAATCATGAAAAAACGTCAAAGTAAAGAATGAAGTCCAAAATCATGAAAAAAAATCATAGTATAGTATGTCGTCCAAAATCATGAAAAAAACCTCATGGTACAGTATGTTGTCCAAAATCATGAAAAAAATGTCATAGTATAGCATGTCGTCAAAAATCATGAAAAAAAGTCATAGTATAGCATGTCGTCCAAATTTAGAATAAAACATCATAGTATAGTATGTCGTCAAAAATCATGAAAAAAAGTCATTGTATAGTATGTCGTCCAAATTTAGAATAAAACATCATAGTATAGTTTGTCGACAAAATCATGAAAAACGTCATGCTATAGTATGTCTTCAGAAATCATGAAAAAAACTCATAGTATAGTATATCGTCCAAAATGATAAAAAAAAAAAGTCATAGTATAGTATGTCGTCCAAATTCATGAAAAAACATCATAGTAAAGTATGGCATCAAAAATCAGAGAAATAAAATGTCATAGTATAGTATATCATAAAATCATAAAAAAAAGTCATAATATAATATGTCGTCCAAAGTCATGAAAAACCCTCATAGTGTAGTATATTGTCCAAAATCATGAAAAACGTCATAGTATAGCATGTCGTCCAAATTTAGAATAAAACATCATAGTATAGTATGTCGTCCAAAGTCATGAAAAAAATGTCATAGTATAGTATGTCGTCCAAAATCATGAAAAAAAGTCATTGTATAGTATGTTGTCCAAATTTAGAATAAAACATCATAGTATAGTATGTCGTCCAAAGTCATGAAAAAAATGTCATAGTATAGTATGTCGTCAAAAATCATGAAAAAACGTCATAGTATAGCATGTCGTCCAAATTTAGAATAAAACATCATAGTATAGTATGTCGTCAAAAATCATGAAAAAAAAGTCATAGTATAGTATGTCGTCAAAAATCATGAAAAAAAAGTCATAGTATAGTATGTCATCCAAAATCATGAAAAAAATGTCATAGTATAGTATGTCGTCAAAAATCATGAAAAAAATGTCATAGTATAGTATGTCATCCAAAATCATGAAAAAAAAGTCATAGTATAGTATGTCGTCAAAAATCATGAAAAAAAGTCATAGTATAGCATGTCGTCCAAATTTAGAATAAAACATCATAGTATAGTATGTCGTCAAAAATCATGAAAAAAAGTCATTGTATAGTATGTCGTCCAAATTTAGAATAAAACATCATAGTATAGTTTGTCGTCCAAAATCATGAAAAAAAGTCATAGTATAGCATGTCGTCCAAATTTAGAATAAAACATCATAGTATAGTATGTCGTCCAAAATCATGAAAAAAAGTCATAGTATAGCATGTCGTCCAAAGTCATGAAAAAAACGTCATAGTATAGCATGTCGTCAAAAATCATGAAAAAAAGTCATAGTATAGCATGTCGTCCAAATTTAGAATAAAACATCATAGTATTGTATGTCGTCAAAAATCATGAAAAAAAGTCATTGTATAGTATGTCGTCCAAATTTAGAATAAAACATCATAGTATAGTTTGTCGTCCAAAATCATGAAAAAAAAGTCATAGCATAGTATGTCGTCAAAAATCATGAAAAAAAAGTCATAGTATAGTATGTCGTCCAAAATCATGAAAAAAACGTCATAGTAGAGTATGTCATCCAAAATCATGTAAAAAACATCATAGTATAGTATGTCGTCCAAAATCATGAAAAAAATGTCATGGTAGAGTATGTCATCCAAATTTAGAATAAAATGTCATAGTATAGTATGTCGTCAAAAATCATGAAAAAAAAGTCATAGTATAGTATGTCGTCCAAATTTAGAATAAAACATCATAGTATAGCATGTCGTCCAAAATCATGAAAAAAACGTCATAGTAGAGTATGTCGTCCAAAATCATGAAAAAAACATCATAGTATAGTATGTCGTCCAAAATCATGAAAAAAATGTCATGGTAGAGTATGTCATCCAAATTTAAAATAAAATGTCATAGTATAGTATGTCGTCAAAAATCATGAAAAAAAGCCATTGTATAGTATGTCGTCCAAATTTAGAATAAAACATCATAGTATAGTTTGTCGTCCAAAATCATGAAAAAAAAGTCATAGTATAGTATGTCGTCCAAAATCATGCAAAAACATCATAGTGTAGTATGTCGTCCAAAATCATGAAAAAAACGTCATAGTAGAGTATGTCATCCAAAATCATGAAAAAAACATCATAGTATAGTATGTCGTCCAAAATCATGAAAAAAATGTCATGGTAGAGTATGTCATCCAAATTTAGAATAAAATGTCATAGTATAGTATGTCGTCCAAAGTCATGAAAAAAAGTCATAGTATAGCATGTCGTCCAAAATCATGAAAAAGTGTCATAGTATAGTATGTCGTCCAAATTTAGAATAAAACATCATAGTATAGTATGTCGTCAAAAATCATGAAAAAAAGTCATTGTATAGTATGTCGTCCAAATTTAGAATAAAACATCATAGTATAGTTTGTCGTCCAAAATCATGAAAAAAAAAGTCATAGCATAGTATGTCGTCAAAAATCATGAAAAAAAAGTCATAGTATAGCATGTCGTCCAAATTTAGAATAAAACATCATAGTATAGTATGTCGTCCAAAGTCATGAAAAAAATGTCATAGTATAGTATGTCGTCAAAAATCATGAAAAACGCCATAGTATAGCATGTCGTCCCAAATTTAGAATAAAACATCATAGTATAGTATGTCTTCAGAAATCATGAAAAAACGTCATAGTATAGTATGGTGTCCAATTTCATGAAAAAAAGTCATTGTATAGTATGTCGTCCGAAATCATGAGAAAACGTCATAGTAAAGTATGTTGTCCACAATCATGAAAAACATCATAGTATAGTATGTCATCCAAAATTATGAAAAAACATCATAGTATTGTATCGCGTCCAAATTTAGAATAAAATGTCATAGTATAGTATGTCGTCCAAAATCATGAAAAAAAGTCATAGTATAGTATGTCGTCAAAAATCATGAAAAAAAGTCATTGTATAGTATGTCGTCCAAATTTAGAATAAAACATCATAGTATAGTTTGTCGTCCAAAATCATGAAAAAAAAGTCATAGTATAGTATGTCGTCAAAAATCATGAAAAAAAAGTCATAGTATAGTATGTCGTCGGAAATCATGAAAAACGTCATAGTAACATATGTAGTCAAACATGTTGAAAAAAACATCATAGTATAGTATGTCGTCCAAAATCATGAAAAAAATGTCATGGTAGAGTATGTCATCCAAATTTAGAATAAAATGTCATAGTATAGTATGTCGTCCAAAGTCATGAAAAAAATGTCATAGTATAGTATGTCGTCAAAAATCATGAAAAAACGTCATAGTATAGCATGTCGTCCAAATTTAGAATAAAACATCATAGTATAGTATGTCGTCCAAAATCATGAAAAAAAAGTCATAGTATAGTATGTCGTCCAAATTTAGAATAAAACATCATAGTATAGTATGTCGTCAAAAATCATGAAAAAAAGTCATAGTATAGTATGTCGTCCAAAATCATGAAAAAAAGTCATAGTATAGTATGTCGTCAAAAATCATGAAAAAAAGTCATAGTATAGTATGTCGTCCAAAATCATGAAAAAAAAGTCATAGTATAGTATGTCGTCAAAAATCATGAAAAAAGTCATAGTATAGCATGTCGTCCAAATTTAGAATAAAACATCATAGTATAGTATGTCGTCAAAAATCATGAAAAAAAGTCATTGTATAGTATGTCGTCCAAATTTAGAATGAAACATCATAGTATAGTATGTCGTCCAAAATCATGAAAAAAAGTCATAGTATAGCATGTCGTCCAAATTTAGAATAAAACATCATAGTATAGTATGTCGTCCAAAATCATGAAAAAAAGTCATAGTATAGCATGTCGTCCAAAGTCATGAAAAAAACGTCATAGTATAGCATGTCGTCAAAAATCATGAAAAAAAGTCATAGTATAGCATGTCGTCCAAATTTAGAATAAAACATCATAGTATAGTATGTCGTCAAAAATCATGAAAAAAAGTCATAGTATAGCATGTCGTCCAAATTTAGAATAAAACATCATAGTATAGTATGTCGTCCAAAATCATGAAAAAAAGTCATAGTATAGCATGTCGTCCAAAGTCATGAAAAAAACGTCATAGTATAGCATGTCGTCAAAAATCATGAAAAAAAGTCATAGTATAGCATGTCGTCCAAATTTAGAATAAAACATCATAGTATAGTTTGTCGTCCAAAATCATGAAAAAAAAGTCATAGTATAGTATGTCGTCAAAAATCATGAAAAAAAAGTCATACTATAGTATGTCGTCCAAAATCATGAAAAAAAACGTCATAGTAGAGTATGTCGTCCAAAATCATGAAAAAAACATCATAGTATAGTATGTCGTCCAAAATCATGAAAAAAATGTCATGGTAGAGTATGTCATCCAAATTTAGAATAAAATGTCATAGTATAGTATGTCAAAAATCATGAAAAAAAAGTCATAGTATAGTATGTCGTCCAAATTTAGAATAAAACATCATAGTATAGCATGTCGTCCAAAATCATGAAAAAAGTCATAGTATAGTATGTCGTCCAAACTCATGAAAAAAAAGTCATAGTATAGTATGTCGTCAAAAATCATGAAAAAAAGTCATAGTATAGCATGTCGTCCAAATTTAGAATAAAACATCATAGTATAGTATGTCGTCAAAAATCATGAAAAAAAGTCATTGTATAGTATGTCGTCCAAATTTAGAATGAAACATCATAGTATAGTATGTCGTCCAAAATCATGAAAAAAAGTCATAGTATAGAATGTCGTACAAATTTATAATAAAAAATCATAGTATAGTATGTGGTCCAAAATCATGAAAAAAAGTCATAGTATAGTATGTCGTCCAAAGTCATGAAAAAAACGTCATAGTATAGCATGTCGTCAAAAATCATGAAAAAAAGTCATAGTATAGCATGTCGTCCAAATTTAGAATAAAACATCATAGTATAGTATGTCGTCAAAAATCATGAAAAAAAGTCATTGTATAGTATGTCGTCCAAATTTAGAATAAAACATCATAGTATAGTTTGTCGTCCAAAATCATGAAAAAAAAGTCATAGTATAGTATGTCGTCAAAAATCATGAAAAAAAGTCATTGTATAGTATGTCGTCCAAAATCATGAAAAAAACGTCATAGTAGAGTATGTCGTCCAAAATCATGAAAAAAACATCATAGTATAGTATGTCGTCCAAAATCATGAAAAAAATGTCATGGTAGAGTATGTCATCCAAATTTAGAATAAAATGTCATAGTATAGTATGTCGTCCAAAATCATGAAAAAAAGTCATAGTATAGTATGTCGTCAAAAATCATGAAAAAAAGTCATTGTATAGTATGTCGTCCAAAATTAGAATAAAACAACATATAATAGTTTGTCTTCCAAAATCATGAAAAAAAGTCATAGTATAGTATGTCGTCAAAAATCATGAAAAAAAAGTCATAGTATAGTATGTCGTCCAAAATCATGAAAAAACGTCATAGTATAGTATGTCGTCCAAAATCATGAAAAAACATCATAGTATAGTATGTCGTCCAAAATCATGAAAAAAATGTCATGGTAGAGTATGTCATCCAAATTTAGAATAAAATGTCATAGTATAGTATGTCGTCCAAAGTCATGAAAAAAATGTCATAGTATAGTATGTCGTCAAAATCATGAAAAAACGTCATAGTATAGCATGTCGTCCAAATTTAGAATAAAACATCATAGTATAGTATGTCGTCAAAAATCATGAAAAAAAGTCATAGTATAGTATGTCGTCCAAATTTAGAATAAAACATCATAGTATAGTATGTCGTCAAAAATCATGAAAAAAAAGTCATAGTATAGTATGTCGTCCAAAATCATGAAAAAAAAGTCATAGTATAGTATGTCGTCAAAAATCATGAAAAAAATGTCATAGTATAGTATGTCATCCAAAATCATGAAAAAAAGTCATAGTATAGTATGTCGTCAAAAATCATGAAAAAAAGTCATAGTATAGCATGTCGTCCAAATTTAGAATAAAACATCATAGTATAGTATGTCGTCAAAAATCATGAAAAAAAGTCATTGTATAGTATGTCGTCCAAATTTAGAATGAAACATCATAGTATAGTATGTCGTCCAAAATCATGAAAAAAAGTCATAGTATAGCATGTCGTCCAAATTTAGAATAAAACATCATAGTATAGTATGTCGTCCAAAATCATGAAAAAAAGTCATAGTATAGCATGTCGTCCAAAGTCATGAAAAAAACGTCATAGTATAGCATGTCGTCAAAAATCATGAAAAAAAGTCATAGTATAGCATGTCGTCCAAATTTAGAATAAAACATCATAGTATAGTATGTCGTCAAAAATCATGAAAAAAAGTCATAGTATAGCATGTCGTCCAAATTTAGAATAAAACATCATAGTATAGTATGTCGTCCAAAATCATGAAAAAAAGTCATAGTATAGCATGTCGTCCAAATTAATGAAAAAAAAGTCATAGTATAGCATGTCGTCCAAAAACATTAAAAAATTCATAGTATAGAATGTTCGCCCAAATTTAGAATAAAACATCATACTATAGCATGTTGTCCAAAATCATGAAAAAAAGTCATAGTATAGTATGTCGTCCAAAATCATGAAAAAACATCATACTATAGTATGTCGTCCAAAATCATGAAAAAAAGTCATAGTATAGTATGTCGTCCAAAATCACGGAAAAACATCATAGTATAGTATGTCGTCCAAAATCATGAAAAAACATCATAGTATAGTATGTCGTCCAAATTTATAATAAAAAATCATAGTATAGTATGTCGTCCAAAATCATGAAAAAAAAGTCATAGTATAGTATGTCGTCCAAATTTAGAATAAAACATCATAGTATAGCATGTCGTCCAAAATCATGAAAAAAAGTCATAGTATAGTATGTCGTCCAAAATCATGAAAAAAAAGTCATAGTATAGTATGTCGTCAAAAATCATGAAAAAAAGTCATAGTATAGCATGTCGTCCAAATTTAGAATAAAACATCATAGTATAGTATGTCGTCAAAAATCATGAAAAAAAGTCATTGTATAGTATGTCGTCCAAATTTAGAATGAAACATCATAGTATAGTATGTCGTCCAAAATCATGAAAAAAAGTCATAGTATAGCATGTCGTCCAAATTTAGAATAAAACATCATAGTATAGTATGTCGTCCAAAATCATGAAAAAAAGTCATAGTATAGCATGTCGTCCAAAGTCATGAAAAAAACGTCATAGTATAGCATGTCGTCAAAAATCATGAAAAAGTCATAGTATAGCATGTCGCCCAAATTTAGAATAAAACATCATAGTATAGTATGTCAGTCAAAATTGCACGAAAAAGTCATTGTATAGTATGTCGTCCAAATTTAGAATAAAACATCATAGTATAGTTTGTCGTCCAAAATCATGAAAAAAAAGTCATAGTATAGTATGTCGTCAAAAATCATGAAAAAAAAGTCATAGTATAGTATGTCGTCCAAAATCATGAAAAAAAAGTCATAGTATAGTATGTCGTCCAAAATCATGAAAAAAAAGTCATAGTATAGTATGTCGTCCAAAATCATGAAAAAAATGTCATGGTAGAGTATGTCATCCAAATTTAGAATAAAATGTCATAGTATAGTATGTCGTCAAAAATCATGAAAAAAAAGTCATAGTATAGTATGTCGTCCAAATTTAGAATAAAACATCATAGTATAGCATGTCGTCCAAAATCATGAAAAAAAGTCATAGTATAGTATGTCGTCCAAAGTCATGAAAAAAACGTCATAGTATAGCATGTCGTCAAAAATCATGAAAAAAAGTCATAGTATAGCATGTCGTCCAAATTTAGAATAAAACATCATAGTATAGTATGTCGTCCAAAGTCATGAAAAAAATGTCATAGTATAGTATGTCGTCAAAAATCATGAAAAAACGTCATAGTATAGCATGTCGTCCAAATTTAGAATAAAACATCATAGTATAGTATGACGAACAAAATCATGAAAAAGTCATAGTATAGCATGTCGCCCAAAATCATTAGAAAACGTCATAGTATAGTATGTCGTCAAAAATCATGAAAAAACGTCATAGTATAGCATGTCGTCCAAATTTAGAATAAAACATCATAGTATAGTATGTCGTCCAAAATCATGAAAAAAAGTCATTGTATAGTATGTCGTCCAAATTTAGAATAAAACATCATAGTATAGTATGTCGTCCAAAGTCATGAAAAAAATGTCATAGTATAGTATGTCGTCAAAAATCATGAAAAAACGTCATAGTATAGCATGTCGTCCAAATTTAGAATAAAACATCATAGTATAGTATGTCATCCAAAATCATGAAAAAAATGTCATTGTATAGTATGTCGTCCAAATTTAGAATAAAACATCATAGTATAGTATGTCGTCCAAAGTCATGAAAAAAATGTCATAGTATAGTATGTCGTCAAAAATCATGAAAAAACGTCATAGTATAGCATGTCGTCAAAAATAATGAAAAAAATTCATAGTATAGTATGTCGTCAAAAATCATGAAAAAAAGTCATTGTATAGTATGTCGTACAAATTTAGAATAAAACATCATAGTATAGTATGTCGTCCAAAGTCATGAAAAAAATGTCATAGTATAGTATGTCGTCAAAAATCATGAAAAAACGTCATAGTATAGCATGTCGTCCAAATTTAGAATAAAACATCATAGTATAGTATGTCATCCAAAATCATGAAAAAAATGTCATAGTATAGTATGTCGTCCAAAATCATGGAAAAAAAAGTCATAGTATAGTATGTCGTCAAAAATCATGAAAAAAATGTCATAGTATAGTATGTCGTCAAAAATCATGAAAAAAAGTCATAGTATAGCATGTCGTCCAAATTTAGAATAAAACATCATAGTATAGTATGTCGTCAAAAATCATGAAAAAAAGTCATAGTATAGTATGTCGTCCAAATTTAGAATAAAACATCATAGTATAGTATGTCGTCAAAAATCATGAAAAAAAGTCATAGTATAGTATGTCGTCCAAATTTAGAATAAAACATCATAGTATAGTATGTCGTCCAAAATCATGAAAAAAAGTCATTCTATAGTATGTCGTCCAAATTTAGAATAAAACATCATAGTATAGTATGTCGTCCAAAATCATGAAAAAAAAAGTCATAGTACAGTATGTCATCCAAAATCATGAAAAAAATGTCATAGTATAGTATGTCGTCCAAAATCATGAAAAAAAAGTCATAGTATAGTATGTCGTCAAAAATCATGAAAAAAAAGTCATAGTATAGTATGTGGTCCAAAATCATGAAAAAAAGTCATAGTATAGCATGTCGTCCAAATTTAGAATAAAACATCATAGTATAGTATGTCGTCCAAAATCATGAAAAAAAGTCATTGTATAGTATGTCGTCCAAATTTAGAATAAAACATCATAGTATAGTATGTCGTCCAAAATCATGAAAAAAAAGTCATAGTATAGTATGTCATCCAAAATCATGAAAAAAATGTCATAGTATAGTATGTCGTCCAAAATCATGAAAAAAAAGTCATAGTATAGTATGTCGTCAAAAATCATGAAAAAAATGTCATAGTATAGTATGTCGTCCAAATTTAGAATAAAAAGTCATGGTATAGCATGTCGTCCAAAATCATGAAAAAACGTCATAGTATAGCATGTCGTCAAAAATCATGAAAAAAATGTCATAGTATAGTATGTCGTCAAAAATCATGAAAAAAAGTCATAGTATAGTATGTCGTCCAAAATCATGAAAAAAAGTCATAGTATAGTATGTCGTCCAAATTTAGAATAAAACATCATAGTATAGTATGTCGTCAAAAATCATGAAAAACGTCATAGTATAGTATGTCGTCCAAAATCATGAAAAAACGTCATAGTATAGTATGTCATCCAAAATCATGAAAAAAAAAGTCATAGTAGTATGTCGTCAAAAATCATGAAAAAACGTCATAGTATAGTATGTCGTCAAAAATCATGAAAAAACATCATAGTATAGCATGTCAAAAATCATGAAAAAGTCATTGTATAGTATGTCGTCCAAATTTAGAATAAAACATCATAGTATAGTATGTCGTCCAAAATCATGAAAAAAGTCATAGTATAGTATGTCGTCAAAAATCATGAAAAAACATCATAGTATAGCATGTCGTCCAAAATCATGAAAAAACGTCATAGTATAGTATGTCATCAAATTTAGAATAAAACATCATAGTATAGTATGTCGTCCAAAATCATGAAAAAAAAGTCATAGTATAGTATGTCATCCAAAATCATGAAAAAAATGTCATAGTATAGTATGTCGTCCAAAATCATGAAAAAAAAGTCATAGTATAGTATGTCGTCAAAAATCATGAAAAAAAAGTCATAGTATAGTATGTCATCAAAATCATGAAAAAAATGTCATAGTATAGCATGTCGTCCAAAATCATGAAAAAAAAGTCATAGTATAGTATGTCGTCCAAAATCATGAAAAAAACCATCATAGTATAGTATGTCGTCCAAATTTAGAATAAAAAGTCATGGTATAGCATGTCGTCCAAAATCATCAAAAAAACGTCATAGTATAGCATGTCGTCAAAAATCATGAAAAAAATGTCATCGTATAGTATGTCGTCAAAAATCATGAAAAAAAGTCATAGTATAGTATGTCGTCCAAAATCATGAAAAAAAGTCATAGTATAGTATGTCGTCAAAAATCATGAAAAAACGTCATAGTATAGCATGTCGTCAAAAATCATGAAAAAAAGTCATAGTATAGTATGTCGTCCAAAATCATGAAAAAAAGTCATAGTATAGTATGTCATCCAAAATCATGAAAAAAAAGTCATAGTATAGTATGTCGTCCAAAATCATGAAAAAAATGTCATAGTATAGTATGTCGTCCAAAATCATGAAAAAAAAGTCATAGTATAGTATGTCATCCAAAATCATGAAAAAAATGTCATAGTATAGTATGTCATCCAAAATCATGAAAAAAAAGTCATAGTATAGTATGTCGTCCAAATTTAGAATAAAACATCATAGTATAGTGTGTCGTCAAAAATCATGAAAAAAAAGTCATAGTATAGTATGTCATCCAAAATCATGAAAAAAATGTCATAGTATAGCATGTCGTCCAAAATCATCAAAAAAAAGTCATAGTATAGTATGTCATCCAAAATCATGAAAAAAAAGTCATAGTATAGTATGTCGTCCAAAATCATGAAAAAAAAGTCATAGTATAGTATGTCGTCCAAAATCATGAAAAAAAAGTCATAGTATAGCATGTCGTCCAAAATCATCAAAAAAACGTCATAGTATAGCATGTCGTCCAAAATCATCAAAAAAACGTCATAGTATAGTTTGTCGTCCAAAATCATGAAAAAAAATCATAGTATAGTATGTCGTCTAAAATCATGAAAAAAACATCATAGTATAGCATGTCGTCTAAATTTAGAATAAAACGTCATAGTATAGCATGTCGTCAAAAAATATGATAAAACATCATAGTGTAGTATGTCGTCAAAAATCATGAAAAAATATCACAGTATCAGCTTTGAGGGTCCTAAGGACAGAGGGATGTTGTATGCTGTAAAGCCCTGTGAGGCAAATTGTGCCTTTATAAATAAAATTGAAATTGAATATAGTATGGCACTTAAAATCATGAAAAAATATCATTTTTGTTGCTATACCATGATGGGTCAAAAAATCCATCATGGTGTAGCATGTGTGCAAAAATCAGGAAAAAATGTCATGGTATAGTATGTCTTTGAAAACTATGGAAAAACGTTATTGTATATAATGTCATAAAAAAAAAAAGGTGCAGTATCGTATGTTGTAAAAGAACACATACTATAATATGAGGTCAAGAAAGACGAAAAATGTGATAGTATAAGGCGTTAAAATGCCAAAAAAGTATAATATGGCATAAAAACGTGAGTGAGTCTGCCATAAATATTCATAAAAATATGTTTAATTAAAAAATGTCATAATGAATGTAAGGTTTAGGTCAACAAACAAAGAATAAACAAACAAACAAAAAAAAAGCAGTTGGCGCTGTCAGCTGGGAGAGTGGAGGGGAACAGAGGACAATAAACTCAACATCCTGCCTGGACAGGAAACAGTGAAGTCTCCCAGTCGTCTCAGTCATGGTCTCATGTGTTATAAAGCCTACACAGTGCTCCTTCAACACTACTGACAGTGTCTGCTGACAACATTTAGATATGCAGAGTGTAATAGTAAAGCCATGTAAGAGCACATGTTGTAATGGTTAGACTGCACCATATTAAACATGTCTCTGTGTGATTGAGAAGATGATGAGTGTTGACACGTGGGGACTGTTTCTGCCTTTCAGTACAGGGCCTGATTACGCCCGATTTTGAGTGACCAAATCCCATCGTAAGTGACTGATCTTTGGTCTGCAGGGTCTTCATGCAACCACTTCTTCTGTCAGCTTTCCATCATCACAGAAAACTGCTTCATTATCATGTCTGCTTTGGGTGTGGTGGAGCGGCTGTTGGGTTATTACCATCACTGTTTGTTTTCCTGTGATGTCACGGCAGACTGACCTGTGGGCTGTGTGCAGTTTCAGTGTGTTGCATGTTTCAGCATCATGTCTCAGTTTTCCCTCTATCTTTCTTTTTCTTTGTGCATGACTCATGAGACTTTTATTTACTTCACTTTATTCACTTGTTGCTGGAAAAAAGAGCTGAGTCATCCTGTGCGCTCTTTTTTCTGACATGTTTTATTTCTTGCATGATTTGCATGACATCATTATCAAATAAAATAAATACATAAATAATGTTTTTTTTTTTTCACAGTTTCTTCTCTCGTCCTCACAGCGATGATCCGCCCATCGAGCCGGCCGTGGAGGCTCCGCCCAAACCACCCCTTTCTGATGATGAGGAGGAGGAGGAAGTGGAGGAAGAGCAGCCTGATGAAGCTCACTATGACTCCTTGGAGAAGGCCTCCACTCCCCTGGAGGAGGAGTAATGAGCTCTGTGTTGATTTAAAACAGCGACAGAAGGATCTCTGGTCCCTCAGCTGTGAAGCTCTGATTCAACCACAGTATAGTGTTTCTATAGAGATACAATTATTACGACCAGCAAATGAAGTGCAACACAAATATCCACATTTACAATTTAGTTGAGTGATGATGTAAATAAAAGTTAGACCTGATTCATGTTTGATTTTCTAGCACACTAAAAGCCGGATGAATTCTTGAATTTGCTCTTGATTGTTTCCCTCAGAGTTGTATCACATTCATGAGTGATCATGATGGACAGCAGTGGATTTCTTCAAGGAGCATGTGGTGATATAAGAATATACGTTAGCCTGCACAGCTCACTTGGTTCATATTTTTGCCTCTTATATCGTATCACCGCTCAGAGACTGACAACTGGCTCCTCATATAGACCGACAGGATCTGCAGCCGGCCTGAGAAGTTGCTCAACGACGTCTGTGTGGTTTTATAATACAGCTTCTTCCCCCGCCTCGTCCACAAAAGGGCTTTACATCTCGTCAGGTGTTTCACCTTTTAGCCTCACCTGCTAATACTGCCTCCTCACAGGGCGAGCATGCAACTCATGTTGGTGCTGCGTGAACACTGTTACACACACCTGGTGAAGCACAGAGAAGTCTGTGATGTGTCTGGACAAAGACGGATAATCTAAAGTAGGACAGGTCGGAGAGAAACTGAAACACAGCAGAGACAGTAGACTAGCCAGAAAAATCAGCAGTGTCTGTGGAATAAATTCATGCTGAGTGATAGCATCATAACCGATAAGCACACGACTCATAGTACTGTTTATTCAGCTGATTATGTACTGACAGGAAGTCCTATATTCTACAATAATAGTTGTACAGTAATATTGCACTGTAATCAGATTACATTGATTTGATGTTTGATTAATATTGTGTACAAACTGTTCGTAAGATCTTCAACAGAGTAATGAAATCATACGATCAACAGAGACAAACGTGATTACATATTGTCTTCTGTCATGTTTAAGAAAACTGATGTAGAGAGACGAGCAGTCAGGAACCCACTGATCAGGTTATTGTTAGTTACACTGAGCTGATGATGAAAAATAAATAAAAATAAAAATAAATAACAATGGTTAAAGGTTCTGTGTGTAACGTTTTATGTGTTAATCATTTGTATCTATCTGTGGCTACAGAGATACAGATGCTGACACATGCTGACTGCAGTTCACGTAACAGCCTCAGAAAGAGAACTCACTGATAACAAGGATTTTAATAAAGTTACATACAGAACCTTTAAAGGCTTGAGATCTTGAGATACATGTCTCTCAGATTCTAGCCTCCACAACACGACGGGGATGAAATAACTTTAATTTGTGGTCCTCACAAAAAGCTGAAATGAATGAAACCCCATTGTCCTTCATTATGTTGGAGTGGGGACAGAAACCTCAGAGGTGTATACCAACGAGTGGTCGAGTGGTTTCCCTTTCACAACTCATAAAAATTAACACTAAGGTTTAAGAGCTTGACAGTCTGTTTTAAATGGGGACACTGATTTTAAAAACTGATTTGAATCATCTGATATTAAAGCACTGCACGCTAAAGTTGTAAGTATGAAGCACATTTTTAATTTGCTTTTAAGTTTTGCAACTTGTGCTGCAGATGACACAGCTCCAGCAAAATGTGCCTTAGTTTAATTTTTCTAAATGTGAAAGGGAATTCATCTCACAATAATGAGTTTCTCACATGAGATTCAACTCCACTTCAAATTCTGCATGTAGAAAAATCATTACTGCTGAGAGGTTTAACTCTGTTGATCACAGCTGGGTGTGGCCCACTGTAATAGTTTGTCTCTGTGACCACACCCAACTCTAACAAAGTACCGTAGAATTGTACACTGTGATGTACCATGCAGGTACCACAGAGCATGTAGCAGCCGCTCAACACCGTCTCACAGAAATACATGAAATGATCACAAGCTCTTGACCACACAGAACATGGGGGTTTGCATGGAACATGTTACAATTGACCTATGGCTAAGCCACGCCCCCCTCCACTCACTCGGACAAACTATCAACATTCAGTGCCCGGCGCTATGGCAGGTGTCACAGTACACGACATTTCACAGGAGGCAACTGATGATTTTTGGAGACATAACGATCAAATTTTGGTGCATCAAAGTGCCACTGAAGTTAAGGTTTTTGGCTCCGAATATGAGAAAAGGATAACGGCCTTTTTACCATCTTTACCAAGAGTGTCTCTCCGTTAGTTTGGTGCTACAGTATTTACACTGAATCATTCAGCATAACGTTTGCCAACCTTTGTTATCTCTGCCATTACAGATAAGTTAATGAAGCTAAGCTCCAGAAGTTAACGTTAGCTTAACTAGAGCCCTTTGGACAACAGCTAACAATGATGTACCATCACCAAAGTACAAAACTAGAACAAAATAGGCTAATGAACTCCCAGCAAACAAGGTGACATGATGAACAACGCAGCTAGGAGCTAACGTTAGGCTAACTTTAGCTAACGTTAGCTAGAGATGTTAAAGATAACTTTATATTTCTTTGCAGCAAAGTGACAATATGTTGCCTCAAACACAATGTTGACTTACCTTAGAACAGATGTAGACATCATTGTTAATCTTATTCACGTTGAGTTGATGTTGTGGTCTAACGTTACCACACAACTTTATCCAAAGGAGACACTTTTCTCGCTTGAGATGTGGTTTAAAGTGTAAAAATACACCTGGTCGCCCAGCCTCTCAGGATACCTTGTGTCAGAGTTGCATGTACCCCATGCACACCGTTTGACCATTTTTAAACTTCAAATCTGAGAAAAAGCTCATAAAACCCAACAAACTGACTTTCTGTAATGCATTTCAATGGACGTCCAGGCAGAGAATGTCCCAGTGTATGGGGATGGCTATACTCACTGTGATTGGCTCATTGCGTTTGAGGGCGGGACTTAGCCATAGGTCAATTACGTGCTGGCAACACGGTGGTGGTTTTACCTGACCCAAGTAGGCCCCACATGGGTCATGCTAAGTGGGTATAGGCCCAAAGTGGGCTTCATATCTTAGACCAACTTGATTAAACCCTCTCATGTGAGCAACTGGCATGGGGCCATTATGGAACTCTTGGACAATCCAACAAAGGGCCCATTTTCCAGCTCATTTACGACCTACATAGCTGGGGGGTTAAAAGTCCATCTTTGTTTGACCCATCCGCTGCTGCCAGCCCTATACAGACTTTATTGCTCTTTGTACTCAATTCGTGTGTCCACAAAACATCCTCACTGACTTTGAATTGACATTGTCATCGTGTCAAACTAGGAGTTTGTGTCATGTATTTCTATGAGACCAGGTTGAACCACTAGATGGCACTGCAGGCTGAGTTTATACCTGGTTGTAGTTACGTTAAAAAAAATCAGATCTCAGCAGCTTGAAGTTAATGTGTTCTCCCTCCCAGCTGGTCAAAAACCGACGCATGGTCAGTGGCCTATGCCTCAAACTATGACGCTGTAGGTACCCATCAGGTCCTGCAGTTACGTGCATGCAGTGTCTTTTCATAATAAACTTCAGTTATCACAGGAAATGTAGAGTTTATGATCGCGACATGTACACAGTCTCTTTTTTTATTTTATTTTCTATACCTTATTAATCCTGAGGGGAAATTCAATTACACACAGGTCCGAAATACACACACATGCACAAACAGGACCTACAAAGTGGAGAGATGTCAGGTGCCCCGAGCGGTTGGGGGGTTCGGTGCCTTGCTCAAGGGCACCTCGGCAGCGCCCAGGAGGTGAACTGGCACCTCTCCAGCTACCAGTCCTTGCTCCATATTTGGTCCGGACGGGGACTGGAACAGGTGACATTCCCAGCCAAAGTCCATATGGACTGAGCTACTTTATTTTTAGATCTGTGCAATGAAAGCACTTGGTTAGGTTTAAAAAAGATCGTGGTTATGTATATGAGGTCACATGACAAACATTTCATCACTAAAGTACGATATTACATAGTTAAAATAACTCAATGTTGACTTTTGGTTTTACGGAGGACACAAACAGCAGTCTCCTGGGTGAATGTCCTGTGTTTGTTTGACTCATCCACCACCCTGACTTCCTGCCCTAAGGGCTCATTTATGCTCAACGTTAAATACGGATCCGGACACAGACGGAACCTTCTGTCCGTGCTCTGCGTTCATTTCGTCCGTATTTCTGCACGTTTCCATAAAGCTTACGGATGCGGGCCAAATGGAGCAGTACCACCGGGAACCATGGGGGCAGTGTTGCTGTCACTACCCGATACGTAGCTCTAGTGAGACACGAAGAAGAAATAACAATTCAATTTCTCTCATCGGCAGTACTAGAGAAAAGAATTCTCCGTCCTCCAGTCGCGATGTATTTAACAGCCTCACCGACCACCGCCTCCTACAACGCTGCCCCTGTTTTTGTCTTTTATGCAAGAGGTACATTATCAATATCTCCTCCACAGTCGCCATGTTTGTTTTTGAGTTTGTTGTTGTCATAAACCTTTGATGCTGGGCTGCCCCCTGGTGGATATATTGGTTAACATCCATGCCAACGTAAAGGGCGCATGGAAGTATGTGGGCAGTGACGCTGACATCGTTTGAAACGGACGTATACATTTTCGTACGTAAAGGGAGCATAAATGGGCCCTAACCAGACTTTCTTGCTCTTTACGTCAGTAGCTTGGAGTGTCTAATAAAGGCATTGCCCGGTGTGTCTCACACAGATGCGTCGGTATTTGACAAACTGGGAGAAAGAACGCCTGTTAAATACAAATCTTTGTACTCAAACTGATAAATCTGAATCAGTGTAACTCAGAGTGATACATGAAGACTTATATCCTACAAATGTGAACCTGTATCATGTGATTTGATGGCAGTGTCTGTTTTTCAATTTAATTTTGAGAATAAAGAATCAAGGATTAACCCACATTGTGTTGTACTGTAATGTTGGGATTAGGGTTGGGAGAGAGTTACTGCCTCAAGTGAAGGAGTTTGAGTATCTCGGGGTCTTATTCACGAGTCGGGGTCTTGCAGTGATGCGTGTGTTGTGCTGCACCATCGTGGTGAAGAGAGAGCTGAGCTGGAAGGTGAAGCTTTTGATTTACTGGTCCATCTATGTCCCAGCCCTCACCTGTGATCATGAGCTCTGGGTAGTGACCGAAAGAATGAGATTACAATACAAGCGGACGAAATGAGTTTCCACCGTGGGGTGTCTGGGCTCAGCCTTAGAGATAGGGTTGGACATTCACATCAAAAGGGGTCAGTTAAGATGGTCGGGCATCTGATCAGGATCCTCCCATTAGAGGTGTTCCGGATATGTCCAACTGGTAGGAGGCCCCGGGGCAGACCCGGAACACACTGGAGGGATTGTATATCTCATCTGGCCTGGGAACGCTGGGAAGTGTTGCTGGGGAGAGGGACGTTGCCGGGTTGCTTTGCTCAGCCTGCTGCCCCCGGGATCCGGCCTCAGATAAGTGGTTGAAAATGGATGGATGTATCTGTGACTGGTTTTCCTTAAATCTAAATGTATAAATGATTGAAGAGATAAAATGATACGAACTAAAGCAACCTTGGGTTACAAATGAACAAACGGTCAAAAGATATCTGAAGATGTGTAAAACAGACTTTATTTATATTTGATAGAAGGTACAGAAGGTAATGATGTGACCAGGTCAGTGTGGGGGCACATGTTACTGACAGTATCGCAAACCAAAACCTCACCTGTACGTTGTTTGTTAACGAACAGGCCGAAGCTCCTGTAACGTCCCTCCTCTCTGTCTCCATCTGTTGCCCCTGAACCACAACACAACATCTCTTTGGCAACAATAAAACATAAGAGACATAATATTTTTAACCCTCCCACCTGTACAGGTACAGTACATCAATACTCTGAAAAGTATTTTTGTCGAGATACAAAAATATTACGGACAGCTGTCTAGATGGTTCTATGCTAAACTGTTACAGAATATTAAAGCCTTGAAGGCAAACAAACACTTAAAGACACTATATGTTGATCACAGGGCGTTCTGAAAGGTCGAGGCTCACAACAACTCATCACGTACACCTTCTGTTTCACCTCCGTACATTTACACGCACACAAAGCACTGGAACATTTCATGATGGTGACGTCAGCACTCTGAGGCCTTTCAACCAGCTGATCGGACAAAGGAATTGATCTGTCAAAGCAACGTGGCTCAACAAGTCGGTTTTAAATAGTTGATATTAAATCTTGTTCTTTTTCAGCGTGATGCTCACATTTGTCCTCCAGCTCTGAATAACCCAAATTATAACCACTAACAACAAACATTTTTCTCTCAAATCTGAAAAGTTTCATCGTTTCAGAATTATTGTACAAAATGTCTTGGAACAAGCTGAGTGTAGCCAAAATACCCTGAAACAGTGGAGTCAGACAGCTGCTCTCCTACAAACAGATAACATGGTGAGAATACTGGATGTGTAACGTGCTGATGTACAGACGCAGAAGCGTCCGACCTGTGCAGACAAAAATATAAGTTAACAGCCTTTTTAACGTTGTTGTGCAGGTTTGTGTTTGGATGTCTGTAGGGTTGGGCCCAGTATGATCATACAAACTGACGATACAAACGTTTATCTGTCCCTTTAATATCTCTGGTTTTACAACAAATGTTGCAAATGAATGAGTATTAACTGCTTTCGGACATGTACCGGATCTTTGCATCAATGTGATGAAGAACTTTGATTTGTCAGGTGTTTAACTTCAGAGCAGACATTTTATCTATTGAAGGAGAAGTGTGTAGGAGTTAGTGGCATCTCATGGCAAACTGAGTACTCCTCCCTGTCCATGTAGAGAACCTACGGTGGCCTTTAGGTGCTGTGAAATCCGTAGACTGTATAAGATAACGGACGTAGCCACTGTGACGTCACCCACTGGTTTGTGGACTCTGCTTTTGTTGCCGCTAGTTTGGCATCAGATTTATGATAATGACAAGATACTGGACGATAAGATGGCGTCTAGTCGGTCCAGCTCACCTGGTGCAAACTGGAAAAAAATAAATAAAAAATTACTCCACCCACAAGTTGCTGCTCAGCTCATAGACTTTACATTGTGATGACATCACGTAATTTTAAATCGTCAAGTTTTACAAATATAAAACCTCCATGAAAAAGAGTCATAATTGAGCTCGTTTGCAGTTGGAGGTGTCACCACTTTGACAGAAATAATTTTTGGGCCGCCGGAAATTTTTTTGCTGCAATGCCGTGATACCAGCTGCTTTCCTGGGGACCTGCATTTTGACTGTCGCCATCTTGGATTTTTGGAGCCAGGCATGAGCACCACATCTGCATCAGGTTGGGTACCGTAGCTGTGCAACGGGTAAAAATATGTATGGAACAAAAACATCTAAATCTCTATTATCAAGCCACAGTGACCCCATTGTCACCGACGTGGAAATTTGCAGCCTGAGGATGAGAAGTTCAAGACACCCAAGGAGGATCCTTTTGAGCATTAATGGTGGAGAAAAATGTTAACGAAATGTCTGAAAAAATTATGATAAAATGTCCAAAAACGTTTTGATAAAATGTCTGAAAAACATCATGAAAATTTTAGAAACAAATGTCAAAGAAATGTCAGAAAAAATGTATTGAAAGAGGCATGCTAAAATGTTTCCTAACCTGGCAGTGATTGAATGCTTGAAAGAGACGTCTCCTACGCTGGATTTGGAGAACCAAGCTTCATGTGAGTTTGTGTGTTTGATCGTTTTATTGACGGGTAACAGGGAGGGTCTGGTACTGAGCTTTACAGGTATGGGCAGGTGTAGTCTGGGGCCGTTAGTGGCCGTTTTGGTAAGGAACCGGAACCAGGGCGAGTGAGACAGGATCCGGAATTTGATGGATGCGCCTTTCCATCAAAATAAAAGCACCAAGCTAATAAAAATGCGGTGAAACTTTTTAATTTAAAGAATACAATTTACAAGAAAAGCCCCAAGCCATTAAGTTAATCTTACACCCCTCATCACCCCAAATCGATGGTGCGCCAGAATTTAAAGTTTTACTTTGGTGAATTTGACATCCTCATCCGCTCTCTAGACCGGAACCAGAATCCAGACAGAATTCAGAGTGAATAGAAACCAGGCTCTCTGCCTTACGTGAAGAGCCTGGTGATGCGAGGCTAGGGCAGGTGCCAGTTTTCAAAAATGGACCCGTGCAGGCCTCTGATCCACCACTCCTCCCATCCACCCTGTAGGGACTTTCCAGCTCCTTAGATTACCTCGTTACTGGCAGCATTTCAACCTGAGGCCGTCCTGCAGGGTATCATACCTCCATGATAGGTGCTATCCAGCAGCGTTATGAACTGATGCCGCCTGTCTGCGTATCATACTTCTTTAACAGGTGCCGTCCAGCTGACCAGCGGCATGTCATAACACAGAAAATGTCATGTTTTGCTGCGTTACAAACTGACGCCATCTGGTGGTGTATAATACCACTGCGAAAGGTGGCTTTTGGTGTCAGGTATCTAACGCTGAAACCACTGAGACTAAAGAAAATACACAGATAAGATTATATTCCATCTCTGCCAATAAGTCCCACACACTGGACCTTTAACAATTTCAAACGTGAGGTTCAGATAAAGTACTTTATGAAAACATATGCCATTATCACAGTATAATATGGCATATACTGTGGAGAAGATTTCATCCATATGGCCCAGCCCTATTGGTCCGTGTCTTTATGGAGAACTGGTGTCTTTATGTAGCGTCCAAATCATCAGCGTCCTGTCTTGATGCCAATTTGTTCTGGCAGAAAGAGGAAACGTGATTTCTGTGACCATGTGTGTCTGTCTCTGCTCCAAAACCAAAAGCTGTCGCCTTCTGTCTCCGAGCTATAAATTCTTATAGATACTGTTTTCTAGATACTTGAAACCATGCATTGCTATATCTGAAAAACTGTTAAACCTTTAATAAGAGTTAAATAACTTCCGTCACCTCCTGTCACTACGGCGACAACGTTGTGCCTGGTGTTTACAGCGAAGAGGGGTCAGCTGTGATGGCGGTGCTGGCGCTCAGTTTGGTCGAGAGAATGAGCCACAGATTCATGTAAAACAGTACAGTAGTGGTCCTGGTACAAAAACAAGAAAAATAAATAGAGTCACAAAATATCACATTGTCCAGGTTCAATCAGCTGCTTCCACAAAAGCCATCCTGTAACCAAACATTAAAATTCCTTCCTGTCACACCAGCACGTCCTTCGTCTCCTAACGAACCTAATATTAATGTTATATTACTCATGATACCTCAGGGATTCTCCTCGATATTTATTAAGACAAGTAAAGCAGTTTCCTAAAAAGTACAAAGTCTGTGGAGCTGTACAGCCTCGTTCAAAGTGCTGATCCTTTTGTTGAAAAGCCAGAACTCAGCGTCCGTCTGTCGTGTGTCTGTGAGTCCAGGTGTTTCCACGCTCTCATCGGTGCTTCCCATCACAAATGAACAAGTGAACGAGGTGGCAAATGTGACGCTGTCCTTCCTTTGTGTCTCTTTGATCCCAAAAATATGCACAATACAAGCTTCCCCTGCGTCCAAAGATTCTTTACATCATACATACAGTATATATTAATATTCTGTAAATGTTATATATTAACCATTCTCTTCTCGGTAAGACGGACCTTTCAAAAGTGTCCACAGGCGGTAAGAGGCACTGTCTTGTGTTTCGAAAACCTGACGGTAAAAAATAAATTAGAAGTCATGCTAGCAGGCCAAGTAGTTGTCACAGAGGCAGTAAATCTCCGCAGCTGGTTACTCTTTGTCCCCGTCCTCACTGCTTCCTGCAAGACACAGAGTGAGGCACAGAGGATTCATAAACACAACTCTTTGTCTCCACAACGTTGGCAGATTTGTACAGAAGCTGGCGAGAAAGTTTATGATCTCACTGGCGTGGTGCACACTGACATTGACACTGACGCAACACACTGGAGCCAACAAGAGGATCTTTAATGGGCCTGTGTCCCAGACCAGGATTAAAGGGATAGTGCACCCAAAAATGAAATTCAGCCATTATCTACTCACCCATATGCCGAGGGAGGCTCAGGTGAAGTTTTAGAGTCCTCACATCACTTGCAGAGATCCAAGGGGAGAGGAGGTAGCAACACAACTCCACCTAATGGAGGCTGACGGCGCCCCAGATTCAAACGTCCAAAAACACATCATTGAAACCACAAAATATCTCCATACTGCTCGTCCGTAGTGATCCAAGTGTCCTGAAGCCCCGACATAAAAAGTTGTTTGGAAAAACCTCATTTGAACTCTGTTTTTAGCCTCATTGTAGCCTGCAGCTCTGACTGCCTCTCTGTGCTTGCGTTGTATTTGCCACACAACTTTTTATGTCGGGGCTTCAGGACACTTGGATCACTACGGACGAGCAGTATGGAGAGCAGTCAGCCTCCATTAGGTGGAGTTGTGTTGCTCCCTCCTCTCCCCTTGGATCTCTGCAAGTGATGTGAGGACTCTAAAACTTCACCTGAGCCTCCCTCGGCATATGGGTGAGTAGATAATGGCTGAATTTTCATTTTTGGGTGCACTATCCCTTTAAGACTAATACAAGATGAAAGTAGCCTTTTAATTAACATATTAACTAAAACACATCCAGACATGGTTTTGAATTTGTCTACATTTAGATCAGAGTTACTCTGAGAGTCGACACTTTGATTAAAACTCAGAGGAGCCAACTTAAAATACTTCACCTACAAAATGAGCATGTGTTTATTCAATACTTCCCTCGTGTTATGTTCGATTTGTGAAGATAACTTTGTCTCTGATGCCTCCACAGTGAATACAAAAACAGGAAAATTCTTCATGAACTGAAGTTAATGGGGTCCAACTTTAACAACAGCAAAACTGTATCAGACTTCACAAACAGACCAAACTTTCCTTCATGAATCCAACGTAACACAGGGTGAATAACTGATTATACAGATGATTGTTTTGTAGATGACGTCTTCCTTTAAGTTCAGATATTTGTTAAGATATAATATTATTTGAAGTATTTCAAACAATAAGCTCAAATGATTACAGTAATCCTGATGGTATTATCTCTGTTCCACTGTCTCTGTTGCAGCGTCAGCTCAGCGCTGTGAGGACCAACACGGGCAGTTTAAATTAATCTCATTAAGTCAGTGACTCCAGAGATGAGAAGGAGCCAATACACATTAAAGAGGCGTTTCAGAAAGCCAGAATAAACTCATCTACAGTAAAGTGGACTCCTGGGTTCGTTTATATTCTGTTTGGGAAAAAAGCTCCATGTGTTTTTGTGTTTTGTGCTCTTTAATGGTGACAGGCGATGAAAAGGTGTCAGACTCATGAACTAAGAGATGAAATCAGCTGAACAGTGTCGGGGAGTCTTTTCACCTACAGAGATAAAGACACACTGATTTGGTTTTCTTTGCAAACACTGATGTAGGAGCCACTTTCAGTTTGGTGGGAAATTTGATCTGAATCTCAGAAAACTAGATCTTTTTGTGTGTCAGTGAAATCTCACCCCTAACCAAACCTCGTGTCTGTGATGAGTTTGAGTTGTTGTGACGAGGCGACTCACCTCCTGCAGAGTCCATGTCAGAGTCAGAGATGTGGGTGATGGAGAAACGGGACACGTTGGAGGGGGAGACGGTGAAACGGGAGAACCGGACGGCTGGTTTGGGGTCCGGAGCTTTGGGGACGGAGCGGGGGGGTGGAGGGGAGTCAGACGCCACTGAGGATGTTGGCAGAGGGAGTAGAGGGAAGTCGTCTTCCCACTCGTACCCTGCACCTGCAGATAACAGGACATGTTTTTAAAAAGGTGCATCTGATATTTGAGGATCAGGTGAGTTCTTGATGCTGAAACGAGCCGACTGATCAGATCTTTATTTAAATACAGAGACGTGTTGCTGTACTCACTCTCCTCTGAGATGTTCCCATCTGAAGAGTCATCTGACGCGTTGAGTCTTTCCTGGGATTTGCTCCGTGAACTTTGACCCTCACCTCCTAAACTGAAGCCGTGCTCAGCCAGCTCCTTGGTCGGGCTTTCCTGGTGGTGAAGTTCA
This sequence comes from Epinephelus fuscoguttatus, assembly GCF_011397635.1. Lineage (NCBI taxonomy): Eukaryota > Metazoa > Chordata > Actinopteri > Perciformes > Serranidae > Epinephelus > Epinephelus fuscoguttatus. The sequence goes on from NC_064771.1 coordinate 36,668,078, forward strand.
GACAGAGAAAATGAAACATCACTTTTAAGATCGACTGAATGTTTGATCTGAGCCGGGTGCGTTAAGCTGTGTAAGCAGAGACACACACAGCCACATTTCACTGGTTTATATTAGGGCTGTAAGCATTAGGATTACGGTCCGGATGTTAGCTTTATTTTCTTTTTTTGTATGCTGCTATTTTGTCCCTTCGACACACCCATACTTGTAGTAAAGCTGCCGTAGCATCTTTCTGCTTCCTGCTGCAGCAGTGATGGAAAATAAGACACCACTGAGCTTCTGAACGTCTCCTTTCAATTTAAATATTCTCACACAACTCAGCTGACAGTCAGCAGTAACCTGCACCTTGTGTCCAAGTCCATAAGCTGAGCTCACAGGAGCAGCTGATCAGACTGATGTTGGCGAGCAACCACGCCATCACCACTGATTCACCAAAGATGGCACAAAGCTATTTTGTGGTCAGTGAATCACCACAGACCTGTGGATGAAACTAAATGTAACTACAGCGCTGACAGATGGGAGGAAACTGACTGCAGACTAGTCCACATGGTGGAAGACTCAGGGCTGAGGGACGTCCTCAGGTTGGCATGTCCTCTTAATTTCAGACCACAGTGTTGTAGCAACACAGCACTGATTTAATAGAAATAAATCTAAAAGTCAAAATCATAAAGTCAGTGTCTTTGCATTCATTTGATCCTCAATCCAAACACTCATTTCTTTCATTTCATTTCTTCACCTTGTTAACAAACTTCGAAAGTGTAATGAAACACAAAATAATGTAATTTTATACAAGCGATTAATAATGAGATTAATCGCAATAAACTATTGAAAATCAGCACTTAATCAAAATTATAAAAGTAAATGACGGTCCTACTTTATATTTTTACAGCTACCATATAAGCAAACTTCATTCTGCGAAATTAGCATTTATTCGGAGTCCTGTTTCCCACCTGATGAATGTTACGCAGGGTTCACACCACACAACATGTTTGTCTGTTCCTACAGTCTCTGTGTCAGATTAGGGGATTGTGGAGTCATAAAAACTTGCCGTGACTTGGCCGACAGACATGACAGACTACATGATGGTCCAGGAACAATCATTGCTGGTCGTCTTCACGACATGTGTGATGTCATCGGGTTATTCTTGTCCTGTTTTTTATTATTATTACTTTTGTTTCAGTCACTGTGTCTGTTCATGTACCAGCCGAAATGCTGTTGTAGTAACGTAAAAAGTGTCACCACATGGGCGGAGCTACATTTGAAGTACCACATGCAAACTATGACAATTACTGAATCCTCCACAGGAAGTTCCTGCAAATGTTTCACACTAAAAGCCTTTTTAGAAAATGCAGGGATTCTCTCAGCTGAAGTTATAAGGGGCTTTTAATCTGAAACAGATACAGGAAGTATTGAGTTTGAAATGACGGCGTGATGCATTAAATTTATCAGGATTAAAACGACGACGAAATAACGACCTGTCTCGAATGTAGTGTGTTTGAAATGCAGCTGGTAGCCTCTGCAGCTGTGCTGAGTAAAGGCCCAGACACTATCTGTGAATTTTACTCCTTTATATCCTCCATTATGAAGAAAGAACATTGTTTGCTAGCTTGATGCTAATGGAAGTACTCAGCGGGTTGATAAAGTGCCTCTGCTGTTTCCTTTTTACTCTGTGTGCTAACGTCCCTACAGGAAATATCTTAAAGGCTGGGCTGTTGTTGTCGCACAGTTTCCATGGCAGCAGATCGCTCTGTGTTCCTATTGGTCAAAGTGACGGCTGTGACGGGAGAAGTCGTAGATGACAAAAAGAAAATCAAATATGCTAGACTTTCTGTTGAGACGTAGTGAGGTGTCCCAGACGTGGCGTCAGTTGTCGTCTACTATGGCACACTACACGAGATGAAACGATGGTTAACACAAACGACACTCATTATCATTCATGCTCCAAGCCAACACCGCACGATGTTGCGTCGCAATCAAACTGATATCGTGCAGTCTGAACCCGACATTAGTCCAATATTCACTCTCCTCTCAGCTCGGTTATGTTTCTAACCTCTGAGAAAACTACATAGAACTCTCTCTGAACACTTGAATTACAAAGTACTCAGAGGTTATTATGGAATGTTTGTCTAATGAGGCCAGAACTAAACCTGATGCATTTTAAAGAAGGTTAAAACAATGAGTAAATGCTCGCTGCAACTCACCTGATCAAACAGATAAACGGTGACATCATCGAAAAAAGACACCGTCTTCTTCTTGCGATCGAGCTCCTCCTCCAGGGTCTCCACTGTCAGCAGCGTCGGCATCTTCAGGAGGCTGCGGAGTTTGTGAGCTTCGCTGTCGTCACTCACCACGATGGGCACCGGGTGGCACTCGTCCTCGCTGTCCTCCCCTCCGCTCTGTTCCTGCACACTGTAGGTCCGCAGCTCTTCATCCGACTCGTCGCTGTCGTCGGTGTCGCCGTCCTCCTTGTCTGCTTCTTCCCCATCAGCTGGTGACCCTCGGCCCTCTGCTGCAGGGAGCGGAGGGGGAGGGGTGGATGGAGGTGGCGGAGAGGAAGAAGAAAACCTCCTGGTGTTTGCTGTTTGCTGTAAGGCCACCTCGTCTTTGGGTAAAGAGTGCGTGAGTTCACCAGATATCCCCAATGGCCGGTTTGGAGCCGTCTTGATTTCTGACTCTTCTGTTGTTTCTGATGAATCTTGACCTTCTGCTTCCTCCTCCTCTACCTCGACATTAGAGGTACAGTCTCCATTCAGGGCACCGAGGGCTTCTTCCATGGCTCCCACCACCTCTGCTGCCCAGTCTCCTAACGACGAGCTCTCTTCCTGTGACGGCCATTCGTCCAGCCCCCCCTCTGTTAATGAAGCAGTGTCGGAGGACTCCAGAGGAAGTCCCAGCACCTCGTCCTGGTCACACTCTTCTGTCTCTGGTAGAGAAGAGGATTCTCCTTCTGCTGATATGTGTTTCATATCAAGTTTTATATCTTTGCTCACCACAGAGTCATTTAGTTCCTCCTCCTCCTCCTCCTCCTCCTCCTCGTTCTTCCTCTTTTCACCCTTCTTCTCAACATCATCTTCGTCCCTACTCTGCTTTTCATTCTCATAGTCTGAGAAGTAGGCAGAGTCTCTGTACGGAGTCTTATCGCTCAGTGGTAGAAGGATGTGGTCTTCTGTCTGTGAGGGTTCATCCTCTGTGGTCACCACTTCACCTCCATGCTCCTCCAGCTCCTTGTCCTCCTCCAGGCTTGTATCGAGGGCGGACTTCCCCAGAGGTTGTTCCCGGGGTTCATGAGGCTCTTTGGGTACAAACTCAGGGCTCTCATTATTTTCTGTGTCGTAGCCGCTGTCCATAGCTTTAGGTGAGCTTGACGGGTGGGAGGATGCAGGACTGAAGCCTTCACAGGACCCGGCTGCAGACGGCAGATCCATGGAGTCCATGGAATCAGGAGTTCCTACCTGCTTCTGTAGAGACTTAAAGGCCGGAGACGCGTTCAGCTCACTGGACTCGTCCGCAAAGATGCCTGAGGTAACGTCAGTGATATCGTCCGTGATGTCATCGTCCTCGTCCTCGTCGCTGCAGTCAAGGATGTCGGCGAGGCTCACGCTGGAGCCTCCTCGGTCGACCCCGCTGTCGCCTGTGTGACTCAGCTCCGACTGCTGATCTGTGAGGGCCACCATCACGTGCGTGTTATCAGCAGGAGGCGGAGTGGTTGCGGCTGTGGTAAGGGTCACTTCCTCTGTTTTAGGGTCTGTGGGTTTGATTGTTTTTTCTTTGATTACATCGTCCCTCTTGTCTTTGAAGAGTGAATCATCAGTTATTAGATCAACATACTGCTCTCTGCTCTCCTCAGGCTTTATCAGGGCCGTTTTGGCCACAATGGGGCCCCCCGGAGCTGGTGATAGGTTGATCATCTCATCATTGCTCGGGATGTCAATGGCCTTATCGCTGATGTAGCTGCTGTGACTGTAGCTGTGACTGTAGCTGTTGTTTCTGACCAGCAAGCCTGTGAGCGGGTCAACAAAGTGCGAGTGGCAGCACTCTCCAGGCGCCGGCACCTGAGTCTCGCCCTCGTGGCACATGTAGATGTAAGCGTTGCAGCTGTCTGAGGGCACCATGGCATGGTGTTTACTCAGACTGAGGCAGGCACTGTTATCTTTGGCCTGGTGGGGTTCAAGATAGTCGATGGGTTTGGGTAGAGAGTGGAAGGCCAGGCTGTGCTCCTCCGGCCACGAATCCTCGATATCTGTACTCGGCATTGTGTAGTGGAAATCCACGTAAGCGTCCTGTCTGCAGCTGTGGCTGGCGCGTCTGTGGTGACCCACGCTGCTGTGGCGGTGTTTTGAAGGCCAAGTGTTGCAGGTGTGTCTCTCAACAAATATGTCCTCTTCCTCTTCCTCCTCTGTGTCACTGTCTCTGTGCCCGATGAAGAGCGCCCCCTGTGTCTCCATGTTGATACTGACAGAGTGGCTGTGGTGCCTGGTGTGGTTGGGCATCGTCTTCCTCAGGGAGCCCATCATGTCGTAGTAGCCCCCTGTCACGTTCTTTCCGATGATGGAAGTCTGACTTGTGTCCAGGTATGTGTCTCTGTAGGCCTGTTGATGTGCACTGTTCACAGCGGGGGAAATACCCAGTGGGTTCTCCAACTCGCCCAAGGCCTGACGCAGGCTCCTTGACCCCCAGCTTTCCTGATGGCGCTCACTGGCAGTCTCAGCTCCAATCAGATAGTGATCGATTCCCAACGGTGGTGAGTGCTCGTAGTAGTAACCGCCATCTCTGTCTTTATAGGACACGTAGTGACTGGACTCCCAGGGTCGCAGTGGGCTGTTGTCCAACACCTGCCCTAAGAGGGGCTCCATTGTCAGAGAGATTGCAGGACTGGACTCATTTGAGTCGTACATGTCGGACTTATGGATGTCTGCTGACCAATAGGGACCCATGTTCTTAGCCTGTGACGGGCAGGCCATGCACTCGCCTGAGTCGGCACTCCCAGTCAGAAAGCTCCCACTGCTGCCCTGGTAGTCTGGGCTGTAGGAACACATGGTGTAGTCCGGGTCCATGTTACAGTCTACTGGCTCTTCGATGCGGATGTAGTATTCACTGCTTACTGAGGGGCTGTGGGCGCTGAGGACAGGAAGTATGCCTGGAGCATGGAGATGTTTTGATTGGTAGTATGAAGGGGACAATCCGTGGCTGAGGCTCTCCATGGGGCAGCCTCCCACGATGCCCCCTGGTGGGTAAAATGCTTCCTGACAGTGATGGCTGACCTGACCCAGGGTGCTGGACGAGTCTGGGGCTCGATACGACTGCTCCGCCCTGGCTTGCTCCCACTTGTACTCAAAGTTGAGGCCGTGGCTGGTCTCAGTGACTGTCAGGATATCGTCCCCGGACTCTGAGTGGTAGCCGTCACCAGATGAAAACTGCTCGAGGAGAGGGAACGAGGAGGAGGTTGATGAGGGGTGGTCTCGTGACATTACCGAGGCACCGCGGTGGCTGTTGAATCCGGTGTTGGGACGCAGGGAGTTCCATCGCCTCTCAAAGTCCTCTTCGGCCTCGCTGGCCCCCTTCGCACACAGGTAGCTGAGCAGCAGGTGGACTTCCTCTGCATTGGGTCTCTGATCAGGCTGGAGCCAGCAGAACTGCATCACCTCATACCTGAGGAGCCCGAGCACAGACAGACAGACAGACAGAGAAGATGAAATCCCACCAGATGTTTTTGGTGCAATCATTTAATGTGTTCCATTCTGCTCAAATGGCAAAAAAATATTATTTAAATAAAGACAGACAGCTTGACAAAATGTCTCTAGTATGTCCACAACGTGAGTTTATTTTTCCAAGGATGGTGAAGGCGTGACCCGCCCTACTCTGCCTTTGGCCTTATCAAGACACAATGTGTTTTAGCAGCCTGTGGCGGCTTTTTGTGATGCTTTTCAGTAAGTGACCTGTTTCGTACAGAGGCACCTTTCATGGCGGTGTGATACAACTCCGTTTTCTGACAAGGCAAGGCAAGGCAAGGCAAGTTTATTTGTAGAGCACAATTCGTACACAAAGTAATTCAAAGTGCTTTACAGAACAAGAAAATGCATTAAAATCACAATACAAAATAAAAACATAAATAATCATTATAAAATGAACTTTAAAAGAGAAGAGTGCAGATAAGATCCTTTCAGTCATATGCACAGTGAAATAGAGCTGTTTTGAGCCTAGATTTGAACATTGTCAGAGTAGAGGCCTGTCTCACATCTTCAGAAAGACTGTTCCAGATTTTAGCTGCATAAAACTGGAATCCTGATTCCCCATGTTTAGTCCTGACTCTGGGCACCAGCAGGAGGCCGGTCCCTGAGGTCCTCAGAGTCCGAGATGGTTCATATGGCACTAACATGTCAGAGATGTACTTTGGTGCTAGGCCGTGGAGAGACTTGTACACAAGCAGAGCTGCTTTAAAGTCTATTCTCTGAGCCACAGGAAGCCAGTGTAGAGACCTGAGCACAGGACTAATGTGCTCGTACTTCCTGGTTCTGGTCAGGCCCCGAGCAGCAGCATTCTGGATGTACTGCAGCTGTCTTACGGCCCGTTTGGAGAGGCCAGTGAGCAGGCCGTTACAGTAGTCTAACCTACTAGAGACAAATGCATGGATAAGTCTCTCCAAGTCAGGTTTAGACACTATACCTTTGATTTTGGCAATGTTTTTTAGATGGTAAAAAGCTGCTGATGTTATTGATTTGATGTGGCTGTTAAAGTTCAAGTCTGAGTCCATTATTACCCCGAGATTTCTAACCTGATTTGTAGGTTTTAGAGAGAGACTGGAGGTGACTGCTGACACTTTCTCTTTGTTTCTGTGGACCAAATACGATGACTTCAGTCTTGTCTGAATTTAGCTGGAGAAAGTTGTTTTGCATCCACACACTGACCTGTTGGATGCAGTGACAGAGTGAATCCACTGGTCCATATTCACCTGCTGTCAGTGAGACATAGATCTGAGTGTGGTCTGCATAACTGTGGTAGGACACATTATTACTTTGTATTAACTGGCCTAAAGGCAGCATGTAGAGATTGAACAGAAGGGGTCCCAGGATTGACCCTTGGGGCACCCCACAGGTCAAGGCCATGTGGTCTGAGACACAGTTACCAATTTCAACAAAGTACTTCCTGTCTCCTAGATAGGACTTCAACCAATTTAGGGCAGTGCCAGAGATGCCCACCCAGTCCTCTAGTCTCTGTGAAAGGATCTCATGATCGACAGTGTCAAAAGCAGCTCTCAGATCTAGCAGGACTAAAACTGAGACTTTGCCTGCGTCAGTGTTCAGGCGGATGTCATTTGTCACCTTAATAAGAGCGGTCTCAGTGCTGTGATGGGGTCTAAAACCTGACTGGAAAACATCAAAGGAGTTGTTCTTTAGGAGAAAGTCAGTAAGCTGTTGGTAAACAACTTTCTCAAGGACTTTGCCTAAAAACGGCAGATTTGAAATGGGCCGGTAGTTGTTCAGTACTGTGGCATCAAGACTGCTCTTCTTTAGGAGAGGCTTTATGACCGCAGTTTTCAAGGCCTTTGGGAATGTTCCAGATTGTAGTGACATGTTAACGATGTGAGCGAGTGGTGGTAACAAACTGCTCAGCACAGACTTTAGAAATCTAGTGGGTAACACATCGAGGCAGCATGTAGACGAACTCAGACTGGTGATGATCTCTTTTTGGTTGTGGCTAGTGGTGTCACAAATAGCTGCTGCTGGCCACAACTGAACTTGTTAAATACTGCTGTCTACCAATGAAGGCAAAGAGTTCTGGCCAATCAGAGGAAGAGTAGGGCGGGTCATGCCTTTGCTATCGTCGGAAGAGAAACATGGCATCCCCGTTACAGGGAAACAAAACCATCAAGACAAACATCACAGTGACAAAGAAGTGAACACGTCGCTCTGAATATTGCGTTTGTCTGTTGAGTAAAGACGTGTAGTGGTTTTTTCTCACCAGCGTTCAGCCAGCGGCACTTTGAGCAGTGGTTTGGGCAGTCGCAGCTGCTGCTCCCTCACAGCGTAGGTCAGGACCTGTCTGTCTGAGTAGTGTCTGTACGGCTGGTTCCCCAACTCAAACAGCTCCCAGATTGTCACGCCCAGAGACCTGAGACACAGGAAGTCATAAACACTGTGATGATCCAACACAGGAAGTGTAACTGCAACAAGTCAGTGTCATTTCCTCCAGGGACAGAGACTTTATTTAGATCCGTTTTTAACTCTCAACCGACAAACTCAGTCCTCCTGAGAAGCCCTGATCTGAGATCCATTTTATGCTCATAAATGTGTGTGTGTGTGTGTGTGTGTGTGAGAGAGAGTGTGAGAGTGTGTGTGTCGTACCACATGTTGCTGTGTTGGGTCTGGTCCGCCACCAGCAGGTTTCCATGCACCTCGTCCACCAGCTCTGGAGCAATCCAACGCAGTGGCACGTACACCTGATCTGATGTCACGAAGTAATCATCCTGAGAAAGGACAGAGAGGACAGAGAGGGACAGAAGACCATCAGTAATAACATCAGCTGCACAATTAAAAAAACATCAACAAAACAAAAATTACATTTTGAAAGTTGATAACTAATTTATTTGTTCCATTGTGATCAATTTCTAAAAACTTTTTAAATTAAACATAATTAAAGACAAGTGAAAAATGCTCAGAGGATTTAAATGATCTGTAGAATTTCTTTCAGGAGAGTAAAGGATGTCTGTAGTAGGACGGAGGAGTAGGGCTACATGGAGGGGGAAATAATAATCTGAGATTTGAGAATAAAATCGTAATATTAGGGAAAAAATGAATGAGAAAAAAATGTTACAAGAAAAACATTATAACATTATGCAAATAATGTAATTTTATCAGAAAAAAAATGTAAATTCACAGAATAATGTTGTAATTTAGTGACAATAAAGATATACTTTTTCCAAGAAAAAAACCATAACATTACACAAAATTTTACAAGAAAAAGAATCTTAATATTACAAGATTACAGTGGTAATTTTACTGACTGTTTTCTCACAAATTCATGAGTTTATTCACAGAATATTATGACTTTTTTTCTTGAAATAGTTTGACTTTATTCACATTACATAACAACTTTATTATCACATTATTACGACTTTGTTCTTGTAATCTGTAATTTCTTTTTCCCTGGGTTTGTTCGTCAGCCTCCGTCATACCTGGGTAACTCATCCATCCACTCAGTTACTCTTTAGCTCTTGGTGTTGTTACGCAGCTCTACAGACAAACTGAACAAGGATCAGTTGCTTCTGTGTTATTTATTTCTTTTTTTAAATACTGAGGACAAATGGTTTTCCTGTAAAATCAAACTGTTTCTGTTTTACATGTTTGACTTTCTGATAAACAGACCTTGTATTTGCTCTGAGCCAGACCATAGTCTCCGATCTTCACTGAGACGTCAGCCGTCAGAAGGCAGTTCCTCAGAGCCAGGTCACTGGTTACAGAGAAGGAGGAGGAGGAGGTCAAGGTCAAGGCAAACTTTATTATCCCACAAGTGGGAAATTCATGTGGTCACCATTACACATTCCATTGTTATACAGCCTACTGTATAGCATTAAAAACAATAAATACAAATGAATAAATAAAATAGTTGGATGCTCATATATATATGCTCATATAAATATAATATCACATATATCCAACTATTTTATTTATTCATACATGCTTGTCATGTTTCCTCAGTGTTCTTACTGTTCTGTCTGTCTTGTCCCTGTTTTTCTTTTTAATGTCTTTATTCTTTTTTAACAGCTGCTACAGCTCTTCATCAGTTATAAACATACACAACAGGAGCAGGAGCGTCACAGCAGGGTCAGAGTTAATGTAAAAACACTCACTGACAACGAGACGATATAATTCATCGGTCTGAAAGCACATGCTCATGGTCACATGCTCATCACACTCATGGTCACTGCTGCCTCTGACTGACAGGAGGCGTCAGCTGGTCCGGAGACGAAGGTCACCGCCTGCAACAAAATCACTGATGCTGGAGTCTGTGAGGAGCACTCAGGCAGCACCAGGATATTGTTCCAGGAAGAAACCAAGAGGCCGAGGGCAGGTCGCACTGCTCACAGAGACACGCTGTCTGACTGCGGCCTGGACGTTAGACAGGTGTGACGTCAGACATCGGTTCCTACCTGTGTGTGAAGTTGTGTTTGTGCATGTGCAGGAGTCCTGCGGCGATGTCACAGGCCATCCTCTGGAGGATCAGGGGCTCTGGGGTCATGGTCTCTGCAGTCCTGCAGCTCCGGAGGTAACCCTTCACATCGCCCTGCACACACACATCAAACCTCTGAGTGTTACAGCCTCCAGCCAGCAGAGGGCAGTCCTGTCACTGTGATTCACATCAACTCCGTGTCCTCAGTTTATACTGAACTGTTTGGGAGGAACAGACCAATCAGAGGGGCCTCTGCTTGTTTCTGGACAATTCTGAAATTAAATGTTACTGTGAAGAAAATATTTCATGAGCTGTCACAGATTTACGTCACTTACACAGTGGAGTGAATTAAAACCTGATGGATGAGCAGTGGTGGAGGCCAGCTCTTCGTTCTCTGATGAATAAATGTCAGAGTTAAATCCACTCACTGCTGTCGGAGCTGATGGAGCATTTAAGGCTGCAGTCTGAGACCTACAACTGTAGCAGGACTGAAAACTCTGAGCTCACCTGCCAAATATTTACAGCAGCGGCCAAGAATGATTTTACTGCCAGAAGTCATTAACAAAACAATCCAATAAAGTTCAAATTATGAGACGTTTTTAATTCATTTAATGTGCCGAATGAGAAACAGGGTGTCAGGCAGGGTGGAGGTCAGAGAGTCTCACACTGAGGATTATTTTCATACACTTTATCAACCAAATGTGGTTTAGCCTCGAATCAACCCTGATAAACCTTTTACACCAGATCAGCTCTGGTTCCTGAGCCGGTTCTGTTCAAAGATCTTGTTTTCTACAGGTTGATCAGAGACATTATAATCAAGACGTGTCATCGACGGCGGGCGCTGCACAACAGAAGAGAGAAGTCGTAGCAAAGAGGCGGATCGCACTGATCACCTGAGAGCGTTTGTTCTGTTATTACAGATATCTGATTTTACCATAAACTAGTATTACTGCCCTGTGGTTGTATGACTCCGCCCACCAGTCCAGTGTCTCTGACAGTCTCCATCCATGTCAGTGGAAACATGGACGCTTCACACACAGAAGATCTATACAATCAGCACAGTTTCAAGATTAGAGTCACCAATTCAGTATCTGACCAAATGTCTCCCCTTCTGTTCCTGAGATATGACGTTAAAACATGATGATGTCGCAGTCAAGCTGACCTTTGACCTTTTTGAACGACTCATTTTAAGATTTGATCCAATCAGATCAGACCTCTTGTGAACATCTGTTAAACACTAGAGTCAGATTTCACTTCCTGTGGTGACAAACAGAAACTGATAATTACTGAAGAGCAGTGATCATCATCAGGACCGTGTGTGTGTGTGTGTGTGTGTGTGTGTGTGTGTGTGTGTGTGTTTCAGGTGTTAATCTGTGATAATCTCTTTAAACCCTCAGCAGGTTCGGAGACTCACCAGAGGACAGAACTCCATCACCAGCAGGTACGGAGTGACCTCAGTACACTGAGCCAAACACTGCAGGAGGGCCGGGTGCTGCAGGGCTCTGAGGAGGAGAGGAGGAAGAGGAGCATGAGATAAGATAGAACTTTATTAATCCTGAGGTAAATTTCAGTGCAAAATATGAAATTTAAAATATAAGAAATATATAAAACATAAAAAACTAGCCAGCAGTGACAGTGACAGCAGTATTTGTGAAAATATACTATCAATTATTAAGTACCGGAAAGGCCGAGCTTCCTCCAGGAAGTGCATCTGGTCCTGCACGCTGCTGCTGGCTTTCAGCTCCTTCACCACCACCTGGGTGGTGCTGAGACCTGCGTTCACCTCCCCGAGCAGAACCTGAAACAGAGGACAGACAGAGACATATACGCACAGAGAAGACAGACAGACGGATGGAAAGACAGACACAAACAAAGCCACAGAGCATGGAGTGGGAGTGACCATTACACAGAGACAGACAGACAGACATGCAGGAAGTCAGGGAGGACAATCCAGAGACAGACAGACGTACAGATGGACATACCCAGTCAAGGTAAACAAGGATGGAGAGGACGCATGGATGTTGATGAGTGGACGGAGACAGAGAGGGAGAGAACGACAACAACATGTTATCTGAGAGTAAAAACAGGAAGTGATTCAAAACATATGTCCACCTGCGAGGCATGCTGACATCACAGACACCTGGATCACAGGTAACGTGTCAGCGCGTCGGCCATCTTTAACTCTAACAGCCCTGATGTGTGTCTGCCTTTCATCTACCCGGCAGGAAGCTACGGCGACCGTCACAACCAGCAGCAGGAAGTGATGAAGACGGAGGCGTCAGAGGAGGCTTACCTTCCCGAACCAGCCATTCCCGATCTCCTTCAGGTACAGAAGACTGTGACGGCCGACATCTGCCGACTTCAGGAGCTGGACTGGAGAAAGAGAGGAGGAGCAAGAGTGTTAGATCGTTCATCATCAGGCTCTTAATGATGATGAGGATGTGGTGGTTCTAGGTAGAGGAGGAGGAAGAGGAGGAGAGGAGAGGATTGTGATTGAGCTGCGTTACAAAGCATTACTGCAGGATTGAGGATCACTCTGATGGATGACATCGCTCAGACTCAATTAGCAATGCTAATCGATTTTCATACATTAGAAAATGGATGGAAATCAATGGCTGCTCTGACCGACAGCTCACATTTGTAAACAGTCTGCAAAGATGCAACAAGTCGTCCGACCCACACGACCACATGAGCTGTATGTTCAGACCTCTGACTACGACCCACAGGAATGATTCCTAAATTAGCACATGTAAGACGATTAGATCAAATAAATGATTCATAATTGATATATTATCTGAAGCCTCATTTTTACACAAGTAATATTCATACTGGTTTATCTCCTGATCTTTGCTGAGCAACAGTTTTGCGTGAAAGGAATTAAAGGCCTGTCCCACATATAGGTCTGTTGACTTCAGCGATTTAAGCAAATATTAGCCCACGGGCTACTAACAAAAGTTTTATAGTATATCCTGTTGTCGAAATAAACATTTAAAACCTGAGATGTCTGACTAAATCAATTTATCCTCGACTCAAAGTGGGTGTTTGTGCCAAATTTTAGGAAATTTCCTCAAGGTGTTCTAGAGAAATTGCGTTCACAAGAATGAGATGGCTGCAAGGTCACAATGACCTTTCACCTTGACATCTGACCTTTGACCACCAAAATCTAATCAGTTCATCCTTGAGTTCAAGTGGGCATTTGTGCCAAAAGTTGTTCTTGAAATAGGTCATCAATAACAGATGACTGATTTTGTTCATGTCAAATATGATGGTGAGACCAGGTCGTACTCACAGGTGCTGTCAGGTCCAAAATGGCGGACAGAAGAAACAATGTCACTTGTATAAAGAATGAGACGGATCACAGTGACGAGATGCACCGTGTCCAGGTTCTTAAGAGGTTAATGTAGAGTCCATCCTCCGTCCTACTGATTGTTATTAACCCTCTCTAAAGTGGGACATCCCAACACGCCAGAGGACGCCGTCCACGCTCCAAACAGACATAACTCCACTCCTGTTCTATATCAGGCCGGCTTTGGCACCTTTCTGTCTGACCGTCCTGACGCATCTCTGTCAGCATCCCCAGATGAACACGCCCGGCCGTCCCGTCCCAGCTCAGCCAAATGAAATGGGACTGACGACGACGCCCCCCCTCCCCCTGTCCCACGATGACACTCAGATTGTGTCTGTACTGGCAGACAGACGGATCTTTGTGGTGCTGTCGTCCCCCTCCAGACTGCCACACAGTCCCGTCACTGTGTGGAGGCCATATTGGACGCCCCTGTCTCTGTCCCCAGGCTGCTCGTTTCTTACACCCACTCACGCTCTCTGCGGCCCGGAGCAGAATAACCGCCATTGTCTGTCTGCTCAGGGCAGCGTGGCACCAGTTAGGACCAGTTAGTACACACACACTGGGACCATTATCCACCTGCTCCATGACACACCAGGGAACAACAAGCGACGGGTTCCACCTACGCCATCACATTAACCTCAAACATTCATACTGCTGCTGGAACAGTGAGGGGAGGCTGATGCATTCTGGGGGAAAAAACTAACTCCCAAAGACGAAGCTGAGGAAGTAAACAAGTCAGCGTTACTGCGTATGAGCACGTTCTTATACACGCTGCCTGTTCTCACCTTCACTGTCTGTCACTGCTGAACACATCGCAGTAATCACATTACTCTCTCCAGTGATGAGCAGAGTAACTAATTACTAATAAAGTACCCCCAAAACAAATAGCTAGTTATAGTTTAACTTTTGTTGGCCCCCTTCCACTGATTTAAAATCCAACAATCAATCACATCCTCTGATTCATTTTCATAATCGTAGTGCATAAACGTCACAAAGCATCAAGCTGAACACAGAAACTCTCACATTCAGCGGCTCCAAACAGGACACCATTACTTGTTTAATGGGGTGTAACAGAAAAGTAATATAACGCCTAACTCTTTAGATAAACAAACAGGATCCTCCTAATGATTATTAGGAACTTTAACTTGGCAGCGTTGGTGGTGAAAGCAAACAAATCTATCTTCACACTATTAAATTCTCTATTTTCCTCTGAGACTTTTACTTTTATGGATTTTGAAGCCGTCGCTAGCTGAGATAAGGCTCAAGACTACTGCAGCCACTGCTGCTGAGGTTTGGCAAAATTTAGAGGAGAAATCGCCAGGCCGTAGACATGTGATGCACAGTTTAGTAGACAAAATGCTTAAACTTTTTTAGGCTACACGTTTTTACAGTTGGAGAATGTAAGAATTTCTTCAGGCCTACAATAATGATCAGTAAGAATGAAAGTGTTAAAAATAGATAAATAACCATTATTCATTTTCATGTGATTTTTTTTGGTCAAAGCCACAGAGCCACTGTTGAGAAGCTAAAGAGCCACATATGGCTCCGAAACAGTGGGTTTTCAGCCCCTGGCTTCAACAATCGACCCTTCTGGACAGAACAAGAACAAAATATTCAGAAAAGATTAACCAAAACCATCAAGCAGTCCATAAACAAGAAATAACCAGGTATAAATTAACTGGTCCGGCTCGTAACCATTCAGTGTTTGTTTCTGAAGAGTTTTTTTTAGTTTGGATAAAGTCAGCTCATCATTTATTCCACAGACTGACAGCCTCTTGTTGTAACGCAGTGAAGTTTGGTTCTTACTGCTGGTTTGTTTTCTCTCAGCCGAAACAACAGCAACTGTTGATTAACTACTCTGAACATAATGTGAATAGTTAATCAATCAAATCTTGATTAAAGGTGATAATATTACGTTTTAAGAGGCTAGTGGGAAATGAATAATAACGTTTGTTTTAGTAACGAGCCCAATGTTGCTCTCTACACAACATGACTTCTGACAACATCAGGAAGAACCTGTGAAGTTCTCACTGCTCAGAAGTTAACATGTACTGCTTAGCTAACGTAGCTAACACAGATAATGTAACTAATGTAGCTAACACAGCTAATGTAGCTAACATGGCTAATGTAGCTAACGTAGCTAACACAGATAATGTAACTAATGTAGCTAACACAGCTAATGTAGCTAACGTTACACTGTCTAGTTCAGCCTGCAGCTCTGGAGCCACATGTGTCACTTTCTGCCCTCTTGATAAAAAAACATTATATGGAAATGAATAACGTTTTTTGTTTTTTTTTAACATTTTCATTTTCATTTATCATCGTTGTAGACCTGAAGTGTGTCTTAAATTCTTTAGCTGTAAAAATGTGTAGCCGATTCACTGAATAAGCTGTGAGCTGCAGACCGCTGTTCAAAACCAACAAACAACAAAACTGGTTGCAAAAGTATCGCATCGGAAAATTATGATGGAAACGCCAAAATTCGAAATAAAACCCCCTGATTCACACAAACTAAAATACGCTCGCTTTAGCCGGGTTTTGGTTGACAAGAAAAAATGTTGATTTGCAAAACGGGGGATGGAAACAGTTGTTTGAATTAAGTCTGACGTAGTGCACCTCTCTCCATGGTGATATCCACACTCCGGGTCGGGAAGGCGGTAATGCATTTACAAGCTGGTTGGCAACTGCCAGAAAACGTAGAAGAAGAAGAATGCGAGACTTGTTTTGTTTCCGGTTCTGCGGAAAACTCGCACGAGTTCGTAGTTTCACCAAAGTCCGTACATTTAATGGAAACACACAGGATTCGTATTGCTTTTAATGCACATTTCCCAATGATTGGAATCACTTTTGGATGGAAACATAGCTACTGTGAAGTCATCAAAAACTGGCGCCTGGTCGGTGACTTTAGTGTCTGACACTGCTGAAAAAAGACGTTCTTTCATGTCACTATGATACGAGTCGGTCACTGTTACTGTTTAACGATGCCTGGTGGCATTATGGTGGGACAACAACAAAATCATGTGCTCTGGTGATTGGGGTGTCGTCTGTCGCTGCATGTTTCTATTATTGGAATCATTAATTTGGAGGAAGTGCAGCGGCGGCAGAATGGTATCGGTGCTTTGTATTTTTCCTGCTGTGACAAAGTGAAAACTCCTCCATTAACCTGCTGGCTTCTTCACATCCAGCACACTAACTCAGTTTCCATCGACAGGACTGTCTGGTCGTCTCTGTCTGTCTCTCTGAAGAATGCGTCTCGCTTCATCGCTGCTGTCGTATCCAGGAAGTCTTTAGTGAAATGCACAGCGGCTAAATCACTCAGATCCATGATGGAATTCCCATCATGCTCTTCCTCCAGTGCGCTCTGTGCTGAGCTGCTGAGCTGTGGTGCTTCATTTAAACTCACTGATGATGTTTGTTGTTCCTGTTGTGCAGTGGTGATGAGTGAGGAGTGAGGAGTGAGGGGTGAGGAGTTGATGTATGTGAGAGAAACACATGTATGTGCTCTGTGTGTGCAGCGGTTCACGTGTCCTCTGTGAGCTGAGTGGGAGTGAGCTCCATTAGTCTTCCCAGTGATTTGAGGCTGCAGCAGAGAGCAGCTGCATCAGGGCGGGTCCTGCACGGGGACCGAGCCTCGCTCTGAGCCAACGGTCTCAACAGGAACTCCACCTCTCCTCACAGTCTTTGGACGGCCTCGTTGCGCCGCAGGAAGACGGAGGAGATGGGAACGTCGGCTGAGAGGAACCAGAGCTGCTGAAGTCCACATGGACCTCAGGAATCATCAGAGATGTGAAATGTGAGACGTGCAGCTAGTGCTCTCTCTGCTCTCCTGCACTTCACTCTGTTGAATATGTGTCTCTGTTAACACTGAATCACCCTGCAGAGCGCTCTGAGCTGCAGCTGTGTGAGGACGTGGAGCACGGATAAAGTTGTAGGAGACCAAGTCGTGATAAACACAGTCAGCTCAGATCAGAATGATTATTATAAAAATGAATTAGTCAGCGACAGAAGTGTGTGATGGAAGCTCCTGAAAACAAAAATGTATTTCCCCTGATGATGTCAGAGGGTGAGGTTGTCCTGAAGGTGTAGTAATGAATCTACTGTAACACCATCTGGTTTCTGTTATTCACACATGACAGAGCACATGTTAAAGGGCCAGTTCACTCAAATCACACAACACAGACACTGTACGTAAAGAAAAAACTGCACCGCAGAATAACCGCCTGTACATCAGGGACTGAGCCTGCATGTTGAATCCAGGAAGAAAACTTTGTCTCTTACTTGTAACTAACTTCCTGTAAGAGACTAACTGAAAAGGCGGACTGTTTAAAGACACAGAGACATCTAGTGACTGTGTTTTTTTCTGGATAACAGACCTAAACCGGATGGTAGAGACAGCTCAGTCAGGCTGAGTTAAGTCCAACACGTTTTTCATTAAGATCCAGTGATTGAAAATGTGCTGTACCAAACAGCTGAGCTGAACGTTAAAGGGTAAACAACTGCAAAGCTGTATCCAAACATCTGTTTACATCTGGGGTGTGAAACTCATTTTAGTTCATGAGTCATACACTGCTCAATTTATCTCAGATGGGCCAGGCCAATAACCTTCGTAAAATAATCTGTAAGTACCTTTTTTTGTGTAAAGAATTACAAGTACGTCCTGTTGACGTTCATCTTTTCACAAAACAGATGACCATTAACACACAACCAGGACCATTGACACACAACCAGGACCATAAATACACAACCAGGACCATTAACAAATGCTGTACGTGCTGATGTATTGCGGTAAGCGAGTTGTGTCATTTCTGGTGTTTCTGTGACAGCGTCTCTGTACTGCTCTGGTGGATTCTACTAGCCTGCTTTCTCACTTCAGTTGTTTTAACATTGCTTTAATGTCTATTTCAACTCTTAACCCACACTGGTTCTGTTTAAGCACTTAACGTTATAGCTCTCCTTTCTACAACTTTCTCGCTAATCTCTTAGCTGTTGTTTGCACGTTACCAGCCTTGGTAGCTACATTAGCTTTACAGTTAGTGATGGCTTCTCCCTCTGCTCTCTCTTGCTCGGTGTGCCAAATGTTCAGTTATGCCTCTGCCTCCTTTAGCGACAGTGGTAATTGTAATAAGTGTAGCTTATTTGCTGCATTGGAGGCGAGGCTTAGTGAATTAGAAGCGCGGCTCCGCACCATGGAAAACCATTCAGTAGCTGTGGTAGTTAGCCAGCCCCCTGTAGCCGGTGCGGAGCCACATAGCATAGCCTTAGCCTCTGCTAACTGTCCTCCGGTAACTCCCGTTCAGCCAGGAGGTTGGGTTACAGTTCGCCAGAAGCACAGCTCCAAGCCCCACCAGCCTGTTCACGTTTCCAACCGCTTTTCCCCACTCAGCGACACCCGCTGAGGATAAAACTCTGGTTATTGGCAGCTCTATTCTGAGGAACGTGAAGTTAGCAACACCAGCGACCATAGTCAAATGTATCCCTGGGGCCAGAGCGGGCGACATTGAATCAAATTTAAAGCTGCTGGCTAAAGCTAAACGTAGATTCAGTAAGATTGTTATTCACGTCGGCGGCAATGACACCCGGTTACGCCAATCGGAGGTCACTAAAATTAATATTGCCTCGGTGTGTGAATATGCAAAAACGATGTCGGACTCCGTAGTTTTCTCTGGACCCCTCCCAAATCTGACCACTGATGACATGTTTAGCCGCATGTCATCATTTAATCGCTGGCTGTCCAGGTGGTGTCCAGCAAACGATGTGGGTTTTGTTAATAATTGGCAAACTTTCTGGGGAAAACCTGGTCTTATTAGGAGAGACGGCATTCATCCCACTTTGGATGGAGCTGCTCTCATTTCTAGGAACCTGGCAAACTTTATTAGTAATTTAAATCCCTGACAACCCAGAGTTGAGATCAGGACTCAGAGTCGCAGTCCTATACGCCTCTCTGAGCTTCTAGTTCAGTTACCCAGCCATAGTTTTCATAGTTTTATACAAACGGTGTCTGTCCCCCGACCACCTGAATTATTTAAATCTAAAATTAAACAAAGAGGAGTTGTGCATAACAACCTCATAAAAATTAAAACCTCTTCTGTGACAGAAAGACAAAACAGGAGAATTAAATGCGGACTGTTAAATATCAGGTCTCTATCGTCTAAAGCAGTGTTAGTAATTAATATCAGATAATCATATTGATTTACTCAGTCTCACTGAAACCTGGCTGTGTCCAGATGAATATGTCAGTCTAAATGAATCCACTCCTCCCAGTCATAGTAATACCCACATTCCTCGAGGCAGCGGCCGAGGAGGGGGAGTCGCAGCCATTTTTAACTCTAGCCTGTTAATCAGTCCTAAACCTAAACTAGATTATAATTCATTTGAAAGCCTTGTTCTTAGTCTTTTACATCCGACCTGGAAAACCTCGCAGCCACTTTTATTTGTTATAGTGTACCGTGCTCCTGGCCCGTATTCTGAATTTGTATCTGAATTCTCAGAGGTTTTATCCAGTTTAGTTCTTAAATCAGATAAAGTTATTATTGTAGGCGATTTTAACATTCATGTCGACGTTGATAATGACTCCCTGGCTACCGCGTTTATCTCATTATTAGACTCCATTGGCTTCAGTCAGGGTGTACATGAACCTACTCATTGTTTTAACCATACCCTCGATCTAGTTCTGACGTATGGAATTGAAATTGATAACCTAAAAGTCTTTCCACAGAATCCCTCGCTATCGGATCATTATCTGATTACTTTTGATTTCTTTTTACTCGATCACATGCCACTCAGCAACAGTTACTATACTAGATGTTTATCAGATAGTGCTGTCGCAACATTTAAGGAAAAGATTACTCCGTCATTAAATTCAATACCAAGTCCCTCAGTAACAGAGGTTTCCCGTACCGACTTTGATCATTTTGTCGATAGCACCGTAGGCTCACTGCGAACAACGCTCGACTCTGTAGCTCCTCTTAAAAAGAAGTTAAAAAAGCAAAGAAAGTTCGCTCCTTGGTATAACTCTCAAACCTGTAAGTTAAAACAAATATCGTGAAAATTTTAACGGAATTGGCGATTAACCAAACTGGAAGAATCTCGTTTAATCTGGACAGACAGTCTCAAAACTTATAAGAGGGGCCTCCGCAATGCCAGAGCAAACTATTACTCAGCATTAATAGAAGACAATAAGAACAACCCCAGGTTTCTTTTCAGCACTGTAGCCAGGCTGACTGAGAGTCAAAGCTCTATTGAGCCTTGTATTCCTTTAGCCCTTAGCAGTAATGATTTTATGAGCTTTTTTAATGACAAAATTCTAACTATTAGAGGCAAAATTCATGACCTCCTGTCCTCAGATAGTACCTATCTAACCTCTAACACAGCTGTAAAACCTAATATATATTTAGATTGCTTCTCCCCAATTTCTCTTCAAGAATTGACCGCAGTGATTTCTTCATCTAAATCATCAACGTGTCTCTTAGACCCCATCCCAACTAGGCTACTTAAGGAGGTTTTTCCTTTAGTTAACACTCATATATTAGATATGATCAATATATCCTTATTAACAGGCTATGTACCACAGTCTTTTAAGGTAGCTGTAATTAAACCTCTACTAAAAAAGCCCACCCTGGATCCAGAGGTGTTAGCCAACTATAGACCAATATCTAATCTTCCCTTTATGTCAAAGATCCTTGAGAAAGTAGTCGCAGACCAGCTGTGTGATTTTCTCCATGCTAATAATTTAATTGAGGAATTTCAGTCAGGATTTAGAGTGCATCATAGCACTGAGACAGCACTAGTTAAAATTACAAATGACCTTCTGATTGCTTCGGACAAAGGACTTGTCTCTGTACTTGTTTTATTAGATCTTAGTGCGGCGTTTGACACAATTGACCATCAAATTCTACTGCAGAGACTGGATCACTTAATTGGCCTAAAAGGTTCTGCTCTGAGCTGGTTTAAATCTTATTTATCTGATCGTTTTCAGTTTGTTCACATTCATAATGAATCGTCCTTACGTACCAAAGTTTGTTTTGGAGTTCCGCAAGGTTCTGTGCTCGGACCAATCCTATTTACTCTATATATGCTTCCTTTAGGTAACATCATTAGAAATCACTCTATAAATTTCCATTGTTATGCGGATGATACTCAGTTGTATTTATCTATGAAGCCAGGAGAAAGTAATCAATTAACTAAACTCCATAACTGCCTTAAGGACATAAAAACTTGGATGAGCACCAATTTCCTGATGTTAAATTCAGACAAAACTGAAGTTATTGTTCTTGGCCCCAAACAACTCAGAGACTCTTTATCTGATGACATAGTTTCTCTAGATGGCATTGCTCTGGCCTCTAGCACTACCGTAAGAAACCTCGGAGTAACATTTGATCAAGATTTGTCTTTTAATTCTCATTTAAAACAAACCTCATGGACTGCATTTTTCATCTGCGTAATATTGCGAAAATTAGGCCTATCCTGACCCGAAAAGATGCAGAAAAATTGGTCCACGCTTTTGTTACCTCAAGGCTGGATTACTGTAACTCTCTATTATCAGGTAGCTCTAGTAAGTCCTTAAAAACTCTCCAGCTAATTCAGAATGCAGCAGCACGTGTACTAACAGGAACTAAGAAACGAGATCATATTTCTCCTGTTTTAGCTTCTCTGCACTGGCTCCTGTAAAATCCAGAATTGAATTTAAAATCCTACTGTTAACTTATAAAGCTCTAAATGGTCAAGCTCCGTCATATCTTAGAGAGCTCATAGTGCCATATTATCCCACCAGAACACTGCGCTCTGAGAACGCAGGGTTACTCGTGGTCCCTAAAGTCTCCAAACGTAGATCAGGAGCCAGAGCCTTCAGCTATCAGGCTCCTCTCCTGTGGAATCATCTTCCTGTTACGGTCCGGGAGGCAGACACCATCTCCACATTTAAGACTAGACTTAAGACTTTCCTCTTTGATAAAGCTTATAGTTAGGGCTGGCTCAGGCTTGCCCTGTACCAGCCCCTAGTTAGGCTGACTTAGGCCTAGTCTGCCAGAGGACCCCTCTATAATACACCGGGCACCTTCTCTTCTTCTTCTTCTTCTCTCTCTCTCTCTCTCTCTCGTATCCTATTACTGCATCTTGCTAACTCGGCCATTCTGGATGTCACTAACTCGGCTTCTTCTCCGGAGCCTTTGTGCTCCACTGTCTCTCAGATTAACTCATATCACAGCGGTGCCTGGACAGCGTGACGTGTGTGGTTGTGCTGCTGCCGTGGTCCTGCCAGATGCCTCCTGCTGCTGCTGCCATTATTAGTCATTAGTCATACTTCTACTGTTATTATACACATATGACTATTGTCACACATGTATACTGCCAGATATTAATACATACTTTCAATATATTGTACCGCAGTAGCCAGAACTATAACTATAATATTATTACTTTCAATAATGTTGTTGTAAGCTACTGTCATTACCTGCATCTCTCTCTCTGTGTCTCATTGTGTCATGTGGATTACTGTTAATTTGTTATGCTGATCTGTTCTGTACGACATCTATTGCACGTCTGTCCGTCCTGGAAGAGGGATCCCTCCTCAGTTGCTCTTCCTGAGGTTTCTACCATTTTTTTTCCCGTTAAAGGGTTTTTTGGGGAGTTTTTCCTGATCAGCTGCGAGGGTCATAAGGACAGAGGGATGTCGTATGCTGTAAAGCCCTGTGAGGCAAATTGTGATTTGTGATATTGGGCTGTATAAATAAAATTGAT
The DNA here is from genome assembly GCF_011397635.1 of Epinephelus fuscoguttatus. NCBI lineage: Eukaryota > Metazoa > Chordata > Actinopteri > Perciformes > Serranidae > Epinephelus > Epinephelus fuscoguttatus. Next base: position 36,691,323 of record NC_064771.1, read on the forward strand.
TGATTGATTGATTGATTAATACACAACCAGGACCATTAACACACAACTAGGACCACTGATACACAACCAGGACCATTAATACACAACTAGGACCATTAACACACAACCAGGACCACTGATACACAACTAGGACCATTAACATACAACTAGGACCACAAATACACAACTAGGACCATTAATACACAACCAGGACCATTAATACACAACTAGGACCATTAACACACAACCAGGACCATTAATACACAACCAGGACCATTAACACACAACCAGGACCATTAACACACAACTAGGGCCACAAATACACAACTAGGAACATTAACACACAACTAGGACCATTAATACACAACCAGGACCATTAACACACAACTAGGACCATTAACACACAACCAGGACCACTGATACACAACTAGGACCATTAACATACAACTAGGACCACAAATACACAACCAGGACCATTAATACACAACTAGGACCATTAATACACAACTAGGACCATTAATACACAACTAGGACCATTAATACACAGCTAGGACCATTAATACGTAACCAGGACCATTAACACACAACCAGGACCATTAACACACAACCAGGACCATTAATACACAACCAGGACCACTGATACAGGACCAGGACCACTGATACAGGACCAGGACCACTGATACAGGACCAAGACCACAGTAGTCCCTCAGAGTCAGAGGGTTTTCAGCTCTCACATTCTTCAGATTCCCTCCAGCAGCAGTGTGGGCCAGCCGCCTGGACCTGGACCTGGTTACGTAACAGACAGATGTTTGTGGGAGAGAGTGAAGTTATAGAGTTCACTCTTGGGGACTTGCAGCGAGGGACTGTGGGATAGGTGGAGACCCAGCTGACTGAGGCCAGCATCAGGGCGGTGCTCACTCGGGGGACACACAGCTCTCCTTGCTCTTACATCACCCTCACACCCTGCCCTGTGCTGCCTTCACTGAGCTGTCAGGTTTACATAGGTTCACTGGAACTGACTCAGGACGTAAATCACAAACTCTGACAAGCTTCAGGACTGATATCAGAATATTCTCTGTCCACCCGACCATCTAATGTCTCATCTCTCTCAGCTGAAGGAGAAAGTATAAATCTCGTGAACCTCCTGAGACCTAAGCTTTGTTCGGTATGCACTTTTAATTTCTGTTCGGGATCAGTGGGGCCTGATGCTTATAAATAACGAAACAGTGGCTCCGAATCGTATCAAGTAGTTCTGGAAAACAATGATGTCCTTATATGGGGACACTGGGTTTATTTGTAAAGCCACAAGGAACATCCTTTTGTCTGTCACAGGTAACTGGCCTGTGTCAAATGCTAGGATAATACAACTGTTAAGTCCGAATAGTGATGGGATTTCTCGTTCACTTTGAAGAGCCGGTTCAAAGATGCGGTTCATTTGTGTGTGTGTGTGTGTGTGTGTGTGTGTGTGTGTGGGTGTGTGGGGGGGGGGTTAGTGGGTTCAATGACAAATCGCATTGCTGATTTGTCGCATCACGTGATCACGCTGCACTAGTGATGTGACGTTCGTGAACGAGCGGGGTCTTTGAACCGGCTCTTTGAAGTGAACAAGTGAGCGGCTGCTCTGTCTTTCTCCCTCACAAACTAGTCTCTCTCAACTTGTTCCGGATCAAATAATCTGAAATTTAAAGCAAAAAACAAAGAAATTAGGAACTGGCTCGTTCACTCTAAAGAGCTGGTTCACTTGTTCACTTCAAAGAGCCGGTTCAAAGACTCCGCTCGTTCGCGAACATCACATCACTAAGTCCGAATGTCCTCAAATAAGACAACTGTATTTGTGTCCAGTGTCTTTCAAAATAAAAGCGTTACATCTGCCAACTTACGTTTTTTCCTTCAAAAACACACACACACGGTTATGTTTAGCCAACACACACACGTGATTGGGTTCAGCAAAAATGAACAGGTTTGGCTTTTCAATCTTACGGGATGCAAATGCCGCTCTCTCGGGTGTAAGTCCGTGAAAGGACACCCTTTTGCGTTGGTTTCTGGCGCTGCAAGTCACTGCCCAAGCGCAAGATTTCAAAGACTTCGAAGTGAGACCGGGCTCTCTTATCTTGTTACTGTTGCTAATATTGGTCATTAGCATTATTAATTATAAATAAACAAGTCTCAACAATAAAATGTGATCAGGTTTTGGACCTTGTCCACTTTTGTGTCGGGTTTGGCTGCAGGCTGATTTGTCAGAGGTGGCAACCATCTTGCTTTTACATGGATTAGTGCAGTGGGTTTATGTTTACAGTGTGTTGACAGTAGCTGGAGCCACTGACGGAGCTGAGGAGGTTAAACTGACAGAATGAAGACTTGGACCGACCTGATCGAGCAGGTTGCTTTGCGACCGGCAGGGACACCTCGGTGAGCGGCAGGATGTAGACGTCCGGGCTGCCCTGGGAGGCTGGCGAGGCCAACGTGGACATATCTGCATGGTACTCCTCCCCGTCCACATTCTTGAATTCCTGGAAAACACAAACACATGAAGAGGTCAGAGGTCACGCAGAGGAACAGGCTGCTGGTGTTAGATGAGGAGGTGAGGTCACAGAGGTGAGGACAAACAAACCTCACACACGCCTTGATGGATGCACGCTGAGCGACATGTCATGTCTGACTGTAGCGATGTGCGTATGTGAAACCATAAAGAAACCTGTGTAGATATTTGGCCAGAGCTGTGCGGCAGAGCTGAGATAAACTGACTCAAGCTGTCCTGTTCCTCCGAGCCGTTACTGGAACGTCAGAGTGTAAACAAAGCCAGCGTGATTTACACAAAGATTACATGTATCCCAATCCTCATCTTCACTATTAAGCCTGATGGTTTTAGTGCTGAGCTGCTCTCTGGCAGCCGCTGTGACTCACTCTCACTGTCACTCTGCACAAAGGGAAGACATATTTAAGATCTACATTCACTCAATGATGAGACAGGCAGAGAGGACTTCCTGCACTTCTTTTAACTGATCAAACTCGAAGGCTCCAAACAGGAGGCTGATCAGTGTTCGGTGGCCTCTTCACGACCACTGAGACTCTACAGGTTGTCTGTTCTTCAGTGAGAACTGGACGGGAGATTTTAATATCTGTCAACAGTGGTATGCTAGCTAACGTTAGCCTCTGGAGCGAGGATGTTTACTGTTGCTTGGCAACACCGTCAGCTGCTCCATACTGATGTAATAATCCAGATTTTAAATTCTGAATATCAAACATGTTTGAAATGCTCAGGGCGCCACCGATGAGACTGTGAGCAGGTCAGGAGGTTTAAACGTCCACACGTAACCACACGGACATCAAAAAACTACGACAAAAGCAGACTACTGCGTCACCTCATGTCGCTTCATATCGCCTGTGTCTCAGCCGAAAAGTTGCACTTGAACACACCACAGAGAGTGCAGCCAACTGCCTGTTCTGCGCCTGTATGACAGGAAATATCTCTCCACACCAGCAGGCGGCAGTCGTATATATATTCATCATTCAAAAAGGGAAACAGGAAGTGCGACAGGACGGATTCAAGATGCTAGTTGGCCAGTTAGCACATTAACAACACAACCTGATGTTAAAGAACAAATTATTTTTACTGTGAGCTTAAAAACAGGTACAAACAACAATGAACCGTTTCTGCCAAAGAGCCCAGCGACCAAAAAAAATAAAATAATCTCACACCATACACTTATTCATGAGAGTTGAAAAATCTGAACTTCAGCAACCGATTAGCGCCACGGTAGCCAATCAGCATTGAGATCATCCAGGGAGGTATGACGCTGAGGACTCATCTGCAGAAGTTCTTTCATCGATTCAGCCATTTCATGCGTGTATGACGTGAGTCAACACAAAACATTCTAGCATTCAAACTCGCAAGAGAAACGCGACACAAAAATTTGTATCGCATTTGATGTGAACACGACATTAGACTGGATCTGTTAACGTCTCAAATCATCTGGGCTGAACATCTGTACCGACCAAAGTCTCAAACCAGATCTCTCTGATCGACAGGAGGGTGAGTATACGTGCATTAAGAGCAGAAATCCACCATCAGAGTGTGTTACTGTGTTTAAAACATAATCAGGTTCTGAATGGGTTAATGTGTGTAAACCATAACTCTGCAGAGACAGAACCAAAGACATGAGTCTGTGTTTTAAGAACGTTAAGAGTTATTGCTTCGATCAGTCACTGAGAAAAAACATGTGTAAATGAAAAGTGGAAAAAGTCTGATACAAACTAAGATATAATTAAGATAGAATATATTCCTCTGAACTTCGTTAAATCACCATGTGACGATGATGAACAGGCTCTGATCAAACTGAGTTCATTCTGTTTATTAATGTATTTTTCTCTCTTTTGTCCTCTGACGGACGGACTTGTTGGGTGGAGCGCCTTCTGTAATGATGTCATTGCTTTTGGAACAATAATATGGAGAAGATCAACAAAGACGATAAAGAGAGAGAAACATCAGTGTCAGCAACAACTTTAGCAGTTTTTGGAAACACCCTGCAGGCTCTAACCAGATTTTATGGCACTGTGGCCTTTTTGTGGTCCAGAAGAAGAGCGCGGCGGCGTCATCTGAGAATGAAGCGTGTAGAGTGAAGCATTATTCAGTTGTATTTAATGTGTTTCGCGTGTCCAGGCCTCTATGCCTTGTTTCGTCTGCAGTGATGTCAGAGAAGACGCAACATGTTGCCGTGAGCTTTGATTGTGGGAAAAAATTGTTTGGTAAAACTAAAGTTATTTTTTTATGCCTCTGCGCTGGCGCTAGGTGTAGCTGAGGAATTATGTTCTTGGGTTGTCCATCTGTCCGTCCCTTTCTCATGAAAGCAATATCTGAAGTAGATGCTAAAAGAATTTCTGCAAATTTGGCAAAAACATCCCGCTGTGACTCGACAGTGACCTGATTAGAATTTGGTGATCGAAAGTCAAAGGTCGCTGTGACCTCACAGAACATGTTTTTGGTCATGACAAATGTCTAACAGGATAAAATAATGAGTGTCAAAAGGTCAAAGGTCAGCTTGACTGTGACATCATCATGTTTTAACGTCAAAGTGGAAGCTGTGCTGATTGTATAGATCTTGTGTGTGTGAAACATCCATGTTTTCACTGACATGGATGGAGAGTTCATGGAGGCGTTCAACCGCAGGGTGGTGATCAAGTTTGACATCACGATTAATCGATTAACTGATCATCAATGTTACCAATAGTTAATTTGCAACCCTAGTCCAGACACACCACAGGATAGAGAGCGGAGGATGAAGAGAGGATGAGGGGGGGAGGATGAAGAGGGGCGGGGGGGAGTTGGCTGCGTCCACAGACCGGATGTCAGAATAAAAGTCTCTCAGTTTGGATCTGGAGAGCAGAGGGGTCCCAACACTGGAAAAATGTGACCCGCTGCAGCCCTCTGCAACACCCACCCACACACACACACACACACACACATGCACACAAACACACACACACGCACACACACACACACACGCACATGCACACACACAAACACACAAACACCTCCATCTCTCACTCCATCCTGTCCCAGAAGAATGTGAGCGCACACACACACACACACACACACACACACACATGCACACAAACACACACACACGCACACACACACACGCACATGCACACACACAAACACACAAACACCTCCATCTCTCACTCCATCCTGTCCCAGAAGAATGTGAGCGCACACACACACACACACTGCTGCACACTGCACCCCCGCCCTCCATCAGCCTCACATTCAAATCTTCACACGGCCTCGCTCGCCCTCCATTCAACATGTGGTTTCACTCTACACACACACACATACACACACACACACACACACACACACACACACATCCTGCAGTGGAGCCTGCACACAATCTTCAGATTCTGGATCGGATTCGATTCTTTTAGATTCAATTTTATTTCAAACATGCAAAATAAATAAAAATTAAGAGTAAACGTAGGAAAACAAAACCAGAATACCCAGCAGACATACTCAGTGAACATGAGAACTTTATGTCTGCAGTCAACACTTGTATTTTATCAGTAATATTCAACATGAATATTCCCGCCTCAGTGTTCATCGTACACACCTTCATCTGATCAAACAAAACTTAAATATTCAAGACAAAAGAAGAACAGATGGAGCTGAAAACAACAAATCAACAAGGAGAAATGAGCGATACAGTTTCCCAGCATGTAATGTGATGTCTGTGCAGCCAACGCTCCAAAACTCAAAGAAATCATACTGATATCGAAAAGAGAAAATCAATCTGTCGTTCGTCTGATCATTTCAGGACGCAGGAAAACGTGCTGCCAGTGGCCACACTGGTATTTCTGCTCATTGTGACGTCATTTCCTGGAGTATCTTCAAATGCTTTACCTTCCTAAAAATCTGTGCAAACTGAGCTAAAAGGTTTGTGAGTCAATGCACCAAAATAAATCATAAAAGTATTACAAAAAAATTGCAACTTACAAAACAAAGTGGGCTTTTTTTCATCAGATTTTACAAAATAAAAAAACAAAACATTATGATCCAAAAGATTTCTAACTGCAGAAAAGTTATCAAAATTTTTCCTAACTCTCCAGAAGTTATTGAAACTGTTAACATTATATAGTTTTGTAGATTTTTATGAGGAGAGCGACAAGGCGTTCCTTGTTTCTCTGCTGCGTTTTAGCTCAGTTTTGCACCACTCGCAGCGTGGTGCAGTGACGTCATGTACGACACGATGACACAGAAGCCTTCGCTTTCTGCTGCAAGAAGAATGAGTGTTCTATCTCTTATGGTTTTTATTTTAGATCGATATGTGAAGGATTAAACAAACAACGATCTCCTGCGGTCATAACAGGGAAATTTAGGCAAAAATTTGGCGCAATACAATGTTTGCACGTAAGATAAGGTAACATAAGGCCAAGACAGGAGGCTTCACTTTCTGCTGCACAAAGAATGAATGCTTACAGTTCTTATTGTAGATCTGTTTTAAAAGGATCATACAAACAACACTGTCCTGCAGCCGTGCACAGGACGTTGGTTTTTAAAGGGTTAAAAATAGAAAAAGCATCAACAGATTTACACACAGGTTTTCACATGGAAATCTGCTCAAAGATTTGATTTCATATGAAGTGATTTCATTCTCAAACTGTCCAGTAACAAACCAAATGCCTCAGCTGGAGCTCTGCTGGTGAAACAACACTCAGTGAACATGTGTCAGCTTACCTGTCCTCAGAGTCCACAGGAAGGGACGGACGGCTCAGCTTCGGCTTCAGCATCTCAACCTCTGCTTCTCACACACACACACTGAAAACCTGCACCCATCACACACCCATCAAGCACCCATCAGGCACCATCAGGCACCCACTGCACCAACAGGAGCGCTGGGTGGTCAGCTGTGTGACGGGCGGCAGGAGGCTGGCGGTGCCAGGAGAAGCTGCTGCAGAAAAAGTCATCATCATTCTGCAGACAGAGTCTCATTGTTGAGTCCAGAGAGGAGCAAGAGGAGGAGGAGGAGGAAGAGGTTTTGTAGCTGACTGACTGACTGCCGAGGAAGGAAGGATGGACGGACAGATGGAGGGAGAGGAAGATGAGGAAGAAGGAGGAGCAGTCTGTCTCCCAGTTCAGTGAACCTGTGGTCATCTCAGAGGGACGGAGAGAAACTGAGCCCCCGCAAAAATGTGAGGCAGAAAAATACAAGTGGGAGGAGGGGGGGGGGGGGGTGCTCACATACTATACATGTGACATCACTCCCTCTCTTCCTCTCTTCTTCTTCTCTCTCCCAGAAGCCCAAGAACATCTGCGGGGCCGTCCCCACAAACACACACACACACAAACACACACACACACACATCTCTGGTTAACACACTGAACATGTGAGGACCGACGGCTCTCATTGCTGACCTCTGAACCTGACCTTCAACTTCAGCTGGCCTTAAACCAACCTTAAACTTAATCCTTAAAAAACCCTTAAAATCTTAACACATTCACCCTGACCTTAAAGCCCTTAATTTTACACCTTAAAAGCCCCTTAAACCTTTTATATCAGAGTTAAGGGGGCTGTTCATGGACTGAGTGATCTTATTACAACTGAATATAATCCTTAAAAACAAACTGTTCACCGAAATGTTGCTTCTGTGTTTTTGTATTCATTATTAACTGTGTTCTGATTTGAGGTTTTTTATGAAAAGAAATCTGAGGTGCTACATTCAGAGATTTAAATGTGCATGAATCCATTTTTGGATGATGAAGTAATTTTACACTGAGCTGCATGTCAGACTCCAGAGAGCAGTGTGCACCATGCAGGTCTGGTGGAAGCAACCGTTAGCTAGCAGCGTCGCACATTAACGCCGTCCTGATGCAACAGTGTTGTTGTGGAAACATTGTGCCCACCCTCCGGTCTCCCCCCAGCTCGTCCTGGTCAGTATGTGGCTCAACTTTGAGCCTTTAGCATTGGTAATAGTGTTAGCTCTGTTAGCACCATTGGCAGTGTTAGCACGGCTAGTGGTGCTAACATGGCTAAAAATGCTAAAGGAATTTTGCAGCTTAAAATGAAGATGCTTACTCACCGCAGCCACCTGGGGGGAGATGGGAAGGTGGCCACCATGTACAGCAGCAACGCCGGGCCAGCACATAGCTACTGTGGCTAACGTTAGCTAACGTTAGCTAACCAGCAGAGACCAGAGGATAGGCAGTGGGCACTATGTTCCCACATGTTCACACAGCGAGCCATTAAAATTTAGTCTATAGATTGAGCTTTTAAATGAGGTGCTATATCTCACTGAGTCAATGGAGTGCTGGACTGAAAGTAAAAGCCTCTTGTATTTCACCTCATTTTATTTATTTATTCATTTATTTTGCTGGTTAGTTTCCTCCGTAACCCCCAAAAATACCACCGAGCTGGTCCTACACAGATTAACCGGGTAATTAAACAAGCAGCAGCTGAACCAGTTTGGCTTCATCTGCCACTGAGCAACTTTCATAGGAATGAACGAGGTCCCGCCTCCAACACTCAGGACTCTTTACACATCCATGGTCTCTCACAGATGTCCGTAAGCTTCCTAGGATGGTGAAGAAATGACCCGCCTCTCTCTGCCTCTGATTGGCTTCCCCTGACATTCTTACCCTAACCCTAATCAGTCTCACTCTTCTAACCTCAACCCAACCAATCCAAGCAATGAAGGCAACGAAGGCAATGAAGGCAACAAGTACTAACCAATCAGAAGGCGAGTAGGGTGAGTCTTTCCTTCACTATCTTAGGAAACACAAATTTACACCCAAAAGGTGTGAAGCTATAGAGGGACCGGATTGTACGTCTGCTGTCCTCTGAGCTGACTCAACTCTCAGCGCGCTCACACCTGAGCCTCGTCCTCATCACGTCGGCAATGGATTCACGCTCACGTTGCCGCGGCGCCCTTTTATCAACACACAGCTTGACCACACCTCAGTATAGCTTTACCCCTACCACCACCCAAATCACTCCAACTACAAGACTTTGGACAAAAACTGATTTTTACTTTAAAAAAGAATTTTTATCATTTTTTAAAGGCAGTGGGTAATGATAATTCTGACACTAAAGCAGAGTCCAAAGCTCCCAGCAGCTCCCAGCAGCTCCCAGCAGCCCCCCCACAGCAGCTGAGAGGATGGTTAGAGGAAGTTTCTCATCTTTCCGACAGCGTCTGTAAAACACAGGGAGCTTTTCTCTCTCGTCTCCTCTTGGAGGGTTTTTTGTGAAACCCCCCTCTTCCTGCTCTGGGAGAGGCTGTGTCTAATTCCAGATGGGGCCCTGAGGCCGGATGCACCGCGGCCTCATGGGTATGCCCTTCCTCACGCCCTCGCGCCCTCTCTCTTCCCCCTTCTCCTACCCTGGCCCCTTTCCTCGGACACACCCTTACAGGTCCGAGCTGGGTGGTCCAACACGCCAAAGACGCAGAGCAGACATGATACAGACTGTGTTTCTGTGATCGGCTGTATGTGAGGAACAGGCGTCCAACACGCACGGTTATAAACAGATAAGGCAGGAAGTTATGTAACACAGCTACAGACACTGCTCTGTGCTTTTGAAGACACTCAGAGAGCGAAAATAGATGAAGGACAGAAAGGTGGAGAGTGAAGAGAGAAGATGGAGATGAACCCAGAGAGACTGATGATTAAACACTGACAAACTTGTTGATCATTTTCTGTCAGTGAAGTAATCAATTAAACGATAGTGCTACACTTTAGTGGCAGACACTGAGTGTTGTGTTACATTCATTCATTCATTTCCTGTATCTGCTGATTCTGTTCAGGGTCAACGGGAGGTGCAGCCTATCCCAACTGACATTGGGTGAGAGGCAGGGTTCACCCTGGACAGGTCACCAGACTATCACACAGAGACAGACAACCATTCACACTCACATTCACACCTACGGACAATTTAGAGTCACCAATTAACCTGCATGTCTTTGGACTGTGGGAGGAAGCTGGAGCACCTGGAGGAAACCCACACTGACACAGGGAGAACATGCAAACTCTGCACAGGAGGGCTCCCACACCCTGGAGTTCAAACCAGGAGCACTCTTGCTGTGAGGCGACGATGCCGCCCAGTAACTAAATATTGTGTTGCAGTGTGTTTTAGTGACCAGTGAAGGTACTCTGTGGAGATTGTGACCACCAGTTGGTATCTTGTGATGAATCTTGAGGACGAATATGTGCACACAGGGTGATGTGACACACATTCCTGCTGACTGAGGAAGGTTGTGATGTAAATGTGTAGTGTGTGCAGGATATACGATACTCCTCAGTTTCAGGCTGTCCAACAGCTGCTGGTGGTGATGTGCCAAAAAATAATGTGCCGGCAAATAGAGGGAAGAAGAAGGATAAGAAGAAGAAGAAAAAAGAAAAAGAAGAAGAAGAAGACAGCTGTGATGTGGATGTAAATAATTCAGGTCACAGTCAAGCTGACCTTTGACCTTTTGACCTTCATTATTTTATCCTGTTAGACATTTGTGTCAAGTTTTGTCATTATTAGTGTATGAATTTGTCAGTTATGGCTAAAAAATTTCTGAGCTCACAGTGACCTTCGACCTTTAACCACCAAAATTTAATCAGTTCATCACTTAATCCAAGTGAATGTTTGTGCCAAAGTGGAAAAAAAATCCCTCAAGGTATTCTTGAGCTATCAAATTCATGAGAATGCAATGAAGCAAGGTCACGGTGATCTTGACCTTTGATCATGGACCACTAAATTGTGATCAGTTCATCCTTAAATCCAAGTGGATGTTTGTGCCATTTTCAAAGAAACTGTCTCAAGACCTGTGATGTTGCATTGTGACAGTGACCTTAAACCTTAACCTTTAACCACCAAAGTGTAATCATTTTACTGCTGAATCCACCTGGATGTTTGTGCCAAAGTTGAAGAAATTCCCCCACAGTGTTCTTGTGATATTGTGTTCAGGAGAATGAGACGAAGGAAGAGAACTCTCCAGTGACGGCTGATGCCGGCACAGAGGTATAAAAATCTACTTTGCAGAAGGACAGAAATACTGTCAGGACGTTTGTGAAGCTGCAGCGTTACACAGAAACACTGAACATAAACAAAACTACATTTGTTTGTTTATTTACAGGAAAATCTCCACAAGGGGACAACTGTAAACCTGGAGGTGAATCAGCACACACACACACACACACACACACACTATCTTTCTCTCTGTCCTATTTTCCGCAGTGTGTGACCCATTTCAGCCTGCAGCTCAGAAACAGGGTCGACATCAACGACACAAGATGGTTGCAAAAACTGCAGACCTCAAAACACAGCCTCCACAAACAGCCTCCACAAACAATCAGCCTCCACAAACTGTCTCCACAAATAAACAGCCTCCACAAACTGTCTCCACAAATAAACAGCCTCCACAAACAGTCTTCACAAACAAACAACCTCCACTAACTGTCTCCACAAACAGCCTCCACAAACAAAGAGCCTCCATAAACAAACAGCCTCCACAAACAATCAGCCTCCACAAACAGCCTCCACTAACTGTCTCCACAAATAAACAACCTTCACAAACAGTCTTCACAAACAAACAACCTCCACTAACTGTCTCCACAAACAGCCTCCACAAACAAAGAGCCTCCATAAACAGTCTCCACAAACAATCAGCCTCCACAAACAAAGAGCCTCCATAAACAAACAGTCTCCACAAACAATCAGCCTCCACAAACAGCCTCCACTAACTGTCTCCACAAATAAACAGCCTCCACAAACAGTCTTCACAAACAAACAGCCTCCACTAACTGTCTCCACAAACAGCCTCCACAAACAAACAGCACCCACAAACAAACAGCCTCTACAAACAAACAATCTCCACAAACAGCCTCCATAAACAAATGGCCTCCATAAACAAACAACCTCCACAAACAATCAGCCTCTACAAACAGCTTCCACAATCAGCCCCCACAAAGAGTCTCTACAGTCTCCACAAACAGCCTCTACAAACAAACAATCTCCACAAACAGCCTCCATAAATGAACAGCCTCCACAAACAAATGGCCTCCATAAACAGAGTCCACAAACAACCAGCCTCTACAAACAGCCTCCATAAACAAACAGCCTCCACAAACAAATAGCCTCTACAAACACAGCATCCACAAACAGACTCCACAAACCAGCCTCTACAAACAGCCTCCATAAACAAACAACCTCCACAAACAAATAGCCTCCACAAACAAATAGCCTCCACAAACAAACAGCCTCCACAAACAACCAGCCTCTACAAACACAGCATCCACAAACAGTCTCCACAAACAGCCTCCACAAACAATCTCCACAAACAGCCTCCATAAACAAACAGCCTCTACAAACAATTAGCCTCCACAAACAGCTTCCACAATCAGCATCCACAAACAGTCAGCCTCCACAAACAGCCTTCATAAACAGCCTCCACAAACAGCTTCCACGAACAAACATGCTCCATAAACAAACAGCCTCCACCTGCTTGTCTGTCTGTGTCCCATCAGCAGCTATAACACTCTGCAGACCTTCTGTCCTCTAATAGAGGTCTAATGAGAGGCTGAGAGGCACGTTTAGGGTTCATTTACAGTAGTGTTGACATGCACAGAGAGTCAGAGTGTGTATCTCTGACTGAATGAGTGAGTGTGTGTGTGTGTGTGTGTGTGTGTGTGTGTATGTATGTGTTGTTGAGCTCAGAGGAGGGGCCCCACCTTGAAGCCGGTTCTGCGTTTCTTGCAGCAGATGCAGGCCAGCATGAGGAAGACGACGGTGAAGAGGCCCGACAGGGAGACAGCCACCACAGCCAGAGACGACGACCAGGACAGCTCGCTCAGCGGGGCGCCATCTGCAGGACACAGAGGTAAAAGCATGTGTGAGCAGTGAGGTTACAACAGTAAAACATTTCCACTGACACATCAGGCTTCTGTGTATCACTGCATTGTGTCTGATGGACTGAACAGTAACTGGTGATCAGACGCCTCCTCAGGAGAATATTTACACTCACATGACATCGTGTTTTGACTCAAATGAAACTTCACAGCTGTATGAGCTGATTCATCACCTGGTATAACAGAGACGTTCTCACATGATGAGGATTCAGAGGATGAAACATACAAACTGTATCACCTCAGAAACACACATCTGCTGCAACAACCTGCTTCATACAAACAAGCCACACCCCCTGAGATCAGCTTCATGTGTGCAGGTGTAACAGAGTTTGCATTGTGTGTAATTCCACTTCCTTTCATTGCTTTAAAGTGACAGTCATGCACTTCTGTAGTTCTGTGGTTATACCTGTGTTATTGGCTCAAAGGCGCCCTCTCTCAGAGGTGGTAGGTAAATGCCACTGCAGGCATTAAAACATGGCCACTTCATGAGAGACGTACCCGCGGTGAGCTGTCGAGCACTGTGTACAAGTGTTGTGTGTTAAGGTCCGTATGTCCACCATATGAAGATATATGCACTGTGAGTTATGGAAATATAACTGGAGAGAGTTAGGAGCGGGTTGTCGAAAGTGCTAAAATGTTCAACTAATGGCATACTGCACTTTATGAAAATAAGATAACGTGCTGTTCTTTGGTAGTGTGCTGCCTGTGAGCTGCCTGTAGTGAGCCAACTGTACGACTGACCCGTACATATCCTGTTTCTGTTCAGAGAATAAATGGCAGTGTGTAAAAAGGACGACACATTATGAGCCTCATTACTGTCTCATTACAGTGAGGCCTAACTGAGGTCGGTTACACATATGTATACATACATATGTATACATGTTGCACATATTTATGTTTTTTCTTTTCAGTGTGGACCTTTTTTTTTTTTTTAACTTTTTTCCTCTCTTTTCTTTTTCATTTTTAATGTAAATAATTCAATAATGTAATTTCTTTTCTTTTTCACTTTTTTTTGCATTTATGACAAGTCAAGATAAGACAAGACAGGACAGGACAGGTGAAGACAAGACAAGGCAGGGCATGGCAAGACAAGACAAGACAAGACAGGACAAGTCAAGACAAGACAAGACAGGACAGGACAGGACAGGTGAAGACAAGACAAGGCAGGGCATGGCAGGGCAAGACAGGACAGGTGAAGACAAGACAGGACAAGTCAAGACAAGACAAGACAAGACAAGACAGGTGAAGACAAGACAAGGCAGGGCATGGCAAGGCAAGACAGGACAAGTCAAGACAAGACAAGACAAGAAAAAACAAGACAAGACAAGACAAAACAAGACAAGACAGGACAGGACAGGATAGGACAGGTGAAGACAAGACAAGGCAGGGCATGGCAAGGCAAGACAGGACAAGACAAGACAATCCTCTGTTCATCCCCCAGCAGGGAAATTTGCATCATTACAGTAGCAGAGAGACAGAGTACAAACAGGAAGTAAAAAAACAAACACAAGAGGTGGAGTTCAGTGTGAGCAGGCAGTAATTACATACAACACAACTGATACAAAAACAAACAGCATCAGTCCGTTATCACAAAAACACAATCAAACAAACAAATGAACAAACAACAACAGACAAAAACTAAACAGTGTAGCTCACACCACATGGAGACAAACAGTCATACAACAGAAATCATATTGGCAGAACAATATTCAAAAACAAACTCAACCACAGCAAGTCGTCAGGAATAAAGGATCCTTGAAGAGAATTTACAAAAGTCACTGTTTTAAATTAGGCTGAATATCTTTTTCACCTCCGCTCAGCTTCAAAAATCTTTTTCCATCAATCTCAGTAACCTTGGTTATACGTGTCATATCCTCCCAAAAGAAACACAATAACAACAAATAAACAGTTATCATAATCCAAAGATCCATGTTACTCCAACAAAAACTGTCCCCACACACGCCCAACGATCCAGATGATCTGAATATTTCGTCCAAACACATCATCACATAGATGCATATCCACCGACAACTGCTGCATCGTTTCAGACATTTATATTTCTCTACATATTATTCATCATCTCTCTGTCCTGCATGTAAACAAACCGAATGGACGATCTCACATTGGAGGCGAGCTCCTGACCTTTTGATTGACACCTCACTGAGCCAATAGGAGCTTCCAATGTTGTTGCTATGGTATCGATAGCCAAGCAGAGCCTGAGCTGAAACAAAGGGCCTCTCTTACATTATAAGGCCCCATAGCCAATCAAAAGCCAGTGATTGGCCTGATGGCTGATGGGTCTTGTAGTCAATGACACTCCTCACCTCCACAGCAGTTTTTTAACCCCTTATTGTCATCATAGATAGTTAGTACAACCAACCTCAGGTCTGAGTTCACAATTTCGTGTACAAGACTTCCCGTGCTGTAATCACAGGCTCACTCACTTCCTTTGCATGCAACACTTTTTTGTGAGTATAATAATTTCATGCATGCACTCCAACATGGAAGCTACTTTAGCTGTTTTACCTCCACACAGCTCTATGACCCACAGCTGAGAGCTGAGTAATAAAATGCAGGCAACCCAAAGACACCCTGAAGGACACTCTGTCTCCACATGTGCTAAGGTATCTGATAAACTCCTCCCGTATGTCCTGGATGCATCATTTTATTTACCTGCACAACAACAAATCTGGTGATGTCCTTCACAGTGAGATGAAATTATAATAATGATACAACACTGAATCCTGATCTCCTGGTCTCTGTGTCTCATTCAGCTGCTCTGAGCTTCATTCTGTGTCACACTGTCATGGTTTCAGTCATCCTCTACATGAGCTGTGTGCACGCTCTCCTCTCCCATCAATAATAGCTTGTTCCCAGTTTTTGGGGCATTTTTCAGCAGTGGATGATTTATGTATTTTTTCTCTCTCGTTCTGCGATGGCTTCTGAAATGCAACGGTTACCAGGGAAACAGATTGGACGGGCAGCCATGCAGGATTGTGTGCAGCTGTAAATCTCTGGCAGTGCTTCCTGCCAGCAGCAGTGCCACCCAGCTCCGCCGCTGATCCTCTGAGAGCTGCTGCCACCGGCTCTCAGCGACTATCAGCCTCTTAGTGTAATTGGACAGAGTGTGAACAGCGTTGTTCATGGGGCCGGCTGGCAGCGTGCAGCGGGACAAGAGAATATTTCTAAAAAAAAAACCATGGACATTTAACAGTTAAATGCAGGATTAGCTGGCCGGCTCAGGGCCCTCTGGAACAGGCTGAGTTCTGCTGAATATTTCACTGGACTGGGCTAAATAAAACCAGGAACAGCGTCTGTAAAAAGCAGCATGTGATGGAGCGGAGTGGGAGGACGGAGTTGAAACAGCCAGCTTGCTAAATCAGTCCATAACCCTTCAGTGCTTTGAAACGCTGCACGAGAGGACCCAGGTTTAATTACTCTGTATTTGTCAGGAGGGTAATTACACAGAGTGGAGACACACTGCAGCTCTGTTGTGGTTTATTTACAAATCCCACCTCTCCCAGCAGCACCAGTGGGAAACAGAGACTGGGGATGCTGCTCAGGGTTAATACCTGAGGAGCTCAGAGCGGCAACGTCCAGCTGCTACAATTAGCATTGTGAGTGTGGCTGCCTCCCCAGAGCCTGACACCAGAAATGACCTCCACCGCCCTCAGTGAAAAGATACAGGTACAGGTAACCTGAGTGTGATCCAGCAAACAATAAGCATTTCTGATTTATGTGATAATTCTGGTGGTTGTCTTTTTTTCATGACAGAACAGCGATGAATGGGTTAAACAAACAGACATTCATTCAGGAGACCCACAGCTCGTTCTCACTCTGAAGTCATCAAATAACATGTTCTCATCCCAGCTCGTCACATACAGTGTCACCACTTTGTCGGTGGACTTTCACATCTACATTTTGTGTGCTCGTTATCGTCCTGCGTCTGCTGTTGATGTTCAGGAACGCCATAACCAACGCTGAGACATCAACTGACACTGACACCTGCTAGCAGCGTATCATAACATCACAAAAGGTGGCTCTTGCCATCAGTGTCTGACGCTGAAGTCACTGACGAAGCAGCGCTTTTTGATGACTTCAGAATGAGAACGGGCTGCAAATATCACCCTCAGCAATTTCAGCGTCAGATGCTTTTTATTTTGAAAGTCAGTGACACAAGTGTAACCTTTGACCCCATGGTCACATTGGTCACTGACGTGGAGGACTCCAGCCATGAAACTTTGCAGCCCAAAGATGAGGTGGCAGCCTACATGGAGTTCAAGACACCCAAGGAGGATCCTTTGGAGGTCTGATGGTGGTGGAAGATGGTATTGAAATGTCTGAAATCTATTAAAAAATGTCTGAAAAGATGGAAAAAAAAATGTCTAAATAATATTATTAAAATGTCTAAAAAAAAATGTTAATTAAATGTCTGAAAAAAAGGATGATAAAATATTTTAAAAATTATAATGCCTAAAAAAACATGGAAAAAAATCCAAAAAATTGTTCATAAAATGTCTGAAAAGATGGAAATAAGATGTCTGAATAATATTATTAAAATATCCAAAAACAATGTTGATAAAATGTCCAAAAAATATTTGAAAAATGACCAAAAATTATGAATAAAATGCCCCAAAGATGTTGATAAAATGTCAGAAAAAATTCTGATAAAACGTCCAAAAAAGTGTTGATGAAATGTCTAAAAAATATTATTATAATGTCTGAAAAAATGTTAATTAAATGTCTGAAAAAAAGATGATAAAATATTTCAAAAATTATAATATCTTTAAAAAAAAATGAAAAAAATCCAAAAAAATTTTGATAAAATATTTGAAAAATATTATTAAAATGTTGGAAAAGGAAAGAGGCATGCTAAATGTTTCCTAACCTGGCAGTGACTGAATGTTTTCACCATCCAGTGAAAGACACGCCTCCTCTGCTGGATTCGGAATTCAAGAACGCAGAACGCAGAACGCAGCTCAATGTAAGTGACTGTAACCTGTGTGTGTTTAATCACAGGTGCGGGTCAGGCCACAGGACTTTTATTAATGGGTATGGGCGGGTGTGGGTTTTCAGATACTGACCTGAGCTGGACTCTGGCCTTCAGTGTCTTAGCTGTCTTATTTTTTTTTATTGAAAACTAGCCTGTACCGTCACCTTCAGTTTGCACCAGTCAGAAAATATTGAGAACTTTTCTACTGAAACATTTAAAACGTATCGATCGAGTTGATCCACATACTCGTGTTGTGAATCCTCTGAGTGAGTCAAAGCAGAGAAATCTGCAGCAGGAAGAAAGACGTTACACCTCCTCTCGTGTCTGAGGAGTACTCGGAGAGGTGAAGTGTAGGCAGGTGTAGAAACAAGCAGAGGAGAGATCATTGAAATATGTATGGGTGCAGGTACAGGTCTGATTTGGACACTCAGCTGAGACGTCATCCGTCCTGTCTTAGTACCAGCTGAGATGAAGACACAGAGCAGACCTGGCTGTTGTGTTTTCCTCCCTGGCTGAGTGAGATCGATGCCATTGACTCCTGATCTTAATGAAATAGAGAGGATTCTCCCTCCTGTTAGCGGTAATGAGTCCAGATCCAAAGAGACAAATGTCTCCTGCTAAAGGACGCTCAGTTCACAGGACATGTCCCCCAGAGAGCTCCATTAACTGCACTTGATAACACACAACACAAAAGCCCATTTACAGTGAGGAAGACTTCTGAGCTGCTGCATCTTTCCTCTCCTTCTACTACTCCATACTGCCAGCCTGAACAGCGAGCAGCTCTCAGCTGCTCAGAGGTGGTAGCCATTTTTAGCCCCCGAGGCAGAGCTGATGACTAAATGATGAAAAGGGAGCGAGCATGAGGAGAGAAGAAAGGCTGTGAGGAGGAAGAGAAGAGGCTGAAGGGCTGTGTACTCTGCAGCATCTCCCCCAGGAGAATCTCTTCAGCACTCGACACAGAAACGCAGCCAGCTGAAGACTCACTAAAGTCTATCTGACATCCTCACGTGTTCGCTCTGCCTTCACAGGGTCGAGTATTTCTGCAGCTTAATGAGTTAGCTGCAGAGTATCTGTGAACACCGACTGCCAGCTTCATCCTGAGCTCCAGATCCTGACAGGTAAACCCTCAGCAGCTGCTCAGCTCTGTGCTGGTCCAACACCACCTGCTGTGCAGCTTCGAGAAGACTACAGCTCAGGTAGACGTAAAGGAATAGTTTGAGCCCATAGTTCATACAGATGCACTCAGAGTTTGACTCTGTGGGCTAAAATGCTTCCCTGCCAAGAGTTACATGAGGAGATCGATACTTCAGTCACGTCTGTGCACTAAATCTGGAGCCAGAACAACACGTTCCCATCCCAGCTCCTTAAATATATCTATCAGTGGACCTGCACGTCTGAATATGACCCGCTACGTATCGTCCTGGATTTGGATGTTCAAATTCTCAAGAAACAAACAGCAGCTCCCAGGTAAAGTTCATCCACCTCCGCCCCCTCCCTACACGGACCTTTACGCTCTTTACAACATAGTAGTGCGCCGGTGTCTGACGCCAACATCACTACCCCAGTTTTTGTTTTTTTCTGCCTCAGTTTATCTTAATATCTTTAATTTTGTCAGAGTAAAAGTCATCAATTTATGTTTACCCTTCTATATGGAGGGGGACAAATATTCCAGATACTGAGGGGGACGTGTCTCCTGCATCCCTCCCCCAAAATCTACATCTACACCCACATATGAACACTGCAACAGCTGGAGAGGCGTGACATGAAACACAATGACATTGGCCTCTCGTGTGACATATAACACACGTGTCAGCAGCTCTTTATAAACAATAACAATGACATCACATGTCAATAACAAATATTTAGCATCCCTGTTATACGGCGGCTGATCTTGTCCTCTGCTCGGAGAGTAAGGAGCTCCTGGACCTTACTGTTTTCACTGTTTGTGGACATTTTCAGCCGCTGCCACGGACGAGGTCACTGTGACTTTTGAGCACCAGAATCTAAACTTTCATCAGGGAGTCCAAACAAACCTTTGTGCCAAATTTGAGGAAATTCCCTCAAGGCGATCTCGACATATCGCATTTATATAATGAAACATATGCAAGATCTCACTGACCTTTGACCTTTAACCACTAAAATCTAATCAGTTCATCGCTGGCTCCAAGTGGACGTTTGTGCAAAATTTAAAGAAGACGTTCTTGAGATGCTGCGTTCACGAGAATAAGACAGAGAACAAAATAAAAGTCCCTCCGCCCACGGCTATCACTGTCATGGAGTCATAAAGAAGGCTTAAAGAGAGCGCTGCTGGGGGCGGGGAGACGCAGAGCGCTCACCTGCAGACATATGTCATACAAACAAAGGTCGACAGTGTTTGTGTGGTTACTGTCAGCGCCAGAGGGGGGAGACAAAGGTTCTGCACTGCAGCTTTAAAAAGAGCAGAGGCACATTTCTTACGAACATCTGTAAAGTCAAATAAACTGATTCTACAAACGCACGTCGGTCCAGTCATGATGACAACGCCTTATTAACACACAGACCCACAGCTCACACAGCTGCTTGTGTCTGTATTTCCTGCCTGTGGCCGTCAGAGGAACCAATCAGAGCTCAGCACAGGTGTGAGTCACCGTGCTGCTTTGGCTCAAACCTGTCAGACAGAACAAAGTGTGGTCTGATACTTAGATCAGAGCTGAGCCTGTCAGCATCATGCCATTAACTCTGCAGCTCCACCAACACATACAGTACAGGTGTGTTTCAGTGTTGATGCTTCGCAGGAAGTTGTTCTGACTCAGCCGTCAGTGATCGCTGCAGGTACTGTGGCTCCGTTCAGATAAACTAACTGCCCATTAAAGAGGAAGTGATGGTGCAGCAGCTGTGATGCAGGAGATCTGAGAAGAGTCAGAGGCAGGACAGTCACAGCTCGGCTCCGCCTCTCCTCCTGTGCACGCCGCTCGTATCCAGCAGCAGGAAGTGGATCCACCCTTCATCAGACTAAAGTCTGAATCTAAAACAGCTGCCAACATTAACACTGATCTGCAAAAACGTACAACGACATTTTCCTCTGGTGACGGAGCTGATGTCAGATGCTAATGTGACCTATCGCCTCGTAAAGGTCTCCATCCCCCTCACATTCATCACAGCTCCGCTCGCTCACACTGTCGCTCCTTCATATGTGCAAATAAACGCCTCACTTCCTGCTAAAATGACTTCCTGAACACCAGTAGACACACAGATCATTTCTGACTGACAGTCAGGTGTCACAGTGTGAGCGCTCAGGTGAGTGATGCGTGCGTCCCTCTGACCTCACACACATTACAGTAACAGCCTGCTGACAGCGCTGACGGGTGTGTGCATGGACATGTGTCTTCTTGATTATCTGACACCGTAAGAAGCAGTCTGACCTTTGGGATGATGTCATACAGCCTTTTTTTTTAAACACCTTCTCTGTGTTTGTGAGTAACGATTAAGACCTGACGGGTACAGAAATAAAAGGACAAAACCTGCCATGTGTTCACACCGAGCTGAAACTGAGCTGCCATCTTTTAAGATTAAAAAATCATGTTTATGCATGAATTGTTATTCTAAGTGTCTGACAACATTATGAAAAGATCCCTACAGAGATAGAGCTTTGTGTTAAAGAGTAAGATCCTTTTTGTTTAATCAGAAACAGCCCTGAAATCACCAAACCCACCAGACTCCATTTAGATAAACAGTCATTTTAGCGTGTACAGAACCAGCTTTGTTTTTACATCTAACTGGTGATTTAAGGGTTAATTTCAAGTAAACCAGAGCTGGTGATTGTTGGAACAGTGGAAAGATGATCTCAGATGGTTTCTCTGAGTTTTACTTTGTTTCTGTCGACTTTGAATGAAGTGTGTTTTATGGTGATAAAATGACTGTTTATTCAAATGGAGTCTGGTGGGTATGGTGACGGTGATTTCAGGGCTGTTTCTGATTAAACAAAAAGGATCTTACTCTTTAACACAAAGCTCTATCTCTGTAGGGATCCTCTCATAATGTCAGTGAGCCTGTCAGTGACAAAAACAAACAAACATCCTTTTGCGTCATAGTGCATCAGTTTTATTAACAGTTGTTCCCATTAGTCACTCAGGGTGTGTTCACCCCCGTAGATTGGGTCATTTGGTCTGCACCGGGGTTCGATTGACGGCTTTCACACCAGCCCAAACAAACTGTACTAACTGCACAAATGGACCTGAATTCATTTTAACCAAACCAAACAGGTTAGATGTGATAGCACCCTCAGACACAAACATATGGATAATAAGGTAGCATCCAAAAAATAATGACGCAATCAGTGAAACTGGCAAAAAACTCTAAAACACTGTGACCATCTCTTAACTTTAATCCCGTCCTGATCATGTCACCTGCAGCTGTCTCACCAGAATCCATGAGAACGCTCCTCTGACACTGTGTGAGGTGTGCACATCGTCACTGCACATTTAAATACCAGTTTATATATGTGAAAAGGCGTACATGTTCATGTTCATGTCGTTTATGCATCTGGTACCTAGTTGCTACTTTTTCACAAAGCCCCGCCCTCCCCTGAGCGCTGTGGGGACACACCTAAAAACATCCTGAACACAGTAAAATGAGAGGGAAAGGGCAGAGATGTGCAGATAAATACAGCACCACACTGTAGGAGAGGAGTCACAGGGATGAGTCAGAGGGGTTACTGCTGTATGAGTCTGCACATCATGCAAATCCTTTAAATGATTCTGTCCCTGAATGTTACACCGACTTCACCCTGAAATCACAGAGATGACCTCACAGCAGAGGGTTGGGATCAGAGTCAGGAGTTAAGGAGCGGATACAATCAACAGCAGCTTCCAGTCACAGTGAAGTGGAGCTACAGTCCCAGCTGGACGAGGACATCTAACTGGCCTACTGTCCTTGTCCCAGTATACAAGCACGGGAGGGGAATCCATTTATTGAGCCAAGTATGTGCGACTCCTCTACGATAGGTGGAGATATGCCCCCTTTCAGCTTGTTAGTATTGGACCTTTTTCCTGTTGACCTATTACGTCACAGACCAAACAATGGACAAACAAGTTAGCTACGGTTAGCTAGCAGCTAACTTAGTCGGACTGAAACAATAACTCCATTTTCTCTGATGAGACAAAACTTCTTCGCTCACAGCCGACTGTCTGAGAAACGCTGGGCTGGTAAAATAAATCTGTGTCCTCTGCAACACTACTGCTGACTCCACACTTCTACCAGGCACCGAGAGAGAGATGAGGACGGGATGACAACAGCAAGAGTCATCAGTTATAAAAAACAACAGGAGGAAGAGGAGGAGGAGGAGGATGGTGACAGGAGGGGAACAGACGGGTGGAGGGAGGGTCAGAGAGGCTGAAACATGTGAACTGCATGGAGCTGATAATCAGTCTGCCGTACATCTGCTGCTGCTGCTGCTCACGAGATGACACACTGGTCATCCTGACAGACAGACAGACAGACAGGCAGGCAGGTAGGCAGACAGACAGACAGACAGACAGGCAGGCGGGCAGGCAGACAGACAGACAGACACTGCGATGCGTGCTTCACGGCAGATCTAAGTGTAAACACAACCAAATGTTGGCTGCGAGCAGCTGCCGGCGGCTCTGACTCAACGACAAGCTGCAAAAAGAATTTTAACAAATCAACTGGTTTCCATGGCGACTGCTTCCCCCCAAAATTCTGCTCAGCCCTCCTGATGCTCACAGACGCTGTGCCAAGACAAAGAACAACTTGTCCCCGACACCAGAGAGGAAATTAACCTGCTACTCGCTCACATTAATAAAAAACAGCCGACTGAGGACCAAACTTTAGGATGAATGTAAACGGCTCTCTGAGCGTCGTCAGTCTCACTCCTGAGGATGATGTCACAGCACGCTGGAATGTTTCTAACATCAGAGCTTACTGGAGTTTCAACTGCAGAAACAAAGTCAACTATCTAAAAGTTTATTAGTGAACATCCCCGTCCTGCAGGCAGCGAGGTCACAATCTGACATCAGTTGTACGTTTCATACGTATCATATCAACATCTCTAAAGAGACGTAGTATCTGAGCTGACTCGGGAGGTGGAGGGGATGGTTGATGGTGTGACACCGCGGAGAGACGCCTGCCAAGCTGCAGGCCGCTGCTCAACACCAACAAACAATGAAGGAAGATGTGTCTTATTGTGTCAATGCTGTGTTTGCATCAGATTTTTTGTCTGTGTAGTGACCCGACGCTGTTTCACCACAAAGATGATGCTGTGAAAATTGTATTTTTACAGAGACATCGCTGACAGGTAGGGGTGGGCGGCTTGATACCAAAACATGGATACTACAAATATTACTTTTTGGTCTTCATCTCCTCTATTTTCTGGCTATATTTCAAAACCCAAACTGTGTAAACAACGCTGCATGAACTTTTCATAAAGTTTCAGTTCAGTGAAATCGAACCTTATTCAAAAGTCCTTCACGGTGAAGACTTTCAAAAACGTAACAGTGTTGACGTGCAGAGACATGTGCACCGTTCTCTCCTCTGAGGCGTCACAGAGAAGACGACATTTAGTACAATGGTGGACGCGACGACGACAGAGCTGCTCTAACCTCCTGCGGTTTACAGGTTAACACAGAAATGTTCAGTTACTCTTTCACTGTATGACGACCAGAGGCGTCAGAACGAGGTGCCGCCTTCAGGAAAAAGCTCACTGAAGGTCATGTTCTGGAGTGACTGGATTGTATCGCCACCTGCTGGTGTGGCATGCCACAGAGGTTTTTTGGTAAAAGAATATTTGTGTGGACAGGATTTTGTTGTGTTATTTTTTTTCTTCTTTTTCGAGAACAAAGGTTTTCAAATTTACGAAGTATGTATTTAGTGTGTGAGAGCAACCCAGTCGCTGAATACCGCCGCCTGGTCAGTGTCAGACACTGATGATAAGAGCCGTCATTTAATGTCAGCATGATGTGCAGCTGATTGCCGTTATTGTTTAACAGCGCTCGGCAGCCTCAGGGGGAAACACAGCAGGAGAACAGTTAAGGAAAAGGGGGCAGAAGTCTGAGTAGGGCGGGTGGGAGGGGTGATGGATGGGTCCAACAACCACCAACTTTTACTCAGGAGGCCGGTGTTCACTTCCTGTTTGAATGTAAAGCCAAACCCTGTTCTTTTTTCCTAAATGTAATCACGTGTGTGTTGTTGAAGGAAAAAAACGTGAATTGGCGGTGTTGCGCTGACGTGGTGCTTTTATTTTGAAAGAGACTGTATGCAAACTGTACATTTCCAATGCATGTACCAGGCTGAAGTTGACATGGCGTCCCAGAACATCAACAACCAACACACCCAGGGTACCTTGGACGTCGTGCGCACGTTTCTCTTCTAAAAACAGGATTCTGCAGCGTCTGCACAGAAAACTGCTGTAGAAGAAGAAGAGGAGCAGATTTGTGACGAAGGATGTAAATGTTGTTTACTCTATATATATACTGGAGGAAACTCTCCTGATGTTACTACACCATCGTGTTCCACCTACGTGTTCGTCCCACAGCTGAGAGCAGACACAGACAGTGTGGGAATCACCACTCAACAGGTAACATCCAAAACTACATGGTTTATATATTTTACAGAGATGCTGATGTCGCGACACGTCAAAGACATTTAGGAGTCCATATAAACACCAGTGAAATTCCACAAGCTATGAAAAAAAAAGCTATGAACCTAAACAGTAACAGGGACTTCCACTGAGGGGACAAATCCATCAGGAGGAGTTTTAAAGCGGCTAACGACGGAGCGGCCGTAACGTTATGAGTTGCTCAGAGGACGTGAGCAGCTTCAGCAAACAGCTGGATGTCCGACAAACAAACAAAAGGAAGTATTAGATTTTTGGCACATGTAATCCAAAGAGAAAATTTGTCTGAACCGAGAGATGCAGATTCTTTGGACAAACAGAACCACGGATATCAGAGCGTCTGAGCAGTCTTCCTGAGCTGTAACCCTTTGACCCAGCCTCCAGAATAAATGTTCAGATTGTGGGTTTCTGTAAATCACAGATATGTTAGTCTGGTGAGATCGTCCTGCTCGCTTTCAGTGGGCGGGACTACTCGCCTTGACTGACAAACTCCTTCAGCCAATCAGAGTAACAAAACTAAAGGAAGAAAATCAATTTGCAGTGTTGTACCAACATAGTGCTTTTATTTTGAAAGGGACTGTATGCAAACTGTATGTTTCCATATGAGCAGGCGGCCCACGTCCTGTAAGCCCATCACACAGGAAGCTGTAACTAACTAAGAGTAGTTAACCATGAAACACATCACATCACCCTGGAGCCGACACATTTCCTCTGCACAGAAACCTCGCACCAATCAGAGAAGAGTTCTCAGGATTACAAGCGTCAGCACCTCTGCTGTCAGGAGTGTGTGTGTGTGTGTGTGTGTGTGTGTTGGAGCAGATACTATTCAGTCCACTGAGCGAAGCCTTGGCTGTGTGTGTGTGTGTGTTTCCACCTGAGGCTCTCACCTCCCTCCAGATGATCCACAAACACATCAGCCTCGTCTGGTTTATTCAGCACACAGATCTCAGATCAGTAAACTCACTGACGTACTCTCAGTCACTGCAGTACGTGCAGTACTGTTACTTGTTTTTCTGCTCCACACTTCAGATAAAGATTTTTCATCCATCCTTTCCCTTTTTCATCCTCTATTTCCTTTCCTTTCTTTCCCCCTTTGCTTCCTCCCCCTTTCCATCTGTACTCATGCTCATGATTAGCTTTTTCTTTTCTCCTCTGACTCCTTCTTGCCTTCCTCCCTTCTGCTTTTTCCTCCATTCCTTTTCTTCTTCAACCAACCTTAAACACTTTAAATCTCCAAGGTTCCAGGTTTTTCTAGCTGCACTTTTCTTCACACTGACTTTATATAACTTATTTTCTTACTGAGAGCATCACGGCCGAAGCGCAGGCTTTAGCCCCTTTTACACTGCCTCTTCAAGGCGGGAATTTCACGCCATTATTCCGCCTCGTCATTCAACGTAAAAGGTACGATCGCAGAACGAGGGGACAGAGTTGTTTCGCCTCTGAGCGGACCACTGAAACAATATCTGTATAAAAAGGACAGCCAGCAGGACAGGACCATAGTCAGGATGGTGTGACGTTTTGATGTGTTATCGGTGTGACCCACCACTGGAGACTTTAAAAGCAGCAGTTAGCAGTCAGCAGCTAACCCAAAGAAAAAAACAGCAGCTGTTAGCAGTTAGCAGCTAACCCAAAGAAGAAAAACAATTAGCAGCTAACTCAAAGGAGAAAGACAGCAGCAGTTAGCAGTGAGCAGCTAACCCAAAGAAAAAAACAGCAGCTGTTAGCAGTTAGCAGCTAACCCAAAGAAGAAAAACAATTAGCAGCTAACTCAAAGGAGAAAGACAGCAGCAGTTAGCAGCTAACCCAAAGAAGAAAAACAGTTAGCAGCTAACTCGAAGAAGAAAAACAGCAGCAGTTAGCAGCTAACCCAAAGAATAAAAACAGTTAGCAGCTAACTCAAAGAAGAAAAACAGCAGCTGTTAGCAGCTAACTCGAAGAAGAAAAACAGCAGCAGTTAGCAGCTAACCCAAAGAAGAAAAACAGTTAGCAGCTAACTCGAAGAAGAAAAACAGCAGCAGTTAGCAGCTAACCCAAAGAAGAAAAACAGTTAGCAGCTAACTCGAAGAAGAAAAACAGCAGCTGTTATCAGCTAACTCGAAGAAGAAAAACAGCAGCAGTTAGCAGCTAACCCAAAGAAGAAAAACTGCAGCTGTTAGCAGTTAGCAGCTAACCCAAAGAAGAAAGAGAGCGGCTGAAAATGTCCACAAACAGTAAAAACAGTGAGGTCCAGGAGCTCCTTACCCTCCAAGCAGAGGACGAGATCAGCCGCCATATAACAAGGACGCTAAATGTGATGTCATTGTTATTGTATACAAAGAGCTGCTGACACATATGTTACTTGTCACACTAGAGGTCGACGCTGTCATGTTACATGTCATGCCTCTTTTGAGTCTGTGATGTCATCATGTTGTCTAACATCACACACTGAAGCCACATGATGCCACTGTCACTGTTTGGTTCTGTGTAGACGGCATACAAAGCTACAGCCACACAGCGGCTCCGTGTGTGTGTGTGTGTGTGTGTGTGTGTGTGCTGTGTTTAAGGTCAGCGGTGGTGCAGCGACATCCCTCCCACTGACCTCCATCACAACAAACATGAATGTCACTCGTCTGTTTGCGGCTCGGCGTCCCAGGGGATGATGGGATTTGCTGCATGTGTTTGTGGGGGGGTTAAGCTCGGTGCATTCGCTGTGTGTGTGTGACAGCACTTTTGTTGTTCTCTGTCACAGAAAGGCGGGCTGCATTGATTCAGCGTCTCTCTTGTAGGATATGGAGGCTCAGTACGATGATACACAAATGTCACTGACCAGTAATTGTCCTAGCAGACGTCCCTCCACAGCCTTGTCTTGTATTCATGGGTTGTGGGAATGTTCTGAAAAATGAGTTCCCGGTCATGTTTCATGGCTCAGCTGCTCCATCTTCTTTGTTTGCTGTCCCTGTCAAGTAGCTGTCCGTTACTCACTCACTCTCAGCAGGAAACGGCATTTCAAAATAGGAGTTCTGTGCTGGAAATTCACTGTACTTCAAAATAAAGTGTGTTTTTTCACAAACTCACGTTGGAGTCGCTGTGGAGCATTCAGGATGGACCCATGACCCACCAGTTGGGAACCACTGGTTCAAACAATTAATTAAATTAATTAAAAAAACATCTTCATTGTAGCGTCCATGTTGTCTCAACATTACGACTTAAAACTGGTGAACGCACCGAAGTCGGAAGAACGACCATCCGAGGCCGGTGGAAGTTTTGACCTGAGTGTGATCAAATCTCTCATTCATTCAGAACCAGTCCTGCACTACGTGTCACTGACGTGCATGTTCACCTGTGCACCTGCTGCTGTACACCTGTACAGCACTTTTTTGCTGCTGGAAGCGAGGTTGATGAGAGCCCGGAGACTCAACCACACCTGCAGTAACAGCAACTGTACTCAGGCACAGCAGTGCTTGAAGCTAAATGCTTACGTCATCGTGCTAATATGGTCACACTGACACTGATAACATGCTGATGCTTAAGTTCATCAGCATGTTATCATAATTAAAATACTGACAAACACGAAGAACGTAGAGCTTCTGTTTGTTTAATAAACATTTACATTTATCATCATTAATATCTTATTATAATTCATCATTATGTTTGTCAGACACATGTTTGAATCCTTCAGATCTGAATCTGTCGTCTCGTTAATATTCAGCAGACAGCCTCAGAGAACAGAATCTTTGTGCTGAGAATATTATTCAGAGTGATTCGTAGTGAACGGCTGACATTTCTGAGGCAGAGCAGGAGCAGGGGATTATTATGGTCTGTGGAGCGTGCAACTCACGTGTAGCACGGCTTCGCTGAGGCGTGAAAAGAAAACAAGCCTTTATGTAGATGTGGAGTCATTGTGTATGCATGCACAGAAACATCTGACTGACTGAGCGCAGGAATGTTGGAACATGTCACGGTTCACCTGAGCGGACCTCAGAGCGTCAACACGTCCCGCTGTCTGTGAGACTCAGCCTAGCGGAGACAATACAGACGGTGGAGCATGGTTTCACTTATCGCTCCACGCTTATTACCTCCTCCACCTCTCCTCCATCTACAACTTCCTCCTCTCCAGAAGGAGCGGCCTCCCTCCTCTCAAAAACTGAAACCTGTTTTCTTTACACTCACTCAAAGGTTTGTGTTTGGTCCTCTGTCTCCACCTCTGTCCCTGTCTCTGTCCCTGTCGTTGTCCCTGTCTCTGTCCCTGTCCCTGTCCCTGTCGTCGTCGCTGTTGCTGTCAGTGTCTCTGTCCCTGTCCCTGTCCCTGTCCTGTTGTCGTCGCTGTGGCTGTCAGTGTCTCTGTCCCTGTCTCTGTCCCTGTCCCTGTCCCTGTCGTCGTCGCTGTGGCTGTCAGTGTCTCTGTCTCTGTCCCTGTGTGTGTGGACAGATCTCTGAGAGACAAGCGAGGCCACTGGAGCAGAATGAATCTCTTCTCCCTGCCGTCTCTCCCCAGCGGCATTCACTACACACGCTCAGATGTGACATCACGTCACAGATGCCACGCTATTACATAACACACACACACACACACACACACACACACACACACACACACACAACCTTCATTAGTTTTCCAAGACTCTCTGCAGTCTCTGGTGTTAAAGCTCCAGTCGTCAACATTTGTAAAATCAACATCAACAACAATTAATGACGAAGTTTAATGTGAAAGACGTCGCTCGTAGCAACCAAGCCAACGGCAAAGTTCCTAAAACTGCAGGTCCTCTAATGCTGGACGACATGATATCAGTGAGTCATAGTAGACCACAACCGACGCCATGTCTGGGACGCCTCACGTCATTCCAACAGTTGTCTTCCACGACTGCTCCCGTCACAGCCGTCACCTTGACCAATAGGAACACAGAGCGATCTGCTGCCGTGGAAACTGTAGGACAACAACAGCCCAGCCTTTAAGATATTTCCTGTAGGGACGTTAGCACACAGAGTAAAAAGGAAACAGCAGAGCACTTTATCAACCCGCTGAGTACTGCCATTAGCATCAAGCTAGCAAACAATGTTCTTTCTTCATAATGGCTAGCGCTAGCTAATGTCTGTGGTGAATTGTTTTGCTTCCAGCTAAGCCCCGCCCACCAAAAAAACATCATACTGTTTACTAACAGTAAAAGGGGATATAAAGGAATCAAATTCACAGATAGTGTCTGGGCTTTTACTCAGCACAGCTGCAGAGGCTACCAGCTGCATTTCTGCTGTAGAAACATGGCGGTGCAACATGGTGACCTCCGTAGACGAGGACCTGCTCCCTGTGTAGATATAAACGTCTCATTCTGAGGTAACGAGAACACAACCATTCTGATTGTCAGCTGATTAAAGAAAACACACTGATTCAATTATATTTACATCCTCCACAGTGGAGCTTCAAGGAGGGCGGTGCAGGTGGAGCTGAGCAGATTTCAGAGTGTGTGTGTGTGACTGCAGTGTTCTCAGCATTAGAACAAGATAAAGTGGAGCTGCCACATGTGACAAACATGACATGTAGACGAGGTCCTTCCTGTCTGATGAGAGGAAGCTGCATCACAGGATGAAGAGGGCTCATCTGACTCTCAGCGTTTCTAATGACAGTCGTCACTGCAGACTCAGACGTGGAGGCATCTCTCCTGTTTTCCTCTGGACATTTGCATAAAAGCATCTTTTAACTAATCAGGCGTGTTCGCCGTCAGACAGCGCCGACCGCAGAGCATCTCTTCACACACCGCGTCGTCTTCTCAACTATTAACGAGAGACGCCGGCCACATTTCTGATATGTGTCTGCCATGATTATGCATGATCACAGGGAGCAGACCATCTCCAAAGTGCCCCCCTGCTGTGCGCCGCGTTTCCAAGCATGGTTGCCATGGAGACAGTTTTAGTATATCAGGCTGCCTGGTTTCAGCGTGTGGCTGTGTGTGAAATGGCTTTATGGTTTTAGGAGCATTGTGTATTTGAGATGCTTTCAGCAGGAAATGGCTCCTGAACCGAGAGCCACCTGTTCAGAGTCAGAGTCGGTGTGACGAGGTGACATGTGATGAACATGTGCACACAGCTTTATGTAACCGTGGCAACCTGATTCAGACTCAGGCGGAGGAGAAATGAGGCATGATGGTATAAGAACAAACAGACTTAATGTATACATGATGAACACAGGACAGGATTCCTTTTTATCTTCACGGCTCAGACGCCTAATTGGTTCATTACATAACCAGTTTGTGTTTGAACTGGGACAGTGCTCAGAGAGCTGGTGCGCTGGGTGTTTGCACACGAGTAGCTGTGCTTCTTATCAAGTGCTGCTCTCTGTGAGTGAAAACATTAAAGCTGTGCTGATCAGTGATTTTATATGAACAATGTATGAAATGTCTGAATGTGTGATGTGAAGAGTTTTTCTCCTGCAGCTCAAAGCGGCTCCACAGAGCACCGAGTTTTTACATCCTGGATCTTTACTGGGTATCCTCTCTCATCAGTACGGCTGCACCGAACCATTCGTTTTTCCTCTGTTAATCCAACAACAGATTTTTTGATAATCTTTAGGCTATTTTGGCCTTTTTAAGGGGTGTAAAAAGCTCTTTAAAAATAGACCTGTATCTAGAGCTGCACAGTTCATTTAAATATTATCAGGACCACAGTGCGGCCAGGTGAAATATTCACATCACAGCAGCTGCAGGTTTTTGATAAAGGTAAAATGTGTCACAGCATAACATTATAAATGAAGCATGGTGGTGCTGCAGAAACGCCCCGGCCTGCAAATCATGTTCTAGACGTCAGGAAACATGTTTGGTAGCAAAAATCACATCATCATCATTTTTCTCAGTGTGGATGATGCAGGACCAGACTCCGCTCCACCCAGCTTGGTCTTGGCAAAGTGCTGGAAACATCAATGAATCCAAAGTGGCAGGAAAGATTTACGCAGACCACCATCTGTGCAATGTTTCACTTTACCGTCGAGCTCTCAGTCTGTTAGAGTTGCATCAGAGCGAACATGAAGCAACAACCGACAGGCGCGTCAAAGGAACCAATCTCCGGCTAATAAATGAAGCTTTGTGTAGGTTCCTGCAAGACATGTAAGTCATACGCCCCTGCTGATTGGATCATTGCTTCTAATCAGTCACACACCAATCACAGCCTGTTCTCACAACAAGGAGCTCCATTTAAATATGGCCTCCTACTTACTGATCCGTGCTGCACCAACGCTGCCACACACCACATGCTGAGCGTCTTCAGAGTGGAGCCATCAGTATAACTGTATTTCTATTTGTTGTAATAAATGGTTAAATCTATGACGAGAGTGTTCCTGACTGAGCTGGCAGGATGCAACACACCTGTGCACAGCCCTGGTGGTGTGTTGCATCCTGCCAATGATCAGACTGAGATTGGTTATATCAGTGTTAATTCTGACAGCTGTTTAAGTCTCAGTCTTGAGATGAAAATGTTTGTTATAGTCAGACTATATACTACAGTCAACTTCTAGTCCCGATGTTTTCTACGTGTGTTCTCTTAAACTGATCCTGTGAGGTTAACTCATGTGTCATAAAAAAGTTTAAGTCAACGAAAAATTCAAAATGTTTTCGTCAAAAAATGTCAAATTTTTAGTTGAAAAAAATTTAAAAAAATGATTTAGTCCACAAAAATTCTAAAAATTTAAGTTGATGAAAATTAGAAGGATTTTAGTTTTTTTCTATTTTAGTTGGAAAGGTGTTTTTTTTAAGTCATATTTTAGTTATTTTTAAAAATTTAATTTAATTTTAGAATTTAATTAAATTCAAAATTCCAAATGTTTTAGTTGAAAATTTAAAACATTTTAGTTGAAAAAAGTTTAAAATGTTAAAGTCAACAAAAATTCAAAAATGTTTTAGTCAGTGAAAATTCAAAATGTCAAAAAATGTCAAAATTTTAGTTGAAAAAAATGAAAAAATAATCTATTCAACAAAAAATTCGAACATATTTAAGTTGACGAAAATGAGGAAGGTTTTAATCGACAATTTCTTTAATTTTTTTCTATTTTAGTTGAAAAAAACTTAAAACATTTTAGTCAATGAAAAATTCCAAACGTTAAACTTTTAGTCATTATGTTTCCATGGTTTATTACCTTCAAACTAATCCAGTGAGGTTAACTCATGGATCGTAAATCAGACTCAAGGTGACAGGTTTAAGGGCTGATTTACGAGCACACACTCACTGATCATCATTTGAAAAGCTCAACATCTCTCTATTTATGCTCTCAACAAATAACTAACGTGAGCCAACTAGGATTTGTCCCCAGGTTCATTGTAAACTCTGACTTATTCATGTGACTGTTAAGAAGCAGAAACATAACGTGTTTCTTCATGTGCAACATGTTAGTCTGGAGGTTTAAACTGGTGTCCTCTCACAGAGTTGGTGATTCAAACTAAGCTTTCATCTCTGTCAGAGAAAACTGATCTGAGTTCAGACTGTTTACTTACAGCACAGCTACACTCACAGATAACTGAGCCTCCTACCTGCCTGTCAAACACCATCAACCCACAAACCTTCTCCAGTCCGGACTGAGTGGAGTCCTGCGGGGTGAAGCTGTGAAGGCTGTGAGCGGAGCTAGCTGCTAACAGCCACCGCTGCAACTAACAAACTCCACAAATCCATTCAGCAGCTCCACCATCCACAGTCAGACACACACGGCTGATTATTTACTGCTGAATTACAGCTCACAACTCGCACCAACCCAAACATCCTGGTGCAGACTATTTACTGGAGTTTACCAGCCTGTTGCTTATGTGGCATTTGAAGAGAATCACAAGCACAGCTGTTCTTGACTTTGAACGTCCGACAGTCCACCACCAACATTTTCATCACGTCTCGTCTACGAAAATAAAACATGTATTTCATCTTAGTTTTTATTATCAGGATCTATTTTAAGCTCGTCATCATCTCGTTTTGGTCACGGGAAAAGGTTGTTGACAAAAATTACTTCATCGTTTTCGTCGTTTGGCGGTAATTCAAGTTTCACGACACGGTAACGTGACAGGAGTAAAAATCGACTCCCATGTCGTCCTCTAGTATGAATATTATTTTCTCCTGTGTGGGACTCGACCGGCTGAGATCAGGGGACTCTGATCCAGTCCGGGCTGACTGATGCTCTAAATACTGGATGAGCTCATCTGTCACTGAGAGGAGGAAACGGCCCGAATGAGAAACTGGAGCAAATACTGTCACATCAACCCACACACACACACACACACGCACACACACACACACACAGCGACGACACAGATGCTCTCTTTTCCTGCTCGTTCTCATTGGACATGTACAGATATAATTTGTATGTCCACACACAGACTGACACACACACACACACACACACACACAGAGGAGGATCTCCTCACTGCCTTCATCACATAAATAACCAAAGTGCTGCAGCTGCAGCGGCTTCACGTGCGCTGTCTCACTGCTCACGTGCAAATTATGACAGAGAGATAACGCACACAGGACGACAGCTACCAACGCCTGCAGAGCTGAAATACAAAAACCATCAATTAAACATTCATTTAAGACAAAGTGACCCCACTCATCCCGTCGCAGAACCCCACAGCGTCAAGAGCAATGACATCAGCTGCCTCACTCAGCTGCTCCTGAACCAGTTCAACCAGTGGTCTGCCTCAGAACCAGTCTGACAGCAGAACCACCAGAGTCACCCACAGTACAGCGCCACCGAGACTTAACTAAGCCACACAGTTACATGTAACGTTATCTGTCCCTGACCTCCCTGACCACAGTGATGGACGTTAAACACTCAGATCCGGCCCACACAAACAGCCACATACAAGACTACGACCAGCTCCCCACTGCTGACCTTTGACCTTCATTGTTTTATCCTGTTAGACACTTTTTGTCATAATTAGTGTATGAATTCTTCAGTTATGGTCAACAACATGTTTTGTGAGGTCACACTGACCTCAAACCTTCAACCATTAAAATCTAATCATCATTCAGTCCAAGAGGACGTTTGTGCCAAATTAAAAAAAAAAAAAAAATCCTTCAAATTTCAAATGTTCATATTTCTGTTCTTGCTGTCCGCAGTGACGGTAATTTTACATTTTACATGTAAATACGTTGACACCTCGATACCGACATGGTGGCTAAACTTCTGGGGCCGGTTACACAAAACACCTTAAGTTAAGATTTTCCTTAATGTCCATGTTAAGGCTTTCTTAAACTAAAATCACTTGCACAAAACAGGTCATCTCCTTCACATTTCCTTAAAATGTTCACTTAAGTATTTCAGGTTTTTTCCTAATCTTGGGCTTACACTTAAGGAATCCCTTTAAGTTAAAGCACAACAGACTTAAAGTATCACGAGCTTGAGTGCCAGCAAACAAAGGGTTGTCATGGAAACTGTAGTATTTTACCAGTGTAAAATGTCCTTCAGTGCAGTGAATGCCTTAACATTTTCTCTTAACTAAGGAAACCTTCTCAAGGGTTCTGCACAACACCAAAAGCAAGTCCCTCAGTTTAGGAAAAATTAAGTCTTAATTAAGTGTCATACTTTAGGAGAAAACTTAAGGTGTTTTGTGCAACTGGCTCCTGACCTTTTGATTGACACCTTACTTGAGCCAATAGGAGCTTCCGTGTCCTCTCCACAGCCTACAACAGCCAACAAGAGCCTCCTCTCTTCTCAGATCAGCCAATCAGAAGCTAGCGATTGGCCTGATGGTTTATGGGTCTTGTAGTAAATGACACGCCTCACCTCCACAGCGGATTTTAAGCCCTTACTGTCACCACAGACTGTACAAGTGGCTCCTCTGTTGTTCTGATCAGTTTTTCATCACACAGTCAGTTCATGTTTTAGCCTTATGTTGGGAGAAACATGTCAGCGTTCCCTTTCAGATGAGACCATGCATGTACATGTACTAAAGATGGAGGAAGAGCAGCTGTCAGTTTCCTTTGGGTCTGACTTCGACAGGAGTTTCAGCTGAAGTTTACAGGAATGTTAAAAAGCTTTTTAAGGCTGTTTGAATCTGACACAGAGGAGCTGTTTTATTCCCTCGCTCAGACCTTGATCAGTCAAAGCGTTCTGAAATGCTGAATTAACCTGCGATGAAAGACAGCGCTGATGCAGTGAGATTGGTTGCCATGGAGACGGTCTGAGGGAGTATCTGCCGTGTTGTTAAACGACTGACGCATATGGTGGCTTATCAGCTGCGTGGGTGGCGGCGGCGGCACTGACCTCACAGGCCGACCAGCGGGCAGATCCAACATGTCTCAGGGAGGATCTCCTCATAAAACAACAGGACATGAAGAAGGACTACATGTTTCCATAGCAACCTACTGGTATTCATGCACTATATGTGGGTCTGTGTGTGTGTGTGTGTGTGTGTGTGTGTGTGTGTGTGTGTGTGTGGTATCCACTTTTAGCAGCAAGGATTCTCCTCCATGAATCAAACTCTCACCGTCTGAAGGGACGTACACGCACATCTGCATCTGCACAACAGCCAATAGGAACGCCCTCTCTCTGAAATCACCTGTGATTGGACAAAGTCTCCTCAACGCAGAGCAGAGAGGAGGTGCAGCTCTCTCACAGAACAGTTAAATTACAATACGCCATCCATTCATTCATTCTCATCCTCTTATCCGGGGCCGGGTCTCGGGGGCAGCAGGCTGAGCAAAGCACTCCAGACGTCCCTCTAATCAGCAACGTTCTCCAGCTCTGCACCTCTAGGAGGAGCTTCAGATCTGTTCTGCAGTCTGCACATTAACTATCACTCTGATTTCCTCTTTCACTCCTCCACCAACACTGTTCCTCTTCTTCTCTCTGCATCAGGACGCACTTGTAGTCTGAGCCAATCACCTCATTTCTCAGCCAGCCGAGCGTGGCCAGCGATGAATCCCTCTAAATCACTGGCTTAACAGCCTGCTGTGATACTGCAGGGACTGAGAGGGCCTCCACAGCACAGCTCGGGGGAGCGGAGATGGATAGATATACAGAAAGAGAGAGAGATGAAGACAGAAACAGGGAGGGCAGAGACAGCTGAGGACAGTGAGGAGGACAAGGTTTATAAAATCAAAACACAGAGGACACAAACAGGACTGAAATAAACCAGCGACGTGGTGCATCGACTCAACCTGCAGTCAGTCAGTGCATCACTCTTCTCCTCTGTTGACTCCCCGTCCTTCAGTCCACTGATCAGCCTCTGCTGTGCAAACAGACGAAGCAGAGCAGAGACGATAGCTGGACGTCTCTCTAACAGCGAATCGCTCCACAGCAAATCAATTTGTCATTAGAGCCTCGGCTGAGAGGCTAAAGAGGAGGCAGGAAATTAAATTATTCCCTCATACACTCCTAATGATGCTCACAGGTGAAGCAATAAAAGAAATAATAGCTGTCATGATTTCATCCAGAGAGCAAACTGTTTTATTTTGAGGCTCGCTGTTATCAAAAGGACACTGCTGTGATGTGTGAGGCGGCCATGACGGCGTCTGAGACAGTCACTCTGGACTCTGGTTTTCAGAGGAAGGAGAGAAGGATGGACTCATTAAGAGCAGTGGAAACTCACTTCAGAAACCCCTTAAACCAGATTTTTAAGAGACATTTAAGGGTTTTAACTTTGAGTTTTGAAACAAATAAACTGTTCTCAGATTAAATATCCAGACAGGAGCATCTGTTTTAGGTGTTTCATGAATTAAAGGCACTAAATGGAGTTTCTGACCACTGGTGGCGCTGTGGAGCAACACTTAATGAGTGGGTCCTGTTTTGTTTGTATCACTTGTTCAACCGGCACATTCATGACGACTAAGGGAAGGAGGAATAATCAGTTCTTAGATGAATCTCCATGTAGACGTGCACGATTATAAAACGATTCACAAATGTCAAAACTCGATTATGTTAATGTTTGTTAATAACGTGACGCAGATGAAATGAAAGAGGCGGCGTAGTGCAGCACCTGAACAGACCATAGCACGGACACGCTAGACCAAATGTCTAAATAATTACATTTACAAGGTGAACGTGAAGTATACAGTGAAAACTTCCTTCTGCCATCACCCAGAGATGAATGTTCACAAAGCAGAGCAGCAATCAGCAGTAACGTTAACGAACGACACTAGCTATCTGACGGGTTTAAAGCTGCAGTGTGGAAACATTTAGGCTGTGACGTTGAAAAGAGACCTGAACAAGAGCCACGCTGTCTGCAGGTACATTCATCTGTTAAACTATGGATCACTACACATACAATGTGCTGTGTTTTAAAAGTGAGAAAATAAATCATGAGTAGAAATCAAACAATGTGATGCACTGATATGTTTTATCATCGACTCGTCGCCCTCTGAATCAAATCACAAGGTGCCTGGAGATTCTGCCCCTAATGAGGACATACATATATATACATACACAAACATGCAGGTCAGGTGTTACACATTCAAGCCACCATGTCAGATTATTCAGCTGATCGACAGTGAAAAAAAAGCAGAAGTGCACCAGCAGAAGTCAAAGAAGAAGCTGATGACTGCAGCAAACACATATGGACCCAAACAAAGCAGGTTTAATTAAAACAAGAGGGTCCTCGCCGACTGCTCTGTGAGCAGTCCTCTGCCTCTAGGCTCGGTCCCTAATTATAGCTGCTGTGCAGCGATGGGTCGGGTCCGGGCATTTTTAGGCAATTCTGAGCAACAAGCAGAAGAATTGGAAGACATTTAGGAATTTAGCAACACAATCTGCCTTTTGCATCAGCTGAGGCTTGAACTCACAACCTCTGAGACTAAGAATCAATTTCTATCTCACTGAGCTAATTAGTCAGTGACAAGTCACGTGTAGCTTCACAAACTGACTAAGCCAGATGTGCAGGTTTAGCAGCCGTCTGTCCATGCATGAAAAAGCAGATTTCAAGCCACTGTAAAAAATTCAGTTATCAAAACAAAAATCTGAAAATACACATATTGCATCTAGACAGCATGGAGATGTTGGTAATTTGTTTTAACAATGATTGATTTGCTTCATAAGTGAAAAACTGATGTTTAACTAGTTGAGCTATGTGCAAAGTGAGAAGCCTCAGATGGTTTCACACTGAAGTATTGACACTGGATCTTTGTGCAAAGTTTGGTTTATTTTCAAGCATGAGAAGGCAGATTTTCTAGCAGAAAAAAGACTTGAAGGTGCTGCACAGTGATCAGTCACACTAGGCAATTTTAAGCAATAAGCTGGAGCAGATGCAAGAAGATGATTACATTACAATGTGGATTCTGCACCAGTTGAGGCTCAAACATGCAACCTCTGGAACCTAAGACGGTCATCTACCACTCTGAGCTAATTGGCAAGTAGCAACTCAACAGTGGCTTCACAAACTGAGTAAGCCATTCACTGTTGTGTAGGAAAGCAGCCATCCGTGCATGGAAAGGCAGAATTGAAACCACTGTAAAAAAAATTCAGTTATTAAGACAAAAATCTGAAAATACACATATTGCATCTAGACAGCATGGAGATGTTGGTAATTTGTTTGTAACAATGATTGATTTGCTCCATAAGTGAAAAACTGATGTTTAAAATTGCCATTTTTACACTCCAATTGTTCACATTAGAGCAAAATTCAAAATGCTGTCAAAAATTCAGTTTTTGAGATAAAATTCTGAAATTTGCCTCACATCATCTACCATGACTCTAGAATTTTGTCTTTTTTTTTTTTAGCAAGAATTTGCATGTATATGTTTACAGTACTGTTTACAGTCAAACATTTCGATGCACTGTAGGCTCAATTTTCGATAAATCAAAAATCTGTGTGGATCGTTTGTGGAGGACAGTCTGAAGATGCTCTGTAGCAAGTTTGGTGTCAATTGAGCAAAAATTGTGGGAGGAGATAGGTTTAACAAGTTTTACAGTTCTTGAATAAAACAGAGTGATGAACTTCATAATTTTTAATAGGTTTAAATGTACCAAAGTTTCTTCAGTATTGGGGCTACAGCTTGATCAAAGTTGTGAAGTTGTAGCACGTATGGTTGATTTGTTATGAATTTTCAAAGTTTTGAACTTTAGACGCTTGCTGTAGCGCCACCATCAGGACTATTGGCTTGAGTTTACAGCTGAGGATATCTGGCATGAGACTGGACCTTTGTGCAAAGTTTGCTGAGTTTTCACCCATGGGAAGTATGATTTCCTCTGAAGAAGAAGAAGAAGAAGAAGAAGAAGAAGAAGAAGAAGAATACCTAGGATTACAATAGTGTCCTGGCAGCTTAGCTGCCCGGACCCTAAAAAAACTTTTACAAAATGTCCTGTGCAAATGTTTTGTCGGGATTCAGCCTTCACAGACGCTGTGGTT
Organism: Epinephelus fuscoguttatus; assembly: GCF_011397635.1. Taxonomy (NCBI): domain Eukaryota; kingdom Metazoa; phylum Chordata; class Actinopteri; order Perciformes; family Serranidae; genus Epinephelus; species Epinephelus fuscoguttatus. The sequence goes on from NC_064771.1 coordinate 36,732,569, forward strand.
CGAAACACAGAAACGCCACAGTGAAATAAAGTTAAAACAAATTCCTGCAGATCCAACAGATGAGTCCTGCTGACTGAGCAGCGACATCACAGCGTTATAAACCATCTATTAACATCACTGCTAAATAAATAAAGTGTTACTGTGACAGAGTGTTCATTAAAACACTTGAACTGTTCTCAGAGGTGAGCTCAGCTTTCTCTCAGTTTTCAGAGCTGGAGCTCTCCAAGGTGCTGAAACACTCCATCAGGCCTGCTGTGTGTTGTAAACATCATCATGTGTCTTATCAAACACTGTGACATCATCAGATCTGAACAGGTGACCGCTGTCACATGACATCACCTGTCCCGTTACACAGGCCTACAACAGTGAGAACGCTTCAGCTCAGTCTGCTAACAGCAGGAAGAGCATCCCGACTCTGAGAGAGCCGCTGGAGGTCTGTGACGACCCTGTGATCGACACAGTGGACGCCACAGGTTTGATTAGTGCTGCAGCAGCGACTTCATTCATGGATTGTGATAAACAATCTAAATAATCTGACCGTCTATAGACTCAACAATCATATCAACTGAAAAACTGCTTTCCTCATGAAACTGGTGGAGGCAGATATCTGGAAAGGATGTCAGAGCCACAGCACCAGACTCTGGGCCATATGCATCAGCAGTCTGATTTTATTCTCTCAGCCCCTTCTCACCTCAAACTCTCTGTTTACCACAATTCGCCATTAGTCACCTCACACTCCCTCCGCCTCACTCTCTTCACCTCGCTCCCCGCTACTGTGGACTACTTCACCAGGAGGAGAGCAGGCAGCAGCTCTGGAGACAGACCTTCAGTCAGCAGCTGTAGCAGCTCGATTTGAGCCAGCACGAACCCTCCCAGTGTCAGGTCTAACCTGTGTAACAGCAGCATCAGAAAGTTTGCTGATCCAGCGGGGAGTCACAGCTGTCTGGTCCCCTGAGCTGGCTGGATTTTGGTTACTGCGGGCACTGACTAGGGGTCTGTCTCCAGAGCTGCTGCTCGCTCTCCTCCAGGCGAGGTGGTCTGTAGAGGCTGTAGATCCCAAAAATTCAGACCCGACCCAACATGATCCTGCACAGTTCTGTCCACAGCAGCTGTTTTGAGCCTGAACCCGATTAAAAACCTGAATTTTACTAAATAATGACGAAAACTCTGTGTGTGTCTGTTGCACATTTTTCTCCTCACTGACTTGGTCAATCCATGTGAAATTTGGCACAGTGGTAGAGGGTCATGGGAGGATGCCAATGAAGCAATATTACATCAATTGGCCAAAGGGGGGCGCTATAGCAACCCATTGAAATGTCAAACTTTGAATGGGCATATCTCATGCCCCGTATGTCGTAGAGACATGAAACTTTGCACAGAGATGCCTCTCCTCATGAGGAACACATTTGCCTCAAGAACCCATAACTTCCGCTGATATAGATTTTCCACCATTTTGAATTGTTTGAAAAACACTTCAAATGGATCTCTTCCTAGGAAGTTTGAGCGATCTGCATGAAACTGGGTGAACATAATCTAGGGAGCAATATCTAAAGTTCCCTCTTGGCAAAAGTTGGAAAACTTCCTAAAACTGAGCTTCTATAAGGCAATGAATATTGCGGAGGGCGTGGCTCATCACATAAAGGTGTAGAACATCTCAAGGGTTTCACCCATCACCACGCAACTTTGTAGGCATATGACCACACATAATCTGAGGGGACCCCTCCATTATTGACCCATCAAACAAAATGGGGGCGCTAGAGAGCTCATTTCTTATCTAGGCCTAACCGCCATATGGATTTTTACTAAACTTGGTAGATATGTAGAACAGGACGCCTCAAGGTGACTGGAGAAATTTAACTCTAATTGGCAACTGGGTGGCGCTATAACAACAGAAAAATGCTTCAAAATGGCTAAAATGCGACCGATCGCTGTGGCTCCCCCTGTGGACCAATGTTGGTGTTGTTTCTAATGTTTGGTATGACTAAGTCATGGTATGGTATGCTGTACATAATCAGGGAAACTGTCAGTGTGTCATTCTGTCAGTCAGTCATTCTGTCTGTCCCACGTTTTTCTACTCACTGACGTGGTCAATCTATGTGAAACTGCACATAGGCATTGAGGACTGGCATAGGTAGAAGGTGACAAAGCTACCAATGGGTGTGGACTAGTTTTTACTGGAAAATAAATATATTTTTTATTATGAAAACAGTAATTACTAGCTAAGACCTTACGAGTCTCCTCGCACCTCTTCTCCTAGCGAGAAGATGTAGTGATGCAGCGTGCAGAAAATGATCGCCGCTCTATGTTGCATGTTACGCACATCTCTCCCACTGGCAGACACAAACACTGTCGACCAATCAATTTGCCTTACAGCCCCTCTCTCTTGATCTCTTACTCTCGTTTTCTATCCCTCACTCTCTCTTTTTCCTCCCCAGGTTCGCCATATCACTCCATTGTTCCATCACTTTCCCTCTCTCAGTCAAACTCCCCCCTCCTTTCCCTTTTGATAGAGTGAATTAAAACTCCTTCCATTTATGAATGAGAACTGCTGATTTCATTTGGAAAAACAAAACAAAAAACAACACTAATTTGATGAGAACCCGATGATGAGCAATTACAACCTCGCCAAAACCCGGCAAGACAGATCAGGATGAACTGGTCTCAGGCAGAGAGTCAGAGTGCTGAGCGGTGGGGAATGAGGTGGAGGACACACTGTGATTCGAGGCTCTGGCTAACGTTAGCTACCACTGTTGCCAATGCTGGAACTTTCTCTGCAGGATTCTCCTCCACTGAATCAGACTTCCACAATCTGAAGGGACGTGCACGCTCATCTGCATCTGTACAACAGCCAACAGGAACGCCCTCTCTCTGAAATGACCTGTGATAGGAGGACAAAGTGTTCTCTAAACAAGAGGAGGAGCAGAAGTCTAGTTTTCTCTCAGAACACTCGAATAACAATAAGCTCAAAGGTTATTATGGGATTTTTGCCCAAAGACGCCAAAATTAAACTGCAGCTTTAATGATAATGTGAACTCTGGATGTGATCTGTGTGTCTCCATCGCAGCACAGAGACGCTCAGTAACATGAGAGGTATTGACTTGCAATCAGTTTAGAGACACAGAGCGGCAGATGCAAAGTGGTGAGCTGCTCTGTGTCTTTGTGTTGCATCGATCCAGTAAAGTATCAGAGTGCTGTGTGTGTGTGTGTGTGTATGTGTGTGTGTGTATCTGATCTTCCACTTGTTTTTGTCCTGTTTTCATTCATTCATCATCGACAGGAACTCACCGTGATCACTTCATCTGATCAGAGGTGGAGACGAGTGAGTGGGAGTGTGTTTCCTCCAACCAAAATAGCTGATATACTTATATTCAATTAGAGGCTTTTATTCTCCACACACACACGCAGAGGGAGGCTCCGTCAGAGTGCACAAGCTATTAGCAATCAGAGGCATGTCTGCAGCAGCCTCACGTACGCCGCTGATTATGTTCTGAACAAGCCGTTCTTCAGAAACAGAGGAAAGTACTTGAGACCACCTCAGGCCTTTCATCTCCTCACATCAGTGTGAGTTCCTAACAGGAGCTCTGGATCAGAGCAGGAAGCTTTTAGAGGCATGAATCCAGTTTACAGACACTCCACCTCCTCAGCTTGCCAACTGTACCTCATTTATCCTGTCAAACTTGTCCTGTCCTTCTGTAATCTGTTCCTGTCTGTACGGAGGGACCACACACACCAAACCTCCAGCTGTGAATATGTGGGTTTACCTTCTCCATCCCTGAATCGTCCTTAGCGACAGCCTGGAGCGAGTGTAGTCCAGCGGGCTTTCAAATACACCATGTCCTGCTCCGCCGTCTGCTTTGTGTCCATATAATTAGAGAGTGCCTGTGGATGTGCAGCCAGGAGCCCACTGAGAGATGTGAAATGATAACCTGGGGCCCGGGAAAGCAGCCAGCACTGCCAGTAAACATCCGCTGATACAAAGCCCCGCCTTCACTGGGCCGTGATGTCATCCCTGGACCTGCCCCCTACGCAGCAGCCAACACCGGGGGAAGAGCCAGGTTTCTCTCTCTCACTTCTTAAATATATTTCCTCTCAGCTCCACCAGGCCTCTTTTCTGCTTCCATCTTTTCATCAAACACAGAGATGGAGAGATGTGACAAGCAGCTGCAGCTCAGCTCCTCCATTCATCTGCTTCTTCTCACTAAACTACAACAGCACATCCACTGCAGCCTTTAGAAATGAAACCTATAACATGTGAGGCTGCATCTAATGACTGACCTCATGATGTCACACATTAATCCTCTGCAGCCTGTCAGAACCAGGCCAGGGCCAAAACTAACATTTACAAAAAGCTTCTTCATGATATTTAAATCATCTTTTATGATTAAAAATATCTCTCAGTCAACTCATTGTTCTCAGGCCTCTCACAGAAATCTTTAAACAAACTTAAGATGATCCAAAACGCAGCAGCATGTTGACTCACCAAGACCAAATGTCCTAGAACACATTACGCCACTTTAAAAGGCTCTTCATCAGCTTCCTGTTCATTCTGGAATTCATTTTAAAATTTGGCTTCTTGTTTTGGCCCGGGAGGCAGACACCATCTCCACATTTAAGACTAGACTTAAGACTTTCCTCTTTGATAAAGCTTATAGTTAGGGCTGGCTCAGGCTTGCCTTGAACCAGCCCCTAGTTAGGCTGACTTAGGCCTAGTCTGCCAGAGGACCCCCCTATAATACGCCGAGTTCCTTCTCTCCTTCTCTCTCTCTCTCTCTGTCCTCAGTTTCTGAAAAGTTGGTTCTTCTCGGCTTTACTGATCCGTTGTGAGGGTCCGAGGGACAGAATGATGTCATATGCTGTAAACCCTCTGAGCCAAATTGTGATATTGGGCTTTATAAATAAAATTTAATTGAATTGAATTAATGGTGAATACAAACAACTGCTGTCTGCTGGTGTGGAGAGTTATTTCCTCTCACGCGAAACTTTTTGGCCGAGACACGGCGACACAAGGCAACGCGACAGTTGGACTTCGTCATCACTAGTCAGTGTCAGTTTGGTGCGTCCAGGCCTTTAAGGAGAGGAGTGCATAAATAAACACAACATGAAGCCGCAGGTTCGCTGAAACACAAAGTGACACTCCATCCAAACTACAATTTAATCACAAATTAATCTTCGTCTGTCCAAACTACGGGTGGGGGAAATAATCGATTCTTAGATGCATGGCGATGCAGACGTGGATGATTCCACATCGATCCACAAATGTCGATCGATCAGGTGCTCTCACATTAATTATTACAGTTCACATAAAAAGGCTGCGGATCATTTATCTTCAAAGCTACATATTAATTTCATTTTAAAACTACCTATGTGGCATGTCGGACAGTTCACGCCGCCACATCTGCCGTTAAAAAGTGCTAATGGACTCTTCGGGCATCATCCCTTCATCTTCACAAAAGGCAGCAGCTTTGAGCTTGTTTTAGTTTGATGTCTAAATAATTACATTTACGAGGTGAACTTGAAGTATACAGTGAAAACTTCCTTCTGCCATCACCCAGAGACAAACGTTAACGGAGCAGAGCAGCGTTCAGCAGTTACATTAACAAATGACAGACACACACTGCAGCATTAAACTACTTCAACCAAAATAACCCTGCACCCGCTCTGCTCAACGTCTCGGCTGCTCTCCGTTGATGGAGACATTAAAACAACCAACAGAGCCTCCACCTCCCCCTGATTTTACTACGCTCATACAGGCAGCAGACTGTCAGGTGCTCTCACATTAATTATTACACTTCACTTAAATAAAAAGGCTGCAGATCATTTATCTTCAACAGTACGCAGTCATTTCATACTGTCTGGTGAAATATTACAGTATATAATCACTGGACACTACGCTGACATAAATATCCCACGGAGGATCAGTGTGTGAGCACAGATGGAAACAATCTGATGGGTTTGAAGCAGCAGTGTGGAAACATTTAGGCTGTGAGGTTGAAAAGAGACCTGAACAAGAGCCACGCTGTCTGCAGGTACATTCATCTGTTAAACTATGGATCACTACACATACAGTGTGCTGTGTTTTAAAAGTGAGAAAATAAATCATGAGTAGAAATCAAACAATGTGATGCACTGATATAGTTTATCATCGACTCGTCGCCCTCTGAGTTGTAGCGACTCCCAGATGGAGGAGTGATGTGTCACAGACCCAGCTGGGGCCTAAATGTTGTGAATTTGTGTTTTAGATCAGCTGAACGTTCATCAGAGAACAGACCAGACTAAGACGCTCTGCAGCTACAGAGCCAATGAAAACCTTCCTCCTGTCGTCCTGCTACAAACCGCCCGCTGCAGAGAGTGAAACACTGAAATCACTCAGATAATGTTCTTGTTAAAAGGCAGGAGGGCGCCGTGAAGCGAGGCAGCAGAGACCACTTCAGAAACCTTTACAGGATATTTTCTGGCTGCTCCCACACTGTACACTCCATCCATTTTTATTCAGTGCTGGAAACAAGCCGGAGACTGCTGCACCTCCTGGTTACCATGGCAACCACCTGGATGACAGGCCGGCCGCTGCTCATGCTGCAGAATAATAACAGTACTGGAAAAAAGAAGCCCGATTTCTGATGATTTCACCATGATCAGCCCCCATTCATCATCTCCCATAATCCTCTGCTTCTCCACTAATTGGATAACATCAGCTCCAATCAGAGGCGGCCTCCGCTCCTCTGCTCCCACCTTTCACCTGCCCTCCTGCCTGTCACCTTTACTCTCAGCTGACCCCAGAGCAGCTGCTGTCACTCACACCTGATGTTTCTGCAGCCTCGCTTACATCCAGACACCTCAACAAGGACAACGCGCGCGACACCTGCGGGACATGACATCATGTGTGCCCGCTGTGTGGCGTCCACCGGCCGGCTGACAGCATCACACAGCAGCAGCAGCAGCAGCACAGTAACGGACGGACCGAGGGCTCACCTGAGCTGAAGTGAGAGCTGAGCGCGGAGCCGCGGCTCCAGAGCACCGAGGACACCGTCAGCAGCAGCGCCAACATCTTCATCAGCGGAGCGGCGGAGAGACACGGAGTGAAGCGGAGCTCAGAGGGAGACACACTAGGCAGCACTGATCCTCCTTCCCGAACCGGCTCCTGCTGAGCTCTGCACGCGCCCCTCCATCCCGCGCACACACGCAGGCCGCTTCTCCTCTTTTGATTTCCCTCCTCAACTCCTCAGTGAAGACTGTCTCTGCAGAGGAGCAGGAGGAGCAGGAGGAGGAGAAGGAGGACACGGTCCTGTCTGTCAGCAGTCAACCTGATCCAGATTTTAGTCCCCTTTCTGGCGCACAGCTTCACGCGACACCTGGACGCAGTCACATCATCTGAAAGCTCCGACCGATCGAGATCAGACACGTGACTCCTCCGCCGATCAATCAGATCAGATCGATGGTTGAGTTCGGTGCCGGAGCTGTCCGAGGTGCTGACAGCACGAGCGCCATCTTGCTCTGTAATGCGCCCAGAGAGAATTCATGGAGCGGTTTTTGCGCTCAGTGCGCAGAGGGGGGAGGGGCCGCGTGCAGCATACAGTGCAGTGTGTGACGGTGTGTGTGTGTGTGTGTGTGTGTGTGTGGAGGCAGAGCCTGCAGCATCACTTCTTAGATAATCTGAGATATAAAAAAAAAAAATCTCCCATGAACACACTGTGATGTAACACACAGCAGAACCCCCCCCCCCCCAATCCTACTGTTCATACATGTTAGATGAGCCCCTCCCCCCCACCCTCCCCTCCTCCTCTTTCTCAGATCTGATTCAACTTTCCCTCCTTCATCGTACTATGACTGTGAATCTTCACCCACGCAGCGACACAAGTGTCACAGACTGAGCTGAGAAAACAGGACACGTCCAGTCTGTGTGAATCTTCGTCCTCCTCACTGTGCAGCCTGCTCTCTGCTGCATGGGATCATTTATAATTAATAAAGTCTCAGAGATGCTCTGAGCTCTGCTTCTCTGCAGGCAGCTGTCAGGTTCACACTCAGAGAGGAACATGAACAATCACACAGCAGGAACCTGAAAATCTCTGAAGTTCATGTAAGAATCCTCATGTTGTTCTCTGCTCATCAGTCAGCTGACTCTCCAGAGCCAATGAGATGAGCCCACAGCCTCATGTGCTGAGAATCATCCTCACTCTGAGATGGTCCCAACATTTGGACCCTTCTCCAAACATTCACACATTAAGAAGAGATGAACAGCATTTTATTCTCATGTTGTAAACAGACAGTTTGAAGCATCGAACACAGCCGAGAATCTGCTTCATGTTTTATCATCTGTATGAAAATCTTGATCTTCAGTCACTGTATCAGTGTCAGAGAAATGTTACTGGTTGTTGTTACAGTGTTCATTTTGACAGCAACTTTAGATTCAGTCTGAGTCTTGAGAGGAAAATGTTAATTCATTTTAGTCACATTTTAGTCATTTTTTTAAAAAAAAAAAATGTAATTAATTTAAGAATTTAATTAAATTCAAAATTCTAAATGTTTAGTCAACAAAAATCCAAAATAGCTGATAAAAATAAAAAATGTTTTAGTAGAAAAAAATAAAAATATTTCAGTCTACAAAAAATTCAAAATGTTTCAGCTGAAAAAAGTTTAAAACATTTTAGTCGACAAAAATTCAAAATGTTTTAGTCGAAAATTCAAAATATTTTAGTTGAAAATAAAAAAATGTTTTAGTAGAAAATAATTAAAATATATTTCAGTCCACAAAAAATTCAAAATCTTTTAGTCAGAAAATTTCAAAATATTTTTGTCAAATAAATTCAAAATGTTTTAGCCAAAAATTTTAAATATTTTAGTTTTAAAAAAGTTTAAAATGTTAAAGTCAACAAAAATTCTAAATGTTTTAGTCAAGAAATGTCAAAATGTTTTAGCAGAAATTTTTTTTTAAATATTTCAGTCCACAAAAAATTCAAAATGTTTTAGTCAAAAATTTAAAATATTTTAGTTGAAATAAGTTTAAAATGTTAAAATCAATGAAAATTCAAAAATGTTTTAGTCAAGAAATCTCTAAACTCCACAAATCCATTCAGCAGCTCCACCATCCACAGTCAGACACACACGGCTGATTATTTACAGCTCACAACTCGCACCAACCCAAACATCCTGGTGCAGACTATTTACTGGAGTTTACCAGCCTGTCGCTCATGCTGCATTTGTGGATAACTGCAAGCACGGCTGTTCTTGGCTTTCAACTTCCGACAGTCCACCACCAACATTTTCATTACGTCTCGTCGATGAAAATGAAACACAGATTTTATCTTAGTTTCTATCATCAAGATCTATTTTTAGCTCGTCATCATCTGGTTTCAGTCATGTAAAAAAAGGTCGCAGAAGCCAATACATCATCTCTTCCTCACCATAACCAAATGCTTCTTGTGCCTTGGAACCAAACACAAACCAAAGCGCTGTTGAAACATAAAGTTTCATGGTATCCAAATAAGAATACATACAAATGAAACATATCTGTGGTTTCCGGTGGCTGTGTTGGTATTTTCCTCTGAATGAAGCAGAGGAGGAGTCATAAAATAAAAAAGCTACAGTGCACCTTTAAACTGCAGTGAAGTGAAACACTTAAATAAATGCACTGAGTTACTTTGGACCACTGTCCTTGAGAAGACGTGTGAACTCTGACCCTGATCTGGATGGAAGTCCAGATGTTGAGGTTCAGACCTCAGAACAGAAATGCTCTGAAAGTCCATATGACTGTTTCCAGCTTTCAGTCTGAGCACCAACACGACAAACTGACCTCCATCTTCTCATCCTCCAGAGTCCATGACAGCAGCTGATCCCGCCTCAGCTCCAGGTCACATCCGTCCAGCGTCAGGTTCAGCTCTCTGAAATCACAACGATAGAAACATGGTCAGCACCATCAGTGCTTTGACACCTGTCGGATTCTCCTTCACCTGTTCTCTACAGGCACCGATTGTCCTCAGGTGGAGACAGACTGCACTCGTGTTTACACAATCAATCCTCATAAAAACTACTCAGCAAGTTTAAGTTTTTTACACTTTAAACCACATCTCAAGCGAGAAAAGTGTCTCCTTTGGATAAAGTTGTGTGGTAACGTTAGACCACAACATCAACTCAACGTGAATAAGATTAACAATGATGTCTACATCTGTTCTAAGGTAAGTCAACATTGTGTTTGAGGCAACATATTGTCACTTTGCTGCAAAGAAATATAAAGTTATCTTTAACATCTCTAGCTAACGTTAGCTAAAGTTAGCCTAACGTTAGCTCCTAGCTGCGTTGTTCATCATGTCACCTTGTTTGCTGGGAGTTCATTAGCCTATTTTGTTCTAGTTTTGTACTTTGGTGATGGTACATCATTGTTAGCTGTTGTCCAAAGGGCTCTAGTTAAGCTAACGTTAACTTCTGGAGCTTAGCTTCATTAACTTATCTGTAATGGCAGAGATAACAAAGGTTGGCAAACGTTATGCTGAATGATTCAGTGTAAATACTGTAGCACCAAACTAACGGAGAGACACTCTTGGTAAAGATGGTAAAAAGGCCGTTATCCTTTTCTCATATTCTGAGCCAAAAACCTTAACTTCAGTGGCACTTTAACTTGTTGTCTTTGATGGTGACGGCAACCAGATGCGGTTCACAAGCGTACACTGTGACCTGTAAATTTTGGCTTGTAATTTAAGCTTTTCATCGACCTTCTCAACAATAAAATGATGAATATATCTCTCCAATGCGTAGTTTAGGCCCTTTTGGTTACTTCTCAATGACATCTGATCGTTATGTCTCCAAAAATCATCAGTTGCCTCCTGTGAAATGTCGTGTACTGTGACACCTGCCATAGCGCCGGGCACTGAATGTTGATAGTTTGTTAGCCATAGGTCATTGCTTTTGGTGGCATGTTTTGGCTTAAAATTACCTGTCCGCCACAAACACGGCTGTAAATTTCCCGACCTTTCTGCAAAAACACAACTGAATACATTATGTTGTTACTTTATATATTTTATGTTTAATTCAAAATTCACTTCACGTCGTTCTAAATTCAGGTGACTGAACATAAAACCATCTGCAGTCACGATGTATTCAAGTTTTTCTTTAACGTCTCACCCGTCTGCAACAGAGGAATGTAACTGAGTACATTTACTCGAGTACTGTACTAAAGTACAAATTTGAAAAGGGAACTGTTGCACTTTTTAATTCACATTTTTCTGACAGCAGTAGATATTAGTTACTTTACAAATTAAGATTTTTGCATTAAAAAAACTTAATATAATGTAATGTGTTGCTATAAATGAAATTACCAAGCAGCTTTTACAAGTGCAACAAGATTGATTTGTCGATTAATCAATTAGCTGATTGACAGAAAATTAATCTGGAACTATTTTTGATGAACATTTGAGGTGTTTTTTTTTCCTACATTGGGTACTTTTACTTTTAATACTTTAAGTACATTTTCCTGATGATACTTACTTTTACTAAAGTAATATTTTCAGAGCAGGACTTCTAGTGGTACTTTTACTTCAGTAAAGGAGCTGAATACTTCCTCCATCACTTCCTGTCTGCACGTCACAACTCAACTATGATCTTTGTCATGAATTAATCTTCACACGTGGAGGTATTTACTCTCCGCTGACTGAAACATCCTTCAGCAGGAGAGCAGGAGGAGCCAACAGAGACGACTCCACTGTTATTATATTTAGTTTTTTTTGTCTGTGAATCAGTGAATGTGATTTTTCTCTGATCGTCCTGTGGAGACAGAGGATGATGTATGGCTCATCATTTCTGTCTCTGATTCCATTCAGAACCATTTACTTTATAATGGAGTCACTGTTCGATGAGGAGGAGGAGGAGGAGGAAGGACACAGTTCATATTTTACATACAGGCTCCTATTTTTGGACGTTAGATTTCTCTGACAGGAATATTCCTCCTAAATCTTTTCACTCCTCCTCCTCCTCCTCCTCCTCCTCCACCTCCTACTCCTTCTCTTGTTTCGCTGTCTCGTCACGTCATCTCTTCCTCTCTGATACATTGTGTTGCATGTCTGCTGTTTCCCTGGAAACAGAGCGGAGAGCAGAAGATGGATTTCTGGCCTGAGACGGCAGCAGAGGGTTAACTACTGGACCGTTATGTGTTTATCAGCCCACTCAGGTCATGAACAAAGCAAATTACACCTGCACCCCCCACCACCCTCCCACAGAGGAGCATCACACACATCATGCTGACCGTTTTCCACATATGAGTCCAGTTTGTGTTGCGGGAAGCAGAAATGGAATTTCACTGCAGGAATTTCAACAGCCGTCCATCCCATCTGTGTCCATCCTCACCCCACAGTTCAGACCTGTCCCCAGGGTGGGGGTGGGGGGGAGGACACAGAGCAGGCTCCGAGCCCAGCTTTAACAGCTCCCTGCGGAGCCTCGGTCAGTCTGCACCCGGGCAGCTGCACATGCTGCGTCCCTCCTCTCTGGTTTCACTGTGGGCTCAGCCTGATCCCCTCCAGCTCAGCTGTGACTCTGTTTACTGAGAGCTCAGGACACATTAAAACTGAACACAGCGCTGCGTTTAATGTCTGCAGGAGAAACACATCCTCAGAGGGTCTGGAGATTCTGCTGTTTACAAAAGATTCTGTTGCTTCTTCCACTGAAAAAACATCACAGCTGAGGATCACTTTATCATTCACATTAAAGCTGCAGTAGGCAGTTTAATTCTGGCTTCACTGGACAAATTGTAGTCAAGTGCTGTGAGAGAAAACTGCTCCTTCTCTTGTTTTCAGAGAGAGGGTGGTCCTATTGGCTGTTCTGCAGATACAGATGAGCATGCACGTCCCTTCAGATGGTGAAAGAAAGTTCCAGAGAAAGTGATGCTAACAGTTTAGCCTTCTGTTGAAAACTGAAAACACAATGGCACCGTGTCGAGTGGCGCCCAAAGCATCAACAGGAAGTGTCAAGCTGCAGCTCATCAACAGACGACCACACACAGTTATCACTACTTTTACTAAAGGATCTGCACTTCCTCCTCCTCTGCATCAGCTTTAAAACATATTCAGCCACTAATCAAACCTGATTTCTGACCTGAAGACATGAAATCCACACCTCTGACTTCTCTGTCACTGTCTTTATAATGACGGGACATTTCTCAAGCCCTTTTTAAACAGGAGTTGTGCAAATTTGCAGGAAAGTCCAATCAGTCTTTTTTCAGCATTGGCAGTGTAAAAACAAAATCGGGGAGTGCAGCAAAATGCCGCCTACCTACTTTTGTTTATACAGAATGAGCCTTTTTCGGGGCAATGGGGGGCGTGAGCAAGTAACAAAACATGTAGCTCAGCGTGTGACGTAAACAGTGACGTGGGAGGGAAGCTGCGGCTGGTCAGTCCTTTCCTTTCTCTCGTAAGTCGGCCCGTTCTTCACCGTCCCCGTCATCTGACAGTTAATGGCCTCTTCGTTTGTGAGGGTCATCTTTACAGTGTCTGTCAGGTTTGTGTTTCCCTCTTGCTACTAGCTGCTTGCTAATTCCTGCTATCAGCTGTTTCCTGTTTATCCAGCGCCAGTGGCTCGCACGTGCGCCGTCATCAACAGCTCCTCCCACAAGTCATCAACAGCCCCTCCCGTTGCGGAAGGCCGCCTCAGTCTGTTTAAACTAAAAGGTTCCACCAATATGTCTACCCTACGAGGCGGAAAATTGGGCACCTTGGATCAACTCGCCAATCCGGCTCTGTGTGTCTAAACGCTCGCAGCTTGCCGGCAAAACAGCCCAACATTCACCGAAAATCTGGCAGTGTAAAAGGGGCTACAACCTCAGCAAGAGTCTCTGCTCGTCCATTCTGTGACACAGAGAGACAGTGACAACCACGTCCATGGTGAGGAGAGGAGTGGAGCTGCTTCAGGAGTCAGTGTGTACAGGCTGGGAGTCTTTAGATCAGGAGCAACGAGGCTGGAAACAGGACTGTGCCATGAGGAGTTGCTGGTGTGTGTCTTGGCTTGTACCTAGAAAATAATCGGGCATCAGTGTGTTTTGGCCTAAAGGCTCCTGACTGTGGATCAACTGCAGGCAGCAGCTCTGGAGACTGACCTCCAGTCAGTGGCTGCACACAGAGGACTGTCCTCTGTCCTCTGACTGCAGGGACACAGAATGTGTCTCCATCCTGAGGGTCCTGCAGTTTGTCTCTGCAGCTAAACCAACTGAACTGTTTTGTCTCTGAGTTCCTGTAAAATGAAGAAAAAGACAGACGCTGACCTGATGTGTCTCAGTCTGTCTCTGTGAGACATGTTTGTCTCACCTGACAGGCAGCTGCCGGTGTCCTTCATCTCTTCAGTCTCATCATCAAACAGCAGTGAAACTCCTCTGGGAACTTCCTGGAAGTTAATCTTCAGTAGTGACATCACAAAGTCTTCAGAGGCCCCGCCCCCCTGCCTGCCTCTCCTGGACTGACTATTGGTTCACATTTTCTAAAGGTGCCTCACTGCATTCTGTCCCGCCTCAACTTCCTGTTTCTACAGGAAGTAAGAAAATAAAAGTGCAGATTTATTTTGGCTTCATAAAAAACATGCAATGAAGTTCTGCTGACATTTTATTTTGTAGGATTTTTTCACACAGACACAGACACAGCATTATTTCCACTTTATTAAAGATGTCTGAGAGTTCTGCCTCCACCACAGCACAACATAACACAGCTGAGATGAACTCTGAGAATTTAGTGAAGACACAAATCATCCATCCATCTGAAAAATTCTGACCTATTGGCAAGCTAATTTGTTAGCATAGCCTACCTAGTTAGCACACTAACATGCTAACCCTGCAGCAGCTCATAAGGATTTTGTTGAATTTAACCAACTCAGAAAACTTGTGACACAAAAAATAATTGTCGTAATGTGAGTGATCAGCTGGAGAAGTTTCATCAGTTAAAATGTCGACTTTTTATTTTTGCTCCAAAACATTTGTAACTTTATTTAATCATATTTTTAAAGGCTGTTTTCTCAAAATTAGTTTTATTTTTCGAAATCTGACCTTCAGCAGCTCCAACATCACCAAACTGTACACTCTGCTTCCTGTCTGTGTTCTAAAAGTTTTTACAGGGTTTGTTCATATTTCAAACCCTGAATCATTAATCAGCTGTTTAAACACAAAGCTCCACAGAAAGCTGCGTTTCCTGTGGGGACAGTAAAATGTGACGTGTAGAATAATGTTCACAGTTATTCTGGTGTATTTTGGGTTTCACAGCACACGACGGCCTCATTCCATCAACATGTAACATGTCTGAAGCTCGCTGCTCTTCCTCACTCATTCTGTGTGATGTTTGCCCTGCGCTGTGTCTTACAGGAATAAACGTGAATGCATGATTCAACATATCTTCACACACAGCACAGAGCAGTAGTATCACACACTCTGCGACAGGATACAGCTCTGTGTGTTCACACATCATTAGGAGGCTGTCTGCGCTGATCCTCCGCGTCTGCTGAATGTGACGCCTCGGCTGAACATCTCCTCATGGAGTCACTCTCAATCAGAGTCCTTCAGCACACGTGTCAGGAGCGTCATGAGATTCATTTCACTTTTATTTGTGCAGGACAGTTTTGTTCAAAGGGCGTTGAAGTTTTTAAATATCTGAGGCTGTCACACCGTGGTCTCGCTCCAACCTTCAGATCAGTGACATCAGAGACGTTTGACTCGAAGGTTTCAGGTCTCTCAACAAAACATCACTGATACAAACACAGTTCACCTGATGTTATAAGATGCAGCAGTACACCCACACACACACACACACACACACACACCTGTGAGTCCGCCGTCTTCAAATACCCAGGCATCCAAATGACTGAACCATTATTGATTAAGAACATGATTAACAGATTATCAGCTAGTGACAATAATCACCTGATAGTGGGTCTGTTGTTTACATCTGTATGTTATTATGGATCTGTTGATGATCTCTTTGTCTTTGCTCCTGCTGTCTCTGCCTTAGGCTTTCCATGTAGGTGCATGGAAGGGCAGGGAGGTGTGCTCTCTCTGCGTTAGGCTTTCCATGTAGGTGCATGGAAGGGCAGGGAGGTGTGCTCTCTCTGCGTTAGGCATTCTGTGTAGGTGTATGGAAGGGCAGGGAAGTGTGCTCTCTCTCTGCCTTAGGCTTTCTGTGTAGGCCTGAGGAAGGGCAGAGAGGCCCCAGAAAGGAGCCATACCACCAAATATAATACTGTAAATGGAAATAAAGTTTTCTTTGACTAACATGGTTCTGACTGATCTTTCTGTGGCACTACCTCAGCAACAAACATGTCAACGTCTGGTTAAACAAAAGCGACAGGACGGAGGCCCTGAACATTTTGTACAATAGGTGTTGGATGGAGAATTTGGTCTTTGATAAAACATTATTCTAACATCAGGCTCGCGCTTTTTGTTTCATGGTCAGTTTTCTTTCAGAAAAACAGACAGAAGTAGCCTGGACTTTCACCCTGGAGCCCACTGTTTACTCCCTGTATGATGTAGAGCCAAACCGTGATGTTTTTAAACCTAACCACGTGCTTTTGTTGCACGAGGAAATAAACGTAAAAAACAGACATAAGTAATTTGTCATCACCTCCTGAAGGGACGTCACAAGCTGTCATTTGAAGGCAGTTTTTCTGAAGGAGGACGCAGAGTTTGGAGGACATGTGTTTCACATCCACAAGTCCTGCTGCATCAACACTGATCAGCTCTAACATCGACAAAGCAGACGATAATTAAAGTCTTATTTTATATCAGACTGAACCTCATCAGGCTGTTGAGCTGGTTTTAAAATGGAAATTTTGAGATGGAGATTTGAATAGCTCCAACAGTTAGCCTGTGTTTAAGGGCGCTTTCTCATACTGGTCTGCATCTGAGGAACAACATTCTCATTGATATATTCATTTATATATATTGAAAATTGAATGTTTTTTACTCGCTACTATCAACATCTGATCAAATTAAACATCATGCAGGTGTTGTCATGTGGTGAGGGGGTGAAGGAAGTCTGTGACAAGCTGAATTTAAGAGTTTTAGCTTCCTGCCACAGCTCACAGACGACACCAGGTTTATTGTTTTATCGACTGTGCCTGTTGACAGCAAACTGTTAGGACACCCTAAACATGATGTTACTGTCAACCCAAATCATCACAGAAATACGTTGTGTTTCATTTTTACAGTAACAGACAGTGTGGATACTGTAAAATGACAGTATATTGATAGCGTCGTGATGCTGGCAGGGAGCCGGGACCGTCACCCCGAACTGATTCATCACTGTAACGCTGATTTCTGATCAAAGTGCTGATGCTGCCTGTGAAATGAAGCAGGTCTCCACTTCCTGCCTGCAGAGGTCAGCTACAGGTGTTAAGGGTCAGGTATAACTGGCTCTGGCATCAGGAACACTCAGCTACATAGTGTTCTGTATGTCAGAACATCACTAACATGTCAAAACCTTTCTGAGCAGCCTAAAGGCCCCGACACACAAACCCACATCAGAGAAGAAGCGTGAGCAGAGCTGACACTCAGAGGGATTTTTGTCACAGCAGAGATGATGTGCTGAATCAGCTGAACAAAGCCGACAAGGACGCACCGCAGAAATCAGGGCAGCAGGAGCTCACCGACGGCCCGTCAGCTCGGTGTGTCAGGGCCTTAGCCTGCTTTGAGAATCAGCTGACTCCAGTGATTCTAGAAAAAAACAAAAACATTCAGGTTAATGAGGAAAGACAAGATGAATGAATAGGTCCTGATTTGCTTCTGTCATCATCGCAAATCAGGAAACGCAGGCTTGGACCCAAACACAGAGGCAGACAGATTCACACAGTAACTCCAACCATCGGACAGGAAATGAGCTGACGAGGGGAGGTGGAGACAGGAAGCATGTGGATGAAGGTGTCAGGTGACAGGAGCAGATGGAAAAATCAGATACACTTCAAATATGAGATTCATCCTGAAAGGGACATGAACACGACGTTGGTCCATCCAACAGTTGTTTTCAACCAAGAGGCTGACGTCGCCGTCACTACAGCTACACTGCTGGACTGAATAACAGTACAGAGAACCAGCTATAAATTTACAGTGGTTGAGGAATGAGAAACCTTGAGGTTTCGATTGGGCGATTTTGTGTCTCTGACTTTGTGGTGTCAGAAACGCTGCCAGTAACGATGTAATTTAAGGAGCTGAGAAGTCCCTGTAGGGTGGGAGAGGAGGTGGATGGGTCCAACAAAGCCTGGACTTTCACCCTGGAGCCCGCTGTTCACTCCCTGTATGAGTGTAGAGCCAAACTGTGATGTTTTTAAAACCTAACCAGGTGCTTTTGTTGCACGAGGAAATGAACGTAAAAACGAGGTGTTTTACTGATGCTGTAAGTTTATTTTGAAAGGACTGTCTGTGTCTAACTGTACATTTCCTGTGATGAACAGAAGTTTATTTTGAAAAGACGCAATGCATGTAACAGGTGTAAACTGACACGCCATCCCAGAACGCCAACAACAGATGCAGGAGGACACCCAACAAGTCGATTGTAGTTCATATCTAAACGGCACGCACAGAGCAGCCATATTTGAGGAGCTGGGATGAGATCGTGTTGGCTGCTCATACAGGCAGTGTGGCCCGAGTGTTACATCAGTGTTTGTAATGTGACGTAGCATATGAGCTCCTGTGTCATCAGGAGGTGGAGGGGCTGGTGGATGGTGACGCCTCAGAGACATGTCTGCTGAGCTGCAGACCACCGCAGGTTGTTTTACAGCGACCTGTTGCTGTGATCTTTTCCAAACCATGACCTCAGTTTGAATCTAAATGTATCAGCTTCATAATAACGTACAAATGTTATGTATTCACGGTTCGCAGAAATGCACAGCTCCAACATTTAAGGCCCATTTCTCCCTCATGCTTCCATGTGTCCTTTCTATTGGCATAGATGCAGCCAGTAGGTGGCACTAGAGGGCGGAGTCGGAACAAACAAGGCGATGGTGGAGAAGGTGGTAATATTGTACCTTCAAATGGAGGCCGTGTAAGGTTACATCCTGACACACGGAGGGAGAATTCCTCTCACTATATTACTGATTTTTTGTTTGGTTGTATTTAAATTTCTTTGTCTGGTCGTATCTGAACTACGCTACATTGCCTCCACCATTCCTGGTGGTTCGTAAACTTTGAGAAAACGTACACAAACATGGATGAAATGAACACAGAATTCGAACAGAAGGCTCCGTCCGTCCCCGTCTCTAATGTTGAGCGTAACTGATGACTGGTGGGTGAAGATGTCGCTGTGTGTGTCAGCAGTTATTTCTGAGGCACACTGCAGAAATCTTACTGAGAAACTCTGGATGCACCAAATATTCTGTCTCATTTCCAAGTGCCGCCCGGGCTGTCCTCCAGTTCAACCCCATTAACAGGCCTAATGTGGGGTCTTGCCTCAGTACATCTGCAGAGATGTGTCCTGTGTGCCGCAGCAGGAGCCAAAGTTTTAATGGAGAATGTCTCCGCCGGGGAGAACAGGACAGGTGCAAGGCCGCCGGAGGCTGCGTCCTCCTCGTATATAAGACAGGCAGAGAGGGGGAGGGTGGGCTGTACTGCACCAGGACACCTTGAATCTGGTGAGTAGCTCTGGACAGGATACATGTCGCTGGGATGGATCTGATGATGGGGTCCAGTATTTCACTCTAGTTTTCTGGTTTGCTGTCGTGGTGCTCGTTTGTCGGTGTCGAAAAGAAGCTGCAGACTTTTTCTCTTTAGAGCAGAAGGGTCTCGTTTGATCTCGGGTGTGTGTGTGTGTGTGTAGCGTCAGGCCAGTGAGAAAAAACACACATTCATCTCCATCAGAAAGTTCTTGAAGTGTAAATGATGGTGTGAAAGTGGGAGCGTCGACGGGCGGAGGAGGAATGATGAAACAACCAGAGGAAATGCAGCAACACTCTCTGCTTCATGTTGAGGATCTCTGCTCGTTCATCACAGTCCCTAACTCCCCCCGTCACGTCTGATACTCACACACTGACATGATGCGTCCTCTGAGATTACCACTAACAGACGCTGTGAAGACGAGGACCCAAAATATCTGTGACCCATCCTGCATGAGTAACCCAGCTCTGACTAATCACTTCAGCAGGTAGATCAGCTGCTATCGATTTGTCGTTTGTGATGATTAACAAGCCTCTGAGTCTGCCAAGAGACGCAGGAAATCACCTGCACAGAACTTCCTGTCAGTCACAGCAGGGTGATCAGAGGGATCATTAAAGGGATAGTGCGAATATTTGAAGTGGTTATAATGTGAGGTGTCTGTGAGAGTCCTGACACACCAGGCCGACAGTCGGCGGTTGGTCAGTATCGGGCTGTCAGTGAGCACCTGTCGCCCTCAGCGCCCCGCCGGCCCTCTCTGGCCCTTGTCAGTGTTTTTTTCGGCCAGTTTAATATGTTGAATCAGCCCGCAGTGATTTCTGTGTTAGACACCAATGCACAAATTTGTGGCGGTGTGATATGCTGCCATGAAGCATCAGATAAAAGTGCCACCAGTAACGATGTCGCCAATATGCACCAAGCAACGTCAGTTTATAACGCAGCTGGATGGCATCAGTTTGGCCTCCAGTATCAACCCATTATAAGAAGCTGTCAGGTCTCTATAGGGCAGGTGAAAGGGGAGGTGTATGGTCCCAACAAACCCTGGACTTTCACCTGGAAGCCCACTGTTCACTTCCTGTGTGCAGGTTGAGTTGACGTCCTGGCATTGGTTGCAGTGTCCCCGAACATCAACTGCAGATGCAGAAGGATACCTGGGGTGTAAAATGCAGACATGAAAAGCTGCTGACAAAGTGGCCTCATGTGACAACTCAGGGTGAGAACATGAAGGTTGAATCGGCGTCAGCAATGTCGGAGCTGATGGTCAGATGAGCTCAGCGCACAAGAAAATAAGCAAAGTAAATGCAGAGCTAAAGTCCAGAGGGAGCGAGACCAAACCAAACTTGTTCCATAAGGTCAGATTATTTTTCTCTTTAGCAGAAACATTTCCTGATGGTTTGTGTTGTTGTTCACTGGCGCACGGTAAATATGCTCTGATTGTGTTGTTAACGTGCTAACTGGCTAACTAGCATCAAGAATGATGAATACAGATGACCGCCGTCTGCTGGTGTGGAGAGTTATTTCCTCTCAGCAGGAGCAGAATGTTGGTGATGGTTGGCCGTCAGCTGTCGTTTTCGTGGTGAAATGATATGCAACTTTTTGGCACAGTTGACTTTAATAAACACTAGTCCTGTGATGTGGTTTGGTGTGTCTGGGTGTTACATACAGTAGATGATGTTTGGCACAATCCCAGTTTGGAGGAGCTTGAACAACACACTCGTCACATGTCCACGTTTGGTCATGGACGTCACAAGACACAACATGACGTCCAAGGTACCCTGGGTGTGTTGGTTGTTGATGTTCTGGGACGCCGTGTCAACTTCAGCCTGTTACATGCATTGTCTGTTTTCAAAATACACTTCTGTTTTCACAGGAAATGTACAGTTTGCATACAGTCTCTTTCAAAATAAAAGCACTACATCAGTACAACACCACCAATTGATGTTTTTTTCCTACATCAACAAAAGCACGTTGTTAGGTTTAGATAAAAACATCATGGTTTGGATCAACATTCATACAGGAAGAGAACAGCAGGCTCCTGGGTGAAAGTCCGCGGGATGTGGACCCGTTCACCTCCCCTCCCTTCTTAGAGGGACTTTCCAGCTCCTTATATGATGGCGTTACAGGCAGTGGTTTATCATACCAACACTAAATTTGCTGTCCAGCCAGCCAGAGGTGTATCATACCCCTGCAAAAGGCTCTGTCTGGCTGCGTTACAACCTGATGCCACCTGCAGGGTATCAAAATGCTGCAAAAGGTGTTACTTGGCGTCAGTGTCTGACGCCGAAATCCCAGACAAAGCAACGATGTTTGATGAATGCAAACAGGCTGATAGTAAAACCTTTGAAAATGTTCATCATGAATGTGGTTTGCAACATAACTGAAGTAAATAATAACTGTTGATCTCTGGCTCAGGACACGCCTGCAAAACATGGAGGACGACTTTCGGCCGCAGGTGAAGAAGGTGGCTGTGGCCATGGGCGCTTCGCTCACGGAGCGGGACATCGAGCGCATGCCACGGGAGATGAGAACGCATGGTGACACTCTGTGTGTGTGTGTGTGTGTGTGTGTGTGTGTGTGTGTAAGGCGGTGTGATGAATGAGTCGTCACTGTGATGTCACTGCCTGATGTCATCTCGTGTCACCCTCTGCAGGAAACTTTCACTACAACAGGTTTCTGGAGTACATGAGGCAGTTCAAGACCTCCGAGCAGAGAGAGGACGCCATCAGGAAGGCCTTCGCCATGCTCGACAAAGACGGCAGTGGATACATCGAGTGGAACGAGATCAAGTACGAGCCCCGCCCCCATTTAAAGGACATTTTTTCATGGTCAAAGGTCAAAACTTTACTTTACTTGAAGACGTAAAACTTCCATTCATCCATCTGTTGTCTCTGACCGCTTATCCTCTGAGGCACTCAATGTACTTAACCTAAGAATAAACGCCCATGAATGACGTACATCCTTAACGTATGGGTACGTCACACACATAAAGTTACAGAGGTAAAGTTTAGGAACAGAAACACAGTGAGGACGAACCTTCGAAAAGAACTCCAGTGTGTGTTCATGCTGACGAAGGAACATTTTTAATAACGTGCTCTTTCCGCAGGTACATCCTGTCTACTGTCCCGACTGCAGCTCCATCAGCTCCTCTGTCTGATGAGGAGGCGGAGGCCATGATCCAGGCTGTGGACACTGACGGAGACGGACGCATTGACTATTCAGGTGAGGGCCTTTGTCACATTTTACCAGCGGTCACCACTGAGGGGCAGCACTGAGTAACTCTTTAGGCCGTGCACAATAAACAGGAGAGAAAATGTGTGAGCTTATTTAAACAAACATACGGTTTGTCAGAGAGAACAAAAAGACAAAATGTGAAACACAGCTTCATTAAGTCCCTGATGTCCGTTCTTGTCTCACAGAGTTCGCAGACATGGTGAAGATGGAGACAAAAGCGAAGAAGTAGAGGTCACGTAGTTGATCTGAGTGTGATGAAGAGGAAGACAATGTCCCCTCCCTCCCTGAAGAAGGATCTTCCTCCTCCTGTGGACGGAGAGTTGAAGAGTGTTGAGTGGACTGCTGTTATCAGTCTGATAAATGACCGCCTTGTGTCCAAAACCAATAATCAGCCTCCATCTGAGTTTGTCCGTCTGCTGAAAAGAGAATATCACCACCAGGACACCGTACCGCCTCACCTCATGTTTCCTGTTGGACATTTCAGTGACACTTTACGTCCAGAATTTGTACCCTGGAAATAAATGTGTAGTTTGGTTCCAATTAAAGAGAAACGCCTCATTATTTTATGATTTATTTCTGTCGTTGTTTCACTGTATGGACGATGACGTTGATTCTTGGCTACAGATAAGTTCGATATTCTTTGAAGTTCTTGGCATGGTTAAGGTTAGGGTAAGTACATCAGGGCAAACCAGTCAAAGGCAGAGTAAGGCAGGTCATTCCTTCACCATCCCAGGATTCAGAGCTGTGAAAAGGTTGGCATCAGTGTTTACATCGCACACTGTCACAAAGATGAGCATCTCGTCCATGAGACACACGCTTCCTTCTGTGAAATAATACGGTTGGTAGGTGTAGTTTGGTAGAGAGAATAATAATAATTATAATGCTAATAATTAGTGTGTGTGTGTGTGTGTGTGTGTGTGTGTGTGTGTGTGTGAACAGTGACAGGCTGTGAGTGTGAGAACTGTGTCTTTACTGCCCTCCAGTGGTCACTCGAGGAATTGCAGCACAGCACCAGTCATGACACATCCAAACTTTGGTCATAAAAACTTTATAACTTATCAGATCAGAGAGTTTTCTTCAGAATGAGACACACGTTTATCACTGCAGAACATTTTCTGAAGAAATTTAAGGATGATATAAACTGTTGTTTTCGCTCGGCTCATCCACAAACTGTCATTTCTGCTGTCGTCAGAGATGTTTCCAAATGTATGGTTGATACTGTTTATAAAGACTTAACGTTATTTTATGTTCATTCATCTTGGCTAATTTTAAATACATGGGAGTCAGTTTACAAACCAAAGATTCTGAAAATCACATAAATAATATAAAATCATGAACCAGTAAAATATAAATTTGTTCTTTATCAAACTATTTTTCTTTTTACTCATTTTCTTAAATAAAAAAAATTTAGAAATGTATTTTTTAAAATAATAATATATATTTCAATATATTAGGTTTTTTCCCATGTGTTTGGTTTATTATATAAAATATTTATTATAATAGACTTCAGTATAGAATTACTGCATTTTGTCTGGTTGTCTTCACATTTATTTATTTTTATTATTATTACTGTTTATTTTTAACAATTAAAATGAAGTTATAAGTTCTCTTGTTTCAGTTTTATGTCTCAGTAATTTTGATTTTTTTTTTTCCAACATAAAAATCTAGGTATTAACATTTTTTCTTGCCAACAGTCAGGCAGGGTCATCAGATTAAATTATTCCTTAATTAAATAAATAATAAATTATGATTAATAGCCACATTCTTATTCAGTAGCAGCACTTATTTTATTTATGATTTTCTTCCGCATATTTGTTTACATGTAAAACACATCTGGGTTTACTGTAAAATCTGTTATATAAAATAAAGTTACATATTCTTACAGAGTTGAATAACTTAATAAACTTGCAGGTGTTGATCCAGTGTTCAACACGATCAGCAGACGGCTTCCTGCTGGTCCGTTCTTCAATAACTAGAATCACCGCCACGCGTTCATACGTCTCCACGAACCCGTCAAGTTACAGTCTCCATCCATGTCAGTGAAAACATGGATGCTTCACACACAGAAGATCTATACAGGCAGCACAGTTTCAAGATTAGAGTCACCAATTCAGTATCTGACCAAATGTCTCCCCTTCTGCTCCTGAGATACGACGTTAAAACATGATGATGTCACAGTCAAGCTGACCTTTGACCTTTTGACCTTCATTATTTTATCCTGTTAGACATTTGTGTGAAGTTTGGTCAGAATTAATGAATGAATTCTTGACTTATGGCCAAAAAATAGATTTTGTGAGGTCACAGTGACCTTTGACCACGAAATCTAATCAGTTCATTCTTGAGTCCGAGTGGACGTTTGTGTCAAATTTGAAGGAATTCCCTCTGGATGTTCAGAGGACTGGTACAGATGTAAGGTCACAGTAACCTTGAGCTTTCACCATGAAATTCTAATAATTTCATCCCTAACTCAGAGTGAACATTTGTGCCAAATTAAAAAAAACCCCACCTCTCTCCAGGTGTTAATCTATTGTGTTCACAAAAATGATATGGAAGCAAGGTCACAGTGACCACTGACCACCAACATCGAATCAGATCATGGTTGAGTCCAAGTGGACGTTTGTGCCAAATCTGAAAAAGTTCCTTAAGGTGTTGTTGAGATGTTGCAATTATAAGTCAGATGATGCAAGCTCACAGTGACCTTTGAACACCAAATTCTAATCGATTCATTCTTGAGTCCAAGTAGAAGTTTGTGCCAAACTTACAGAACTTCCCTCAAGGTGTTCTTGTAATATCGTGTTCACAATACAGACGGGCAACCTGAGAACATAACGCGTCCATCTGTAGCTGTCGTGGAGACATAAAAAAGGGACGAAACTTTAATGAGGATTAACATTTATTCATGAAAAGGTGGTGTCGAGACCACAGAGTTCGTTAATGACGAGTGTCCGTCCGGACACGGGGTGATAGAAGAGGAAAATACAGCACACAGCTAAACCACAGTCGTTAAAAAATAAAATCAGTGCACGGATAATCTTACAAAGATTGCATAATATAAAGAAAGGTTATAAAATTTCCCAGAAATAGTGCAATTTTACCACCACCAGGAAAACAAAATGAAACCTGCTCCACTTTCTCCACTCCTCCCACAGAGCCACAGTTCAGTTTGTTTTATTCTTCAAGTGGAATATTTCCATGTGACGCTCTGAACAGGAAGCAGGGACGAGACGCGTGCAAAACAAGCTGATGTCATACAGGCGGCTACATGTTACTGACACACATGAACGTGAATGGCTGAATAAATACCTTTCATTGCACTTAGGAAAGCAAATATAAACATAGGTAGTGTAAATGTGACATCGCAAAAACTCCTCTATCCTCGCCGCACATGTTGACGCAGAGCCAGTGTTTTATTTTGTCCCCTGGTGAAAAGGGAACAAGGCTACATGTGTGCAAGAAAAAAAATGTCAACGGCGTTTAAATAAAGTTTTCACATTTAAAAGGAGAGAAAACGCCTGACAGTGCAGCGCTGCCGCTCACTGTCTCAGGCTGAATATGTCGTGTCTGTGATCTGTGCTCTGATGTTAGTAAAGTTTATCAGCTTCAGACTCCTTCAAAATAAAAGAACTGATACTAATACTTAAGTGAGCTCTGCTTCAGACTCCTTCAAAATAAAAGAACTGATACTTAAATGAGCTCTGCTTCACTTCGTGATGACAGGAAGTGGGGAAAAAAAACAGGAAATAAAACATCTGTGACAGAGACGGTAGCTGCTGCAGAAACACACAAAACTACAGAAGCCTAGAAACGCCAAAAACTCCCCCAAAACTATTATCAGATAATAACAAGAAAAGTTTCTTGTCTAACAAAATATTTTCATTTTATAACAAGATATTTTTCATGCTTTCCCTTGTTCCTTGGTATAATGTGAAAACATCTCGTTATAACATTAAAAATTCTTGTTAAAATGCAAAAACATCCGGTTTTAATATGAAAATATTTTGTTATAATATGAAAAATGTTTGTTATAACATGGAAACAACTTGTTATAACATGAAGATTTCTTGTTGTAATGTGAAAACATCTCATTATAACTTGAAAACATCTGCTTATAACATGAAAATTTCTTCTTATAACATGAAAATATTTTGTTATAATATGAAAAAATCTTGTAAAAATGTGAAAAATATCCTGTTCTAACAAGAATCTTTTCATGTTACTACCTGATATCGATCTTTTTTTTTAATGTCGTGGCATTGATACTCTTCTATATAAATCCCAGACACCTTGTCTGAGGCTTAAAAACCCACCGCAAAAAGTCTGTCATGAACACATGACGGAAGTCGGCACGGAAAATGATTCATGTTGGATATTTGAATTAAATAAGCATCTTTAAAACAAACTCTTAACTTCTGGTCCTCCTGTTCTCATAAGATGATACAGAGGTGGACAAAACAAACACACCCTGCAACAAACACGCCCTCTATGGAGCTTATCGTGTGGAGTTATGAGGTCAGAGTTTGTGTTGTCGCTGCACCGGGTCACATGACAATATGGAGATCGATTAGTCTCAGTGATATCTGTCAGTTATCTAAATGTTTTGGCGATCGACAATCTGTGCGTTTGACAAAGTCTGAAGATTAAAAAAAACTGAAAATACCACCCTGCTGTTGTATAACTCCACCCACCAGTCGTTTCTCTGACAGTTTCCATCCATGTCAGTGAAAACATGGATGCTGCACACACAGAAGACCTATTCTAAATCAGTTCATTCTTTAGTCCAAGTTGACGTTTGTGCCAAATTTTAGGAAATTCCCTCAAGGTGGTGTTCACATACCGCGGTCACAAAAATGAGACAGATGTAAGGTCACAGTGACCTCTGACCATCAAAATCGAATCAGGTCATTGGTGAGTCTGAGGGAACGTTTGTGCCAAATTTACAGAAATCCCCTCAAGACCCTCTCATTCATGAGAATGGAACGGACGGATGGAAACAAGCTGAAAACACAGCGTCTCCGGCCGCAGCTGTCACCAGCGCAGAGGCATAAAAAATGTCTCAGTGAGCCTAAAATGCAAATTCACAATCACAGAACTCAGATTCACAAATATCTGTTTCAAAGTTATTAATGCTGGATAAATGTTCACAAATGTTTGTCATTTATTTTTAAATTCATTCACAAATATTCTTTATTTGTGGAATCTGTATTTGCAGATCTGTTTTAAATTTAGTGTTTTCTGTTTAATTGTTTTTGTAGATTTTTTTTTATATTTACAGATTACACATTAAAGGGATAGTTCAGAGTTTTTTAAAGTGGGGTTGTATGAGATACTTCTGCATAATCAGCGTGTTACCTACAGCAGATGTCAGTCGGCAGGCTGGAGTCTGACACTGAAGCTAAACAGTGTCCTGCTGTGGACGGCTCGGAAACAAAACGTATTTTAGACACCTAAAAAGTTCCACTTAAATAAAACATCAGTTTCTGTGTTCATTATATTCAGAATATTTTCACTGCTTCACCTTAATGTCAGACAGTGATTTACAACAGGAAGCCGTTACGTCGTTCTCTTCAGAGCCAGACTCCATTGAGAAAAACAGTGATTTAACGTCTGTGAACACAGGAGCTGCTGGTCGACTGCTGCCTCTGTTGGATGGTTAGTTTGTGTTACTGTGCGACTTTGGTGTTTTAAAGGGTTAATTCAGATTCAACAAAGTCACACAATAACACAAACTGACTAACTGATGGAGGCAGCAGTCGACCAGCAGCTCCTGTGTTCAGAGAGATAAAATTACTGGTTTTCTAAATGGAGTCTGGTGACTGTGACGAGAGCAAACATGGGAACTGACGCTGTTCACGGCTTTCCCGTCAAAACAAGCTTCCTGACAGAAAGACAAAGTGGTGAAAATGCTCTCAGTAACATGGTGATATTGATTTTTTAGGAGGTTAAAATAAATGTTGTTGCTGACTGTCTACAGCAGAGCATTGTTTAGATTCTGTGCCTGCTTCTCCAAACTGGAGACGTGTCGACTGACATCTCCTGTAGGTAACACACTGACTGAGAAGCACCTCACACAACCACACTTCAAAACATCTGAACTGTCCCTTTAACACACAGACCGTCGATCTGTTTACCTAAATAACTCTGAAACAAATCCATCTCCATATCATATCAGCTGTTCCTGTTATTTTGTCCACCTCCTTGTGTCCAACCGACCCAGCGGACTAATGGATCCAGTTACAGATGTTCAGTTAGCACTTCCGGACTAACCTCACCCTCCCACACTGATGTACGGTCGCTGACAAAATAAAACTCGACCCAACATGTCGAGCGTTTCTCAAAGTGTCTTAAATTCCCTTTAACCCTTTCATCCTCTCACCTGAACGTCATGGAAAAATTACAATTTATCGGTTTAATCGGTGTTGCACCAACAACCCACCTGCGTGTACAGATATACAACACACACACACACACACACACACACTCGCTCACACACAGAGTTAAAACAACAGCTGCGTGATTCAAAGTGGCACCAAAGTGAAACAGGGTGACGTCCGGAGCCAAACGTACATTCAAACATCAAAAAATCTTCATCGTCAAACTGCTTCAAAAAGCCCCGTCTGCATGCGAACGCAACCTCGAGCTCCACCTCTCCACTGCTGAGGTCATCAGCCCTGGCTAACGTCTGACGAGGGCAGTGTGCTACATGTACTGGAGTGCATATTCTACACTACGTTCACATACGGGTTCAAACCTGCAGAGAGGAAGGCCACAGCGACCCAACAACCCTCCATCCCAACATCCGTGTGTCTGTCCGCCACATGTCTAAATATACCCAGCCTCCTCGATAACCAACAGTCGGTCCTGAAGGACGTTTAATGTGAGCATGGACGTTAAGGTGTGCATGCTGGTGTAACATGAGGAGAGGGGTTTGTTAAGTTGAGGGCTCAGTGAAGGTCATGTGTTCTCACAATCTTCCCCTCGTCGATACTAATCCATCTGTGCACATGCTACCGACACCAAACAACAAATGGAGACGTGTCAGTTAGTGAGGAGGTGTGGTGGTGTGTGGTTCAGAGATGTGCTGCTTTGGTACGATCGTGGATGGATTCCAGTTCTGGTAAAAAAAAAAAAAAATAAACGGTTTCACAAACACAACAGACGAAAACACACACTTACTCTAACACCTCTGAGCAGAGGAGAACACATGATTACAAAGCATGAATATTATATATTATTTATAGATATATATTTTCCTTTGACTGACTCCCTGTGAAGATAAAAAACACCATTAGAAAGAGGAGTAGGTGTCACATCGGCGTGTCAAGAAAGACCGCGGCCCCCCTCGGTCAGTGCGATTCAGAAAACACGGAGCACCAGTGGACGAGGGTCACACACATGCACACCTCAGACCTGGAGAAGGAGGCCGTTAACAGCCCGGAGCCCAAACACTCAAACACACACACACACACACACAGTCAGAGCCAGTGTGTGCCAGCGCCCACACAGCTCTGTCCCATTCACTTAAGGGCGGTGGGCGTCGGTTTGCGTGGAGCGGGGGCGAGTGCTGGCGTGAGCCGTCAGGCGCTGAGGCCCGGCAGGTCGGTCCTGGTCAGTCACCAGCCTGCTCCCTCTCGGCTGGAGTTCAAAGCTGGTGCACGATGCTGTCTGTGTGGTTGACGGGGGCGGAGCCGTCCTGCCGCAGACGCTGCCACTGGAAAGTTGTGCTGAGCGAGCCGACCTCGTCCTCCTCGTTCTCCTGCTCCTTGGCAAACTCCATGAACACCTGCAGGACGGAGAGACGGAGCAGAGGAGGAGGATGAGACATCGGGGAGCGTCAGCACAGTGACCTGTGGCTCTGTGCTGTTTGTGAGGCTTGTACCTGCTCCAAGGTCGACTGGGAGAAGTTGTACTCTTCAAAGTTGAAGGTTTGTTTTGCTGAAGACAAACAGAGATTAAATCAGGTGAAATAATACAGGGACTGAGTCAGCAGTGTGTGTGTGTGTGTGTGTGTGTGTGTGACTCACCGCTCTCTAACTGAGAGAAAGACTTGGCCAGTGACTTGACGTCCTCCATGGGAATCTTGTAAACCATCAGAGTAGCAAAGCTGCAGAGAAATCATCAGCCAGACACTTTAACATCCTGTGTGTTTTACTGGTGATTTTATTTTGAAAGTTACGTTAACAAGTGATACGTCTCCTACTTTAACAGAACCAGAGGAAAAGAAACGTGTTGCTAATGAAACTTTATGGGGATAAAACAGAACCCCAGATATGCTGCTCAGCCTTGCAGCCAATGTTTCCCAGTGGCCACTCACAGTACTGCAGCAAAACAAATCAAACTGTTTGTGTTCCTCTTCCTTCTCGTTACTTCCTCTTTTTCTTGTCTTTTTTCTCCTTTTAAAGATCACAGGATCTTCAAAAGTGACTTTCTGGCAGCTCATGTGACATTCATTTGTACTCACTGACACCTTTAATGGGACTGGGTCTCACCTCTCCTGCCGGGCGGCGTGAGGGAAGATGCGGAGGATCTCTTTGTGCAGCAGCGCCACCTGCTGGAGCCCCGTCAGCTCCTCTCGGAGTTTCACCTCCAAACTGTAACCTCGACCGTACTTCCCCTTTAAATGTTGGATGGAGCCGATACACCTGAAAGACAGACGGAGCTTTGAGAGATCCAGACACCTGAACGAGTCCCTTCAGAGAAAGACACGCTGCTGTGAGTGCTGACCTTAGCTGGCCGGACACCATGATGGCTACGCGGTCACACACGGCTTCGGCCTCCTCCATGTAGTGTGTGGTGAGGACGGCTCCCCGCTGGCGGTTCTTGAAGGCAGCACGTATGGCTCTCCTACACAGACAGAGGTCAGACGCTTTAGATGGGACAGAGACGTCAAGTGTCCTCACGGCAAATCATAAATTCTCTCTGAACTGACTGAGAAATAGGATTTTATAGAAAAAAAAATGTATATGAAGTTAAAATATTGAGCTGTGAGATCTCAATCAAAACATTCCTCAAGTAACATTAGATCTTTTTAACGGAACTGAATTATTTTAAATGATCTTAATTTTTAATAGTTTAAATAAATGTATAATGAAAATAATCTAACATGTCCTTTGATGACAAATGTCACATTAAACACAGCAGAATCAGGAGACGTTGCAGGATGTCACTGTTCTAAAGTCTCACCACATGCGCTGTTTGGATTTGGGGTCCATCCCTGATGACGGCTCATCCAGCAGGACGATCTGAGGATTCCCGATCATACTCAGGGCGAAGCACAGCTGCAGACAAACAACAGTGGAGTCCATGTTTAATGTTTCTTTGTTTGCAAAGTGTGTCCAGTTATTTAATTTAAAGTCCAGTGGGTTCTTTAAGATCCTGTGTCTTTGTGTACATGCTGACAGCTGAGTGTTTTTGTATAGATTAAAATGGTGAACGTCCTCTCACCTTCCTCTTGAGTCCCGCTGACAGGGTCTTGGCTTGTTTGTTCAGGTGGTCCTTCAGCTCCAGAGCGTTCACCACACTGACAACAACAACAGTCACAACACAGCTGTCAGCAGCTCTCACATCTCATCACAGATCATCTCAGATCTTCTCCATCATTACGAAACAGAGGTGGTGTAAACTAGGTTCTCCCTGTAGTCAGCAGGTGGAACATTAAAATACTGTCAATAAAGTTACATTTACTGAATTCATAAACAGCTTTCAAAATGTCACATGTTTGACTCCCTGTTATCGTCCACCCAGACGCTGACGATCACACTACAGGTGGTCCTCTTTTACGGATCAGAAGAATCAGTAATATCTGGGAACTCTCTGGAGGAGGGAGGCGTACCTGTCACACCACACCATCACCTGTGAGTGTCCACTGTACAAAACTTAGTGTCGTCTCACCGTTTGATGATCCCTGGTACGTCCTGTCCTTTCAGGCCCTTGATGGCGGCGTAGATCTCCAGGTGCTCCTGCAGAGTGATCCTGGGCCACAGAGGGTTCACCTGAGGACAGTAGCCCACATGTTCCACGGGACTGTCCACCAGACGAAACTCTGTGCTGTAGTCCCCCATCAGCACCTGGACGAAGACAACAGACGGTCAGTGAGCCGGTGACCACCTGTCACTGTGACTGGTGGATTTTAAATTCTACCAACCACTTGATAGATAACCATTATTTTTTTTGGCTGGTAAGTGAAGCAAATCTAGCAGCATATTTGAGGAGCATTTGGCCGGTGCTAATTGTTGACAGCACTGGTCCTCATGCAGCGAGGGGTATACAAACTTTTGTATTTCTATATTGTATATTTCTTAGTTTTGCTCCCGTCAGGTAACAGAAAATTTTACTAGTGATCGAGAGCACGCGGACCAAGAAAAGAGAAAAACATCTTTCTTTTACTGGCAACAAATTGCTTGTTCAACACAAGGAATTATAAAATTCCAAATTCAGATTATATTTTAGAGTAACTCCAATGATTACTAATAAATTAATAACTTATATGTGTTCTGAAAACTTCAATGACAGATGAAAATTTTGGAGTAGGTGTGTAAACGTGAGTGAGGTCACATTTATTTTTAAATGTACTGCAATTTTGGACCAAAACTAGCTGCAACAGTGTGAGATTTCTACAGTACGATTACGGTCACAGATTTAAAAAAAGAAAAAGATATACTTTATTAATCTTCTTGGATTCAATCCTGGGATTTTTTTCACTCTGTTGTCATACACACACAGGCCTGAAATACACACACACACACACGTACAAACAGGACCTACACATGCATTAAATGGAGGGATGTCAGGGTGAGGGGGCTGCCGGGCAAAACTTAAAACCATTTTTTAAATGGGTGTATGTGTAAACAGTCTGACAGGCAGTGGAGGATTCTCCGTCAGGTGGCATGTTTTTCTCAATATT
This sequence comes from Epinephelus fuscoguttatus, assembly GCF_011397635.1. Classification (NCBI taxonomy): domain Eukaryota; kingdom Metazoa; phylum Chordata; class Actinopteri; order Perciformes; family Serranidae; genus Epinephelus; species Epinephelus fuscoguttatus. The sequence continues at coordinate 36,766,291 of NC_064771.1, forward strand.
GTAGATAAGCAAATGAACATGAAATGATAACTGTTCATTTTTAGACCACTCTGAAACTGGTGTACTGCTGAAACCCTAGTGAGAGACATGGAGAGTTTAATCTGAGCAGTACCTGTCCTGCAGTCGGGTCAGTGTCACCTGACAACATGTGCATAATGGTGCTCTTTCCTGCTCCGTTGGGGCCCAACAGTCCGAGAACTTCACCTGAGGAAACAGCAGTTTTATTTTTCCTAGAAACAAACACTGTGGCTGAACATTTGTCACCAGTTCCCTCGAGGGTCAGAGCAGTTTAACACACCAGGTTTGGCAACCAGGACATTAAAATACGAGTCCACTCAGCAGACAGACGGAACAAACCTTTGCGAACACAGAAAGAGACGTTCTTTGTGGCCACTTTCCTCCTCTTGTTGAGAGAAAATCCTTCTCTTCTGCCTTTGTACTGTTTCCTCAGGTTACTCACAACCACAGCCGGTTTCTACATGGACAGGAGAGACAACATTAACTGTGATCAGCAGATACATCGTGATGGTCAGGGGGCGAAAACATACAATGAATAAAAAGGAATCCTGCAGATTCAGGCTCATGAGCACAACTTTTGTTAAAGGAAAAAGGGTTATTTAAATAATCAATGTATAACCTGTGTGTGTTTATCTTAATTATAAGAGAATATGAAGCAGAGATGATCAGGAATTTAGTTGAAATAAAGGCACAGAGACCTGTGCATCCCAGAAAGGAAAGCTCATTTCCCACTGGACAAAATCCCCACTAACACCCACTGACATCTGACAGACGAAGTTCAACAGCTCCTTAAGTCGGCATCCTTCCCTCACCTCCTCACAGGACTGGCAGGTGAGGGCCTCCTTCACTCTGGCCTTCTCCATCTGAACATCCTCATCCTCGTTCAGCCCTTCTTCTGGGTTTTTCTCCACTTTGGGCTTCGATTTGGACGAGATCCTGCAAATGCAAAGAGATCTTCCACCATTAAAACTGAACTGAGACGAGTGTCAGACTGAGAAGTGTTCATGTGAAATACGAGTAAAACCTCCATGTTAAAAAAAAAAAAGTGCAGCGTCAGTGTGTAATCTGAGTTATGACCTGAAATCTGATCTTTACCTGCAGAACTGATCGCTTTTCATTGTTTTGCCTCCGTAATGGATCTCCAGCCAGCGCAGCAGGCAGAGCAGCAGGATGCACTGCAGATACGGCTGAGCACAAACACACACATTTTAAGGACTTAACACATGTTTTTTACACTCTGTGTTCACTGAACGCAGTGATGTTTGGACCAACATTTCTTTATAGTTATATACATACAGCTACAACCGCAATGAGCAGGTTTTTCCACAGGAAGTTCTCCTCGTACTGAGAGGGGAGGAAGGTCGCCTGAAGACGAAGAGAAAGCATCAGTGATGAGGCTGCTGCTCACACAGCAGCTGGAGCTTTCACATCTTCACAGAGAAAACACCCTGAACCCTGAACACATGATGGTCTCAGTCTAACACCAAGTCAGTTAAACTTCAGGGATATCAATCTGTCCATTTAGGCATGCCCAGATGTTGTCATACAGGCAGGCTGAGCCCATACACACTAGGGCCCACTGCACCAGGAGGAATCCAGGGCTGTGTATGAAGATTTCATGTGTGATTTAAGTGTTCCCTTGATTTTTTTGAGCAGACTATATATGACCAAAATCAAGGAAAAACATAGGAGGTCCCCTAAAAAGCAGACAGAAAAACGGCTGAAAGAAGCGACCGGTTGCCCTGTGGAGCTCGTACCTTGGTGATGCAGTTGAGGCAGCCCATGAGGGGGTACAGAGGGTTGAAGAAACACAAGATGTTGTGCAGGTTTCTGGTCAGTCCAGGGTTGTCGTTCACAAACGACAACTGAACCAGTGATGCTGACACCACACACACCTGAGGCGTAACACACAGTTAGACGGTGAAAGTCTTTCATGTGGCTCTAATGGTCTAAAACATGATTAGATGAATCAAAGATACATCATAAAATGGTGTGAATGTGTAGCTGTTACAAGCCTGTTTACTTTTTATTTTAGGCAGTGTGATCACAGGTTTTAACGTCAATGAACACATCTTATTGTGCTGTTTGCAGTTCACATTTTAGAGGGTGGTTACACCTTTATTTTCATACATATAAACAAGGCATCCCGTCTCACCATCATGGAGATGACAGAGAAGAAATCCCTGTTGCTTTGGACTCGAGCGAAGCCAAAAGAAAACACGTAGGTGAAGAGGATCATGGCTGGACCAAAGCCGACGATACACAGGACCTGAGAGAGGTTTGAGGTCATGAAGAGTGACTCAATGGAAACATGTATTTCTCATACATATATCACCAGAAAAGAATATTAATCACATCATGTATTATATACGTTTGATCTTGGAATGTTTCTGAGGCTCGACTGAGCATTTTGTCACAGGTGTGCTCCCTGAAAGCTCCATCTAGTTAAGCCAAACAGACGGAGCAGAGAGGCAGGTCTCTTTGCAGAAATTAAGATATGGTTGTCCACAGTGTGTGGACGAGGAGGGGTACACATAATAATTCTGTGTAAGGTATGCATGTACGGACCACAGCGGTGAGGTTGCTGGAGGTGAGCAGGTTTCCAGTGTGGAAGGAGAAGAGGATGATGGTCATGCAGGAGAGGATGAGGTAGTAGAAGGGGATGTCCACGGCTGCCTGGCCGCACCAGTAGGCCGACGGCACCAGACCGGAGATACGCAGTGTTGAGCGACACTTGATCTGCAGGAGACAAAAAACATTTCCTGTATTATTACATTAATATCTAATCAGGATGGTGAGATGGTGAGAAGCCAGCAGTAACGCGACACTGCAGGAGAACTGTGTGTCCAAATGATCATTTGCATCATGACCACTGGGAGTGAGTGATCACCTCTCTGTCTCGAGTGTGGTCCATTGCAAAATATGCAGGCATTCCAGCTGCCAGCATTCCCAGTATGATGGCCTCTATGTACACCAGAGCGTAGGACGTGGCATCTGGGATTTGCTGAGAAATGTCACAATGGGAACATTTAATATCTTTAAATCACAAAAGAAAACAGGATGTGTGTCATCTGTCAAACACTCACATAATCAAATGGTTTGGTCCACGTTCTGATCTGTCCACTGCCATTCAGACCTCTCAGAAGAGCGTTGCTCAGTATATTGACCGCCATAGGCAAGGAGTGAACTGTGGTGCTGTTGAACGCAACACTGTATCTGAAACCCTGTGGACAGACAGAAAAGACAGTGTTAGAGAGACGCACGTCGACAGGTGAACTCCACTCCATCTAAATATACAGTCAGGCTCTCAGTTGGAGGACTCTGCGGCCCTCGAACAAAGGGCCCTTCATCTGAAACACCACTAACACCATAACTGTAGGTGGAGGTGCTGCAGGAGAGTTGAGCACTCGTCTGATGTTTTATCTCCAGTTCCATCAGATATCTGAAATCTAACCAGGATTACAGACTCAAATCATAAACAGTACAGTTTTTGGTAAATGCTGCGATATACTTTGATCATGCACGGAAATGTACTCAGGCAATAAGGCAGGAGTTGTGTTAAGAGAAGACAGACACCTTCTGAAAATCTTGTTGGCAGCCTGTAAAAAGGCCGTCACGAAGAGATGGCACAAGGCACCAATACAAGATGAATGGAGCAGCTCATTAACATTTATTCATGTAGACATGGTGAAGACGAGCTGCTGAAGTTCAACCTGAGCATCAGAATTGGGAAGAAAGGTGATTGAAGTGACTTTGAACGTGGCATGGTTGTTGGTGCCAGACGGGTTGCTCTGAGTATTTACTGGGATTTTCAGCACAACCATCTCTAGGGTTTACAGAGGATGGTCCCAAAAAGAGAAAATATCCAGTGAGCCAAAATGCCTTGTTGATGCCAGAGGTCAGAGGAGAATGGCCAGACTGGTTCAAGATGATAGAAAGGCAACAGGAAGTCAAATAAGCACTGGTTCCAACCAAGGTGTGCAGAAGAGCATCTCTGAAGCAACAACACCTTGTCCAACCTTGAAGCAGATGGGCTGCAGCAGCAGAAGACCACACCAGGTGCCACTCCTGTCAGCTAACAACAGGAAACTGAGGCTACAATTCACACGGGTTTTCTCACCAAAACTGGACAACAGAAGATTGGAAAAACCACATTCAGATGGAAGCATGGATCCATCCTGCCTTGTATCAACGCTTCAGGCTGCTGCTGCTGCTGCTGGTGGTGTAATGGTGTGGGGGAGATTTTCTTAGTACCAACTGAGCATGGTTTAAACACCACAGCCTACCTGAGTATTGTTGCTGAGCGTGTCCATCCCTTTATGACCACAGTGTACCCATCTTCTGATGGCTACTTCCAGCAGGATAACGCACCATGTCACAAAGCTCACATCATCTCAAACATGACAATGACTTCACTGTACTCCAATGGCCTCCACAGTCACCAGATCTCAGTCCAATAGAGCACCTTTGGGATGTGCTGGAACGGGAGATTTTCATCATGGATCAACTGTGTGATGTCATCATGTCAATATGGACCAACATCTCTGAGGAATGTTTCAGCACCTTGTTGAATCTATGACACCAAGAATTAAAAAGGGGGCCCAACCTGGTACTAGCAAGGTGTACCTAATAAAGTGGCCAGTGAGTGTATATGATAAGGAACTGTTAACCCACAGGATAAGGACTCAAGAGGAGGAATGTCGAGAGATTGAGTCACTATGTCACAGGCGTGAACAGCTTTTGAGCGACAGGACAATTCTCTTATTTGTTTGTTTGTGTTTTAATTTGAACTCATTTTTTCACAATTTGTAAAAACACTACAAATAAAGTGTTAAAAAAAACATGAAGTGACCTTGTTGGATCCTGTAACGTTGATGGCGGCGCTGTGGGGAGCCGCGGCCATGTAGTCGCTGTGTTTCATCATGTCCACTTTGATGTCCTGAGACTCCAGGTTGTGGACAAAGTCAGAAATATCAGAGCCTGTTGGCACAAGAAAAAAAAAAAAACACACTGATGAGCCACATGTGAGAAAACAGCACTGTGAGGAGTTCAAAATGGAGGAAATGAGAGTAAAAGGATATTCAGAGGGTCATCATCATCAAGGAGGTCAGTTAGAATTGCACCCACGGGACAAATCTCATCGATTGTCGTTTATGGTGTAATCTAACAGCTGTACAGCCGTCTGTGGACCATCACAATATTTACAGCATGCAGCAATTTCTGACAGGAAGGAGATCTGAGGTCTCACTGAGGACACACAGCATTATAACAAAACCTGAACTTAACTTCAAAACAGAATCTAACACCAGATCAGGTATACAGCCGACATCCTGGCACTAAACATCATCCAGTTTCCTCCCAGGTCACAGGACAAAGTCTCATCCTTCTGAAAACCTCCTGCAGACTCACCTGAGGAGTTCTGAACCAGGAGGCTGGTGGCGTATCTCCGCGGCGACTGGTTCCTTTTGAGGAGGTAAATGGGCAGAAACTGACGGTCTGGGGAGTGAATCTGGATGTTTCCTGTGGCCAGAGACAGGACGAGCACCGCGGCCACAAACACCAGGAACAAGGCCAGGCTGCAGGGGAAGGTAGATGGAGAGGACAGACAGGATGAATGGAAGGAAGGGACAATGTCTCATGAAAGCTACTCTCACCTTTCTTGCATTTCACGCAGCGCTTAGAAAAAATCTGAACATTCACAACTCCCACCTCCCTCCAAAGTCCCATCCCCCCTCCTCCATTACGTCCTCATTACGTCTATGACAAATGTAGCTTACGCGAGCGGTTACGTCAGTCAGAGGCCTCCACGTGGGGAAGACAGACAGGACGCTCTGCCAAGATTGGTTGGAGTTTTCTTAGAACCATATGAGAATGGTATAATTATTCGTTTGTATCTCTGGTGGAATTCACTTACATTTTAGTGTGCCATCAGGTTATTAACAGCATTTTAACCTCAACAAAGAAAAGCATGAAATTTCCAGAAAGGTAAGTGTCACTTGACACAAAAGTTCAGGTTAAGGATGGAACTGGTGATGTCGTGATCTGATCTCAAAGATCCGATCTACTGCTTTGTTTTATGTCAGCTGTCACACAGGTGTTTTTACTGGCAAAGGTTTCATGCTCAGCAGCGCTGGGTGCAGCAGTCATCAACTCTCCAACTCTGCCTCTCCTCCACTCTGCAGCCCGCCCGCCATGATACAGCGCCCGCCATAAACAACAGCAAATCACAAATGTTTATTTTTGTTATTTACTGCAGTTATGAGAACTTGTTTCAGCTCAGTGTAAGTCTCGTGTTTTGCTGTCGTCTGTGGCGCGTGATGTTTCATCACAGGCAGAACAGAGACAGTGGTCTCACCACGGCACTGCAAGTGCAACAAAAGCCTGAGCTAAACGCCAACGAGAGTAACTTATTAACGTGATCCACACAAAGGATTTTCGAATCATTTTTGTCTCTGTACACTAGGACTGCCGGGTATTGGTACTCAGTACCTCGTATGGTATCAACTATAATAACCCAGGGTTAAGAAGCATCAAAACTTCTCCACTCAAACCTGCATTCAATCCTTTTTGTACCCAGATGTAGAAAAAAATGACTCTAGTATGGTTTTAGGTGCAGCCAATCACTGCAAGCGTTTGCTGCAAAGTGTGATTGGCTCACTTCAGCAGCAGCTACAACCCAAACAGTCTGTGGTGTGGTGAAGTCGAGCACAATGTATTTACGGAGTCGGCAGTTCAGTGTGCAGAGATGCCACCAAAATGTTTGACAGTATCGCTGTACTAAACATAACTCTATTCACATGACGTGTATCAAATGAAGTAAAAGAAGAAGGTATGAAATGAAGTACTCTTCAGGGTTCTGGTAGTGGTACTGTAAAGTAAGTTATTTAAGCCATCTCCATCAACACTCACGTGTAGACGAAGGCCTTCCTCTCCCTGCGCATGTTGAGCATGTGCAGCCAGGCCACGGTGCTGAACTGCTGCCGCCACAGAGCGTGACCTGACACGACGTCTGACTTGCTGTCTGAGAACGTTAGCAGCCGCTGGTCAGTATCGTCCAGAGAGGCGCTGTCACATTCGTCCTCCGCCTGCTCCCGATTAAACACACTGTAGTCTGAAGACACGAAACAAACACACACAGATGTACAGTTTAATAAGGGAATCGGGGAGGGAGAACGCCACTTTGGTAACACACTCACCAGCCTGGTCCACTTCAGCCTCCGCCTCCAAACGAAGGAATACATCCTCCAGTGTTGTCATGGAAACCCCATAGTTGATAACTCCCAGATTGGGTTGATGGTCGAGCTCCGAGAACAGGCCTGTGACAGACAAGTTAATCAGCACTTCCTGCTGGTTCAGTATTGTTTCAGTTTGTTATGAAAGGACGCCATATAAATAACCAGATCTGACCTGGAAACGTGTCCATGCTCTCAAAAGGCAGAGTGAATGTTAACTCTGCTTCGTGTTGTCGAGACAGCTTTGCTTTGGAAACGTGCTGCTTGACCAGTGAGGTGATTTTTTCGGCTTCACATCTCTCATTGATAGACATCCTGCAGGGGCGGAAAAAAACCAAGTTAGAAAACAAACCCTCAATAAGTCGTAGCAAAAAAAGCAGGATTTTTAAATATCCAAAAATGGTTGACTGTTCTTTGAGTTTTCAGTAGTTGACAGCTGAAACAATAAACTACACAGGGAGGTAAAATCTACTTGCCTGAGATGATATCCAACGCCACACTTGACCTTGAGATACAGAGAGGAGCCAACACATTTGAGCTGTCCTTGAGAGATCACAGCTTTACGATCTGGAGAAATAAAAATAACATCTGTGTCTGTGATTCTGAAACGGCAGCTGGCTGCAAGCAACTTCATGAAACATCATCAGAGTGCAGCTATCAGCACTCAGACATCAGATGATGACATGAACAATGTCAACTGTAGAAGTAAAACTAGAGTCACCACCCTGTGGTTGTATGACTCCGCCCACCAGTCCAGTGTCTGACAGTCTCCATCCATGTCAGTGAAAACATGGATGCTTCACACACAGAAGATCTATACAATCAGCACAGTTTCAAGATTAGAATCACCAATTCAGTATCTGACCAAATGTCTCCCCTTCTGTTCCTGAGATATGACGTTAAAACATGATGATGTCACAGTCAAGCTGACCTTTGACCTTTTGACCTTCATTATTTCATCCTGTTAGACATTTGTGTGAAGTTTTGTCAGAATTAGTGAATGAATTCTTGAGTTATGGCCAAAAACATGTTTTGTGAGGTCACGCTGACCTTTGACAAACAAGTTTTAATCAGTTTATTCCTCAGGTCAAGTGAACGTTTGTGCCAAATTCCCTCAAGGTATTACAGAGATATCGTGTTCACAAGAATGAGACAGATGAGGTGACACTGACCTCTGACCACCAAAATCTAATCAGTTCATCACTAAGTCCAAGGAGATGTTTGTGCCAAATTTGAAGAAATTCCCTCAAGTTGTTCTTGAGATACTGCCTTCACGATGATGAGATGATGAAAGGTCATGTTGACCTTGACATTTGATCCTCGACCACCAAAATCTTAAAAAAATCATCACTGAGTCCAAGTAGATGTTTGTGGCCAATATGAAGAAATTCGATCGAGGCATTCTTGAGATATCGCATTCACAAGGATGGGACAGACGGAATGAACACGGAGAACCCGAAATTATAATGCCTCCGGCCACAGCTGCTGTCGGCATGGAGGCATAAAAAAAACATGGAGGGTGAAGTTGGCACTTATGTAGATATCAGCCAGCTCACTAATGTTATTAAAAAAAAAAAAAAAAAAGCTAAAAATTCATCTTCACTTTGACCTTTAACGCACTCTGACCTTCCCGATGTAGGCCTGAAATACACTGCTGCACTTCTTTTGAAATCTTTTTACTTGTGGTGCGTTCCATTTGCACTGGGAAGTGGGAATTCCTAAGTTCCCAGTTGGAAATTTCAAGTTGTTTAAGTAGATAGCCTCATGGTTTTGGTGTCTGTGGGTCAGTGTACGTAAAGCCCAGTTCAGACCAAAGATTCGCAAGGAGATGAGTTGAAACAACCAACTACTTGCAATGCACCATTCTGCAGTGTTGTAAAACCTGCCGGTTCACACCAAGTCACCGCCATGAGACGGTGTATCATCTCTAGTCAACAACTCTCTGTATTCATAATCAATACCTGCCGCAGCAAGCCAACACGCTGTCTGTGGTCATTCTGACTTGACCAGCAGACTTCACTACAAGCTGACTGGCTGTTGAAACAGGGGACGTGATTTAAAACCAGCCGTCTGCGATTTGACCAGCTGAGTTGCAGGTGACACCATCAGCCGGCTTGAGTCGAGCTCAATCGGTTTCGTCTCGTCGCAACTCTCCGGTCTGAACTGGACTTTATGGAACAGAGAGAGTTCATACCAGCTAGAATGTCGGCCTCATCCATGTAGTGCGTGCTGAGGACGGTGACCCTGCCAGCTCTGCGGCTCTTCAGCAGTGACCACACCTGGTGTCTGGAGCAGGGGTCCATGCCTGCTGTGGGCTCGTCCAGGAGCAGGATCTGACAGGAACAAACATGATGCAAATGGCTCAGAAAATGGACCCACGATGATGTTATACTGCTCAAAGAGAGACTGATAATGCCAAAGACTTTCCAATGTGAGACCAGGATACACACAAAACACATTAAACTATTAATATTGAGAGCCCTTGAGCCTCAGGTACCTTAGGATCTCCGAGAATGGCGATGCCCACGGAGAGCTTCCTCTTTTGGCCTCCACTCAGATTCTTTGCCTGAGCAGTCATGATCTTCTCCAGGTCCAGATCCTTCAGCACTTTGGTAACCTATCAAAGTGAAGAAACAGTCCCTCAATCTCACGCTGCATTTCTGAATGAGCCGTCTGAAATTAGAAAGGTCAGACTGGTAACAGGGTTTTTGTTAAACTGGTAATTACCAGTCAAAGTGTCAAAGTGCAATAAAAAAAAGCCTCTGAACCCTGACTGACAACTCAAGATGATTTATGTTCATGCATTTAAATACTTTCAGACTAAATAGTTCACAACAAAGGCTGTGAAACAAACCCAGCTACAGACAAGAGACTTTTAAAGTGTTTAGATCGTCCTGTTACCTCAGCGTCGATGTCTGACGGCGGGATCCCTTTGATGGCAGCAAATATCCTGAGGTGCTCCTCCACAGTGAGCACGTCAAAGATGATGTTGAACTGAGGGCAAATCCCCACCAGCTGCTTCATCTCTGACCTGTCTGCGATCTCTGCCACGGGGGAGCCGTAGATGGTGGCCGAGCCGTTGGTGGGCGGGCAGATGCCACACAGGATGTTCATGAGAGTGGACTTTCCTGCCCCACTGTGTCCCAGCAAAGCTGTGATCTGACCCTCGTAGATGTCAAAAGTCAAACCTGAAGGAGGAGTGGAGGAGAGCAGACACACAGTAGGGCTGTTTCAGCACTGACATTCATCATGTGGGTTTCTCTGTCAGAAAGCCCTGAAGGTTAACTGATACCATGTGCTGTTTAATATGTGTTAGTGGAGTCAGAATAAAGTCTTTACTGCACTTATTATTTATGTGCTGTTTTTATCTTTTATGACCAAAAGTGAAAAAAGAAAGGGGGTGGCAGCTTCTTCTGTTCCTGACTGTGTAAAATGAGCAGATGATATCGATGACATCACAACAGGTGCTAACTGAGAAGCCTTTGTGCTAAAGAGTGTTGAGGACTCACCTCTCAGAGCCTCCACCACGTTGTCCTTCTCCTTGTACACTTTCTGGATGTTATTGATGCTGCCAGACAAAAAGCAGAAAAGATTTTTCAGAGACGTCAGACTGAAGAGCAGCTCCCACAGGCTCTCCTCAGCCAGGACCAGGACCAGGAGCCTGACTCTGATTTCTACTGGAGACTCTCAAAGCATCACTCCTCTCCTCATGCTTCACAATCACAGAGCTCATACTCTGAATGAATACTTTAGATACTTTGTGCACACTTTGATAAAACAGCAGTAATATCTAATGATGCTACAAAGGCATCCATCATAAAAAACTGTACTACCTTATCCAGAAATGTAACAAGCTGCATTTATTACAACAGAAATAAACATCTAACTGACATTCACATGCAAGCTGAGACTTTTACCGGATGGCTTCTTTCCCTCTGAACTCAGGTGAAACCGGCTCGACACACTCGTCCCCACCAGGAGCGCCTTTCACCTCCGTGTCGTACACTGAGCTCACTTCAACGTAGCGCTTTCTTCGTTTGGACCAATAGGATGGCTTCAGGAAGTACACCAAGGACCTCCTCATCCCAAACTCCCCTACATTGCAGACAAAATGAATTACATATCGCAAGAACACTCAAACAATGAGAGATTAAAGTGCAGTGATGCCACGGGGAAACTTGTCTGGTGCTGCAGAACTTATAAAGGTTAGTTTAGATTAATTAATCACAGAGCAGGTAATTAATTAGATTCATTTTTAAAATCACCTGACAGCCCTATTCTAAAGACATGAAAACTAACAGATCCTGATGACTGGGTTTTTCCCGCCATACTGAACTCGCACTGAACCATGATTCATGCGCACCGTCACACCTCTAACATTGAAGCAGACTTCGCTAGTAGTAAATGATATTGGCGTATGCAGTGTGTGTGTACTCACCAGGCAGTACCTGGTCCAGGTAAATGGCCAACAGAAGGTAGAGGATGCAGTCCAACACCAGCATGAGCAGGGGAACATAAAGAGGATGAGGGCCGTTGGCCAGGGAGGAAAACACAGCCCCGTCTCCCTGAGCCTCCAGGTAAACCACCTGACAAACACACACAGGCACAAACACAGATTACAGATCATGTGTTTCATATCTTAAATAACTGCACGGCTCCTATATGTGTATCCAAACAATACAAAGTTATTTCAGTTTAATCGATGACGTCAATTATGTTGATGAGTCGCCCCACCCTGATGTTGATGCGAAATGAATAATGTCGGATAACTATTTCTTATTTTATAGGATTTTTGGAGTGATGCATAAATATAAATGGAGCATTTAAAAACTGATTTTAATGTTGATTACTACAGCAACAATCAAAGCTTGGAAGCATGTGGGTCAAGTTGAATGACTAACACCTGTTCTTCTAGAAATAAATCCCGGTACCAAACACACAGACATCGTAGCTTCAGACAGACAGAAAGCTGCGACCTCTTTTAAGGCAACTTAAGCCTAGTTCACATTACAGGATTGTCACTGTGATTTTGACACGGCAGAGGATCTTGAGAGCCACCTTGGGTCGGAGGTGAGTCGGCAGATAGTCTGCCACGACGAGTCCTCATGTGTGAACAAGCCTACGAGCAAGTCGCCCCCTCGTCTGTGACTGGGACTGGATATCTGGCATGCTAGAAAACTGGAGAAGGCTGACACGACTGACAAAGAGCATCAGCCAATGAGAGGCGGGATACGTCCCACATCAGCACGCAGGAGGACGGAAGAAATGTGAGGAGGACAAGCCGCAGGGTTGCCAGATCTAGTTGCTTCTTTTGGGCTTGTTTCCATAGCCCTGGTTGTGTGTTCCTCTCCCAAGATCTGGCAACACTGACAAGCCGGCAAGCAACAACAACAATGGCAGCGTCCACAGGATCACGGGGAGCGTGTTGTGTTTGGCCCCAGGCCCTGGAGGCAGATCTGATTCAACACTGGGAAGAATATCCATGTCTTTATGATGTGTCTTCTCCAAGTTAAAAAACATTGTTTGGTGACGTCACCGCGTTATCTGGGGCTCTGTCGGCGAGGGCTCAGTGGAGAAATCTTCTGGTGTGCACACACAGGTCATCACGCAGTTGACAAGACTCCCGCTGACAGAAACACACGTCGCCAGGTATGAACACTCAAAAGATTACAATAGTCTCCGCGAAGCAAAATCAGGGTGAAAATCGTGTAATGTGAACTAGGCTTAAGTAGTCTTTTTAATTACTTTTTTTCAGTCTTATACTTCAACAGTTTTAGGACAAACTGCGACTTTCTTGACTCGCAAACTTGTCTCTACTGAACATATTTTTTCTGATACTAGGTCCCATGGTGCGACTTTGCCTCTCTGACCTAGAGAATAACCAGTGGAGCTCAGTGTGAGTGTGTTTGTCACCTGAGCTATGCCGATGGAGAAGGCGCTGGGGGAGAGCAGGCAGAGAAGCCAGACGAGTGGCTGAGGGAAGTCCTTCATCAGCACGGTGAACAGTGACAGGCAGCCAAACACCACCGTCAGCATGGAGCCCACGGTGCTGGCAAACTTTGGCTTCTTGAATAATGGAGTCAGCATGAAGGAGAAAAAGATCTGTGGGACGAGAGAAGAGCGAAAGACGACAGAGGGAGATGGGAGGAGAGAAGAGGATCAGTATTTTACTGAGTCCCACCATTGGAGCTGTTTGTACTGAGAGCACTAAAGTAAACAGCACTGTAGTTAAAACCTTCAGTTAAACTTTAGTGGAAACACTTGGAAGAAATCACCTTTAAAAATTAGCGACAATTTTAGAAAATGTCATACTTGTAGTGCTGCTTCCTTAGCAGTAACTGGAAAATCTCACACCATTGCAGCCCTAACTGGGGGTAGATAATACGATATGAATGTGTCTTGTGAGCGTTTAACCACAGCAACACATCTGTGGAGGTGTATATTTCCTCTCTGCCACAGCTCTACTCACTGATGATATTCCATAGAGGAAGATGAGGAAGAAGATAACGAAGAAGTCGCTGTTAGGAAACAGGGCCGTATACGTGGCGATGATGGACATCAGGATGGACATGGTGGTCACCAGAGCGGCGTACAGGAGGCCCCACGACAACCTGTTGTACGACACAAAGACTTAAAGCGTGCAAACAGAAAGCAGGTTCCTGCTGATTATTTATCTACAGCAACTGACGCGCTCCTCTCCCTCACCAGAAAGCGGTGTCATACAGCCCCATCATGGTCATGGTGTCTTTGAGGCGATGCTCCTTCTCAGCTGCCACATTGACGATGAGGAAGGTGACGAAGGGTGTGAAGGCCAGGACCAGGTAGATTGAGATGAGGGCGTGGGGGAATTTCTGCACCTCCACGGAACCTGGCTGACCCATCATGACGACCTTCAGGTCCATCTCGCTCCACACTGAGCGCTTCGTCTGCATCTGTACAGACGGACCATAAACACCATCAAACCAGGACTGTGAGGAATGATTATATCCATTACAGATTATCAACTGTGTGTTCTATTAGCTGGTAAGTCTTAACAATGTCCAAAAATCAGGAGATCTGGAGGTCCAAGGTGACAATTTTTAAACTCATTGTTTGGTCTGACCGACAAAGAAGCCTGATGAGATACAGCGATATAAAAAAGAAAAGCAGTAAATCCTCTGAGGTAAAGGAACAGTGTGGATTTTTTTGAAGTGGGGTTGTATGAGGTACAAAACCTAAATACATGCTTACATACAGCAGATGTGAGTCAGCAACTATCCCTTTAAAAAGCAGGAACCAACACCTTTTTCTCTGTACTGAAAGCATTTCCTTTAAAAATACATTTTCTTTGCTGTATAAAAACTTCTCCTGAGCAACACTCGCACTGTGGAGTGGATTCACACTGGAGAACACCGTCCTGATGTCTGGCCCGTCTCACCTGAATGATGGCTGCATCGATCAGAGACTGGAGGCGGATGAAGCCAGAGTACCAGTAATTAGCTGCTCTGCAGTTCACCGAGCTGGTGAAACAGTTGGCTGGAGGAGAACAAACACAATGACAACAGCATCAGGTCTGTGCAGATCTCAGACGCAGCGCTGTCTTCTCTTAAAAGGTTATGTGACGATGCAGAAAAGAATCCAAAATCTAAACCCAATTCTCAACAGTCTGATCACCTGAAACAAGAAACTTAATCCTTTTTTTAAAAAATGAAATCTACAAAATATTTAAGACATATTTTACGTATATATGAAGGAGGTAAAATAAAAAATGTACCGATGGATTCTGTGTAGTCACTGGGTAAGGGCAGCTGGTTGTACGGGAAGCGCAGCCTGTAAGACGTGGCCGAGCTGTCCATGAACACAACACCGACGTAGCTGGAGGGCTCGTACAGGCTGGCGTTCTCCAGGTCCTCCTCACTGGCAAACATCTCCAGGCGATCCTGCAGATCTGAAAACACGAGCAGGAGAATAAGAAAGTCATGAACCAAAAATACCTGGTGTCCTGTTACCTTCTCATTTCCCTTCCTGAGCCACTGTCCTGTCTGACACACATCAGTTATGGAGAACAGCACAGCGGGGTCCTGTCCTGTAGGTGTGACTTACGCATCTCCTGGGCCACCTCCTCCATGATGTGGTTGGTGATGTTGGTGATGGGCGTGTAGCCCAGGCCCTTGAAGAAGTGGTCGTCACGCTCCAGCTCCATGGTGCTGATGCCTCCATAATAGACGTGAGGATTGAGGGTGCTGATGAGAATCAGGAGACCCAACAGGAGCAGAGGTAGGATCAGCTCCTGCAAACACAGACACATAAAAGGAACAGCTTATGAGAGAGAAGCGCACAGGGGACACGGTTCCTCTGGGAAACTCTGTCAGGAGATTTGGTTCACCCGAGATTATCTCAGTGCTGTTTCAGGAAACACTTTATCCTCCAAACATTAGAGACACAACACTGCACAGAAGCATGAACTCAATTTTAAATAACTCGGGATAAATGGTTATCCTGAGCTTAAGGCGACAGTTGAGATATTTTGAAATGAGGTTGTATGAGGTCTTTCTCCATAGTCAGTGTATTAGCTACAGTAGATGTGAGTCAGTACGCCCCCAGTTTGAAGAAACAAAGCAGAGTATGGACACAGAAGCCAATTAATGTACTGCTGTGGACAGAGTCAGCAACAAAATGGATTTTAGTCACCTGACAAAATCAACATCAGTCTTCATGAACACTGTATTTTCAATAATTTCACCGCTTTACCTTTCTGTCAGACAGCTATTCCTGACGGAGCACTGAAGCCATTATGTCGCTCTCTGCAGAGCCACACTCCACTGACAAAAACAGTAATTTTACCCCACTTAACATGGAAGCTGCTGCTGAATGAACCCTTTAAAACACCAAAGTCACACAGTAACACAAACTAACTGAACTAACTCTTCTCCTGTCACAAGCAGTGTTCCCCAGGGCTCTGTCTTGGGCCCTCTACTATTCATTATCTATCTGTTACCTCTCGGTCTGATTTTCAGGAAATTTGGCATTCAGTTCCATTGCTACGCAGAAGACACCCAGCTCTATCTTTCCACCAAGCCAACTTCCATTCTCCCGCCCGTTAAATCTTGGTTTTCACACAACCTTCTCAAACTCATTATCACTTGAACTCCCTCCAGAGAGCACATCACTCCTGTTCCAACAACTTCACTGGCTCCCTGTCAAACACCGTATCGACTTCAAGATTTTGCTGCTCACCTTTAAGGCCCTTCATAGCCTAGCCCGATTGTATCTTTCGAACTCTTTCATATCCACACTCCTTCCCGTACTCTAAGATCCTCTTCCACTATCCAACTCGCCACACCATCTGCTCGCTTGTCCACCATGGGAGCTAGAGCCTTCAGCTGCTCCATCCCCCGACTTTGGAACTCTCTCCCACAAGATATCTGCAATATTGACTCTCTCTCCATCTTCAAATCCCATCTTAAAACACATCTTTTTAAACTGGTATATGCCATCTGATTCATCCTTGATATCTATTTTGTCTCCTGGTATTTATTTTGTCTTGCCTGTTGTTGCTGTTATTTTTTGTATTGCTTGTTTCTAAACTGTGATTATAAGGTGTCCTTGAGTACCTTGAAAGGCGCCTTTAAATAAAATGCATGATTATTATCATTATTATTTTTATTGATGGAGGCAGCGGTGCACCAGCAGCTCTCACGCTGTGTGAGGTAAAATTACTGTTGTTGTCAGTAGAGTCTGGCTGCAAGGTTATGGCCAAAACGACTGTCAGGATTTTTATTTATAATTATGTAACGATTTAAGCGAAAAAATATTTTTATTGCACTTTCATTTGTAAATAAACAGAGCACTGCTTTCACTTCCATGTCGTGCTACATTCCTGCTGATTAACAAGTCTTTGCATCAAATTATTTTCTTCATAAACTTATTGGTTTGTTGGAATTGTGGAAATAGTGAGAGGTAGTGTCACACTGACCCAGAGCCCAAAGTGACGCCGTCATCATGTTTATTTTGTCCAACCAACAGCCCAAACCTCAACATAAAAATTAGCAATTAATAATAAGAAAAAGCTGCAAAAAATCCTCACAAGTGTGAAGCTGGAACCATGAAATGTTTTACATTTCAAATCGATAAAGATGATGATCAAAATAGTGGCAAATTTATTTTCTAAGCTGTAAATGTAGTGGAGTCGAGGTAGACGGCACCAGAAGAAAGGACTCATGGACGTGAGCTGGATGAAAGTGAACACAGCAGAACAAACAGATTGATATCAGTCAGCTGAAAACTAAGCACCTGGAGACTCTGCTGCTTGGTCCTCCATTTGATGAGCAGATTCTTGTAGAGGAGACTTCTTGTTTGGTGCCAGACTCCAGCATCTCTTCTGTACATGGGCTGCATACTTCCAGCATGCCTCATCTGGATGACGTACGGACGAGAAATCGTCTCCCTAATGCTGGCCTCACCTGCAAGTTAGAGGGAATAAAGAACGTTCACGTGAGCTGTTTTTTAAAACGCAGACTTCAGTGAACAGAATAACAATATCACCATTTCTTTCTGTATCAAATGCTCTGAAACCATTTTCAACAAATCTGCTTCATATTTATTCAGTGTTTCAGAGAGCTTGGTTCCTCGAATACCCAAATTTAGTGAGCAATTTAAATCTATAAATTTGAGCTGTGAGACATTTTAACAGACATTTTTCAGTGTCTTATATTTCACAGACAACAGGGCTGCTGATACCTATGGTGATATAAGTCGTGATTCTAGCGGGAATGGTGATAGCAATGAAAAATATTAAAAAATGATGATGTGGTGATTTTTGCTGGGGTCTGTCCCGAACAAGCATGTTCCCTTACATCTGGAATATGAACTGCAGACACAATGCTTCATTTATGGTATGCTGAGACACATTTTACCTTTCTCAAACAAGGAAAGCTCCTGCACACTTAGCCTTTCGATAATATTTCATTAATTGTGCAGCCTTAG
This sequence comes from Epinephelus fuscoguttatus, assembly GCF_011397635.1. Taxonomy (NCBI): domain Eukaryota; kingdom Metazoa; phylum Chordata; class Actinopteri; order Perciformes; family Serranidae; genus Epinephelus; species Epinephelus fuscoguttatus. Next base: position 36,784,506 of record NC_064771.1, read on the forward strand.
TAGACGATCATTTCATGGAGAAAATACCGGGCAGATTAATTCATAATAAAAAATAATGGTTAGTCACAGCCCCGACACAGTGTGTTCCTGCAGAGCTCTAATTCATGGAAAAGACTACAAGTTCAAACACGTTCACCGTCGCTTTGATGGATTTTTCTCCAGTAATGTAATGATTAATTACACATGGATATCAGTCAATGATCTTTGTAATGTAGACACAAAGACAAACAAACGTCCAACAGATTTTCTTACAGCACAGGTGTAGAGCTGCGACAGTTAGTCAGTGAGTCAATCAACAGGAATTAATCAGCAACTATTTGATCATGGCATGCAGAAGATGCCAAACATTTGCTACATACATTGATAAGTATTAAATGTTTCCATCTGCTGGTGTGCCATCACCATATGAGTATGCATGCACAATATGATGTCACAAATTAGGTGGGGAAAGCAGTGGGTATATCGGTATCGGTTAAATATCTAATATCGCGTATCCCTATTTTATTTTTCTGTATTTTTATTACTCAGTACCTTTAACTTTTATTCTTGTATTTTATACCTGTCTCAGTGTGTTTTCACCTTTTATTTTCTGTGCTCTTGTCCTTTGCTGAAATGCCTTATATATCCTTTTACAATGTTTTTCCTTTGTTGCTGAATAATGTGCCATAGAAAAAATGTGGTCTTGCGTGCATGCAGAATAAAGATCCACTGGATGAAACATTAGCTTTAAAACTACCTCAGCTAACGTTGCAGCCAGCTGGAGCTTCTCCCACTAACTCACTCGCTGCGTCACACCGAGCTGACGCCGTGTTGACAACTGACAACATCACAATGCTCGTGAAGTGTCTTGAAAGCAACGCGAGCCGCAGCGGACACCTGGCGCACCTGTCCGAGCAGCGTTTAGCTAGTTACCATTAACAGCTAGCTAACGTTAGCCTGTGAGCTGACGCTAACCTGCTCTGTGGTTTGATGTCAGGGGTGAAATTACAACATGCTAATGATTTAAATTGTTCCCATGATGGCTGCAAATTAGACGAAGTGCACGCGAGGCAGTGCGCAAAACAAACCGCCAGAAATGAGACGTTTGTGTGTGTTAGCTTTTCACCTGAGCTGAATCAAGCTAGCAGGCTGCAGCAACACAGCCGACACCGACCGGAACAACAAACAAAGGCGCAGATAAAAGCAAACATGTCACATACTCACGTATGAAATACATTAAGGCATATCTTTCCTCAGCGTGTGGAACAGCGGCCTTACATCACAGGTGCTGTTTTCTGTCCAGTTAGTCCCGAGAAAAAGCGAGCTGCTTGTTTCTAACGTCGCTACTTCCTCCTGTCAAATACAGACGTGACGTCCACCAATCAGAGCTGGTGTACTTGTGATTGACAGCTGTCTGCACCAATCAGAGTGTGACCAAATGTTTTTATTATCATATGCACCAGTTGTGCTTATCAATACAAAAACTGAACAAAACTCTCGTTTACAGGAGAAAATAAATAAATAAATTCAAATAAATTAAACCATAATTGCTGCTGGACCATAGAAACGCGTGTGTGTGTTACAATATGCAAATGAGTGAAGTCATTTTTGTTCACTTTATTATAATGTGTGATGAAGAAAAGCTTTAATTCTCCAATTAAACATACATGAAACCTGCAATTTTTTTGGCCTTTTCTGTGTAAAAATCACTAAAAGCCTTATCCCACTATCAAAACAATTGCCAATGAAGTTTCTGTTGATCGGCTAAATCGATTAATTGACTAATTATGGAGATAGATTTGTTTCATTATTATTTGTGTGAGCACATCTACACTCTGTCATGTGCAATCTGTAAATACAAAATACCTTCCACAAATATAAAAAAAAATTGTCAACTCCCACAACTATTTTGCAAATTTAAAACAGATCTGCAATACACAAATTCCACAAATAAAAAAATCTGAGCATACATTAAATCAATTAAAAAATAAATGAAAAGCAATTGTGACCATCATCCTGACATTCAAAACTTTTCAACAGGTATTTGTAAATGTAGTTTAGTAGTTTTTTTGTAACTCTAAATTATACCCTTGTGGATTTTGTGTATTTGGAAATCTGTTTTATATTTGCAAAATATTTCTGAGTGTTTACTAATCTTCTTCTGTATTTGTGAAAGCTGTTTTGTATTTATAGACTGCACATTTACACACAGATTATTGATCATAATTGAAACAAATCTATCTCCACAAATAACTGATGCAGCTCTGATTATAAAGTCATCTTCTAAGCTCCTGTTAAAGGTCCAGTATGTAGAATTTAGTGGCATCTAGTGGTGAGGAAGTAGACTATAAATTACTGAAACTTTGTGTGCGTGTGTCAAGCATGTAGGAGAACTACAGGGGCCAACAATGGCGACTCCAATGTCTCTCTCTAGAGTGGTTGGTTTGTCCTTTCCAGGCTACTGTAGAAACAATATGGCGGTCTCTGTGGAAGAGGAGTAGTCTGCTCATGGAGGAATTTTCCTTGTAGGCTTTTTCTAAGAGAGCCCTTTCTGACAGAAATCTATTCATTTTAATCCAAACCACAACTTCTTTCCAAATCTTCACCTTTCTGACAGGAAACCTTCGACCAGGCCCCAGAAGTGTGTCAGGCTTTGAAGCCAATTTTCTTTACGTGATGACCTGTGGCCCAAAAAGACTTTTCGCCATAGACTTACATTGGGAACGAGATATCTGTAAATCAGTGTCACAACCCCCGAGAGATGACTCATTTCAATGTCAGGATTTGATCCATTTGGTCCCATAACATTTGGAAAAGTATAGAAGAGCTGTGAAATTAAGTCATCTCTCCAAAACAAACCAGCTGATTAAACCAGTAAAAACAGTAAATAAAGCAGTTTCATGTTAAATAATCAGTGTTAGATGAGGACCTGCTCCCTATGTAGACATAAACATTTTGTTTTAAGGTAACAAAAACACAACAATTCTTATTTTCAGGTGACTATACACTAAAGAAAACAGACTTATCAGATTATATTCACTTTCAGTCAATAGACCCCCCTCTTAATCCGACACCCTGGACCTTTAACCAAACTAGATTTCTCTTTTTAGACCTCTCTGGCTCACCTGTGTAGTCAAACTTTCTAAAAACCAACAGAATGTCTTCTTCTCCTAACGTCACCAAAGCAACCAAATCTGCTGAATTTTGAGGGAATGTGTGTAAAATGATGCACAAAACATTCAAAATATTTCCATTTGCTGAGACAGTGCAGCCACAAAAGACACTTGGATTCTTGGGTTTCTTGGAGCTGTGACAAACTGACAGAGGATGAAAGACGAGGAATTAAACGACCTCAAAGCAACATGAAGAGGAAGCCTGGCTGGGGTTATAGAACATGTCTGTGCTGGTGTGTGCTGCGGTATCCCTGTAGTCGATTTGAAAGTGGTGACGGCGGTGAGTGTGTGTAGGAAGCTTCTGGGATTTCTCTGAACTGGAGGAAGTGGTGGAGTGGGGAGGGCACAGGGAGCTGCTGGACTACATCGCTCCTCATCAGCAGATCTGGTCCGAGCACTGACCGAACCTGCAGCCGACACATGTGGGAAAGACAGGGAATGGAGTCTAAAGGGAGGAAGAGAAAAAAAACATCAGCAATCGAAGTTTACTACAGATTACTGAAAGCAAATCTGCAGTGTGTGTTTTGTCAGTGTACCAAAATGTGGTTCCCAGGTCTTCTCCGCCCGCCTTCGATCCAGGATATGTTTCAGAGGAGGAGACACAGTCGACCAGTTTACAAACTCCAGCAGGTAATTCAACACCTCACTGTCCGCCTGCTCCAACCTAGAAAGCATTGAGGACAGAAAGTGATGTATCGTGTTTAGAGTCATTGGATACTCGACCAAAAAGTGAGACTTACATGTAGGGCTGAAGCAGCAGAGACGGTTCCAGCCCTGCCTTCAGAAGCAGAGGAAGCCAGCAGGCTGCAAAGTGCACTTGGTTTAGTGCCACACAGAGCAGCTCCCTCAGTTCCTGCAGCGTTAGCGTTTTCCCACGATGATGCGGTGCAGAACAGTCTCTGTCAGTCAAAGTCTCCGGTCGAGGGATCCATCTGTGCTCAAGTATCAGTTTCAGCAGCTCTGTTTTGTCGGTGGCCAAGGCATAAATCCAGTCCTCCTCGCTCAGAGTTGCTCCTGAAGCTACCAGCAACCTCACTGACTCACTGAAAGAGATTTTAACCCAAATCAAGAACAAATCCACTGTGTGTGTGTGAGAGAGGTCAAACATGCTTTCTAACACACCTGTGTGGTTTATTGGATGTGCAACACAAGGCGAAGGAGAGTGGTGAACGGATGCCCAGGATGTGCGTGCAGTCCTGGGCATCTGGGCTGTAACCTTCCCTCAGGAGCGTCTCCACACTCTGGCTCTGATGGCTGTGGACGGCCACGTACAGCGGACTCACCATGCCATCACCGCGGTCACATACACGATCCGTGACAGCTATCAGCCTCCTCAGGATCCTGGATTCACAAAATACCAGAAGGTTAAAAGCATCCTGTGAAATTCACCTGAAACACCAAGAATCACTTTATCACAAAGTCATTATCAGGGAAAAAGCACAGTGCCTCCTCTGGATGGTAGAGTAACATGTTCAGCATCAGCTGTCACAGCAGACACTGAGATGTAAGATAACAGGAACGTCTGCAGTACAGTGTTAATTTGGTCAAGACCTTGTTTCTATGACAGAAATGAGACGATGACGAGCAAAAAATTGATCTTGATAAGAAAAACTAAGAAGAAATCTGTTTCATTTTTGGTGATGAGACGTGACAAAAATGTTAGTCCTGGACTTATTCCAAACCTTTTCCAGGCCTGGAAAACAGTTTTTCTCATTTCATAACTTTTCCAGGAATTTCATGACCGTGGGAGCCCCATAAAAACGTTGGGAGTCGCCGCCCAACAATACGTGATTTAAAGACAAGTTAAGAGTCGGTACCCGATGTGGCCAAACTCAGCAGCAGCATGAATGGGAAGCTGGGGCCAGTCGTTACTGCAGGCTGTGTCCGGCTGTGCTCCGTGGTCCAACAGGAAGTCCACACATGCCTGGTGACCCTCCTGAGAGGCGATGAGCAGCGGTGTGGCCAGATCAGCTGCCTGGGTGTTCACATTTGCTCCTACAGTGACAAAACACAGTTCATCATGTGTTTTATTGTAAGGTTTCAGAGAGGAGGGAAAAGAAGGGGCAGAGAGAGCAGCTGGGACACAAAAGGAGAGCGCTAACATTAAATCTCAACAAAGTTTTACTTAGAGCTCTGAACAAATGCACATAAAGGAATAAAGAAAAACAGCAGTTTACCAGCATTAACAAGGATTTCCAGGCATTCCTGCTGTCCGTACTGAGCAGCCACAAAGAGAGGAGAGATCTTGTGGTCATCTAGTGCCTCCAGGTTGCACACACTGACCAGTATGCGCACTATTTCACTGTGACCCTAGGATATAAAAATAAAACTAGAATTACCACCCTGCGGTTGTGTGACTCCGCCCACCAGTCCAGTGTCTCTGACAGTCTCCATCCATGTCAGTGAAAACATGGACGCTTCACACACAGGAGATCTATACAATCAGCACAGTTTCAAGATTAGAGTCACCAATTCAGTATCTGACCAAATGTCTCCCCTTCTGTTCCTGAGATATGACGTTAAAACATGATGATGTCACAGTTAAGCTGACCTTTGACCTTTTGACCTTCATTATTTTATCCTGTTAGACATTTGTGTCAAGTTTTGTCATAATTAGTGAATGAATTCTTGAGTTATAGTTATCAGTCACACTGACCATGACCTTTGACCTTCAACCACAAAATTCTAATCAGTTTAATCTTCAGCCCAAGTGAACGTTTGTGCCAAATTTAAAGTAATTCTCTCATGGTGCACTTGAGATATCACGTTCACAAGGTCACAGCGACCTTGATCTTTGACCCTTGTCCACCAAAATCCTATCATTTCATTATTGAGTCCAGGTGAACATTTGTGCCAAATTTGAAGAAATTCTCTTGAGGCATTCTTGAGATATCATGTTCAAAAAGATGGCTGTCACCGGCATAGAGGCGTATAACAAGTTGGGAAAGACCTGTGTCCGTGTGTGTGTGTGTGTGTGTGTGTGCATGGGTGTGGGTGTGTGTGTGTGTGTGTGTGTGTGTGTGTGTGTGTGTTTCGAGTCCCATTATCACCTTATAAACAGCCTGGTGAAGGCAGGTCCAGCAGGACGCTGTGTGTGTTCTATTGACCTCGGCACCTTTACTGACCAGCAGCTCTACAACCTCCGTGTACCCGCCGTCTACAGCTGTCAGAAAACAGAGAACAGCTGATCAATACTGCAGACAGAATTCATCCAATCACATCCTATTTTACTTTAAAGAGAGGTGAATACAGGAGTGAAAACATGCGCAGGTGTTGTACCTGCGTACAGAGGACAGGACAAGTCATTCGTCAGCTGGTTGATATTGGCGTCGGCTTTCAAAAGGAGTCGGACCACGGCCAGGTGTCCACGCTGCGCCGCCAGGTAACATGCAGATTCCCCCTCATGTGTCAAAGAGTTCACATAGGCACTGCAGCCCCGGGAGGAGCCCACTCGCACTGTCGCAAACAGAAAAACATCAGTTGTTTCTCACTTAAGTATTTGACTCTCAATAAAAGCTGATAAACTTGTGCTGATGGGGTTGACTGATTCAATTAGTCGATAATCAGGAAATTTATCAGCAATTTTGATAAAAATAAAGTATTTAATCAAGAAAAACTGCAAAACATTCTCTGGTTCCACCATATTTATGTGGACATTTTAACAGCAACTAACAACTACTTTCATTGTTGATCAATCTGTGGTTAAATTTCATGATTAATCTATTCGGTTCGGTCAAAAAAATGTCGATCAGTGTTTTCCAAAGCCTGAGATGACGTCCTTAAACATCTTGTTTTGTCCCCAAACCAAAGACATTCAGTTTACTGTCACAGAGGAGGATAGAAACCAGAAAATATTCACATCTGAGAAGCTCAATTAGAGAATTTTGACTTTTTCCCCCTTAAAATATTACGAAAAGATTATTCGATAATCAAACTAGTAGACAACTAACAGATTAATCATTGCAGCTCTAATTAAAACTATATTTTTCTACTCTTGCGCTACATGTTTGTACTTGTATCTTCTTGTTTGCACCTTACTGTATGTTGTATACTTATTTTATTCTTTATGTTTTGCACTGAGGACCAGCGATACACAATTTCGCTTCTCTCTGTACTGCACTGTGCACAGACGATGACAATAAAGTCTCTCTTAAATGTGAGAATTTTTAGCTTTTCTCTGTCTCTACAACTGTAAATTGAATATTTCGGTTTTGAACTGTTGAGTCCAAGTTAGTGCCAAAAATACTGAGTCCAGAAAATTAATTATTTCTCCAGAAAACTAAACAATTATTCTGTGTCCAGCTTCTAACATGTGAGAACAACAACCCTTTCTTACCTCCTGCAGCAGACAAAATGTCCTGCACACACTCTTTGCTGCCAGCAGCTGCCGCCTCGTGCAGGGCGTTCCAGCCACGGTTATCTCGAGAGTCCACGCTGAAACCTCTCTTTATCAGCCTCCTCACCCGCTTCCTACAGCCCGAGCGAGCTGCGGCGGCGACGCTGGAGACGGTGTCTCTGTAGCACTCTGTGAAGTCCATCCCCTGCTTTAAAAAAAAGTTAGAGCCATTATTTGTTTACAAGTTAGCTCGGGTATTGTAAGATCAACAGAAAGTCCAAATGCAGGGAGGGATGTAACTAAGTACATTTACTCAAGTACTGTGCTTCAGTGCAAATTTGAGGTATTTGTACTTTACTTGAGTATTTCTGTTTTAATGTAACTTTCTCCTGTTCTATCTCAGAGGAAAATACTGTACTTTTTGCTGCACTACATCCATCTGGCAGCTTTAGTTACTTCCTGTCCAGTGAAAAGCGCGTATCTCCAGATGTGTTGATGTTGAATGTTTGTGACAAACTGAAGAATGAAGTTTCCTTTACGTGTTGCTAAATAAACTCGTCTGGATCAGGTGGAAAAGTCGTCGTCACAAAGCTGAAGACAGGTTGTTTTGATAGGATCAGGGATGAGTACATCAGAGGGACAGCTCATGTTAGATGTTTCGGAGATAAAGTCAGAGAGGTCAGACTGAGATGGTTTGGACATGTTCAGAAGAGGGATAGTGACTATATCAGTAGAAGGATGCTGAGGTTGGAACTGCCAGGCAAGAAGCCTAGAGGAGGACCAAGGAGGAGATTTATGGATGTAGTGAAAGAGAACATGAAGTCAGTTGGTGTGAGAGAAGAGGATGCAGAGGACAGGGTTAGATGGAGGCAGATGATTAGCTCTGGCGACCCTGAAGGGAACAGCCCAAATAAGATCCACTAAAAGATTAATGTAACAATTTCATTACACACAACACAATTCCATGGCCTGTCTTTCATCAAAATTAATTAATTTCATGACTTTTCCAGGCCTGGGAAATGAGACTGTGAAGGTTTTCCAGCACCCTGGGAACCCTGTTTATTTACAGTCCTTACTGTTTTGTAACTGGAGTCATATTAATTCACAAACATCAGATAGGAAAGGAAAAAGACTGTCAACATGGATCAGTTTACATAAGTTTAATACTTAAAGTACTTTACACATGTTTGCTAATACTTGTTTTACATCTGTAAAACGCACTTCTAAATGCAGAACTTGTAGTGCAATATTTTAACAGTGTAATATTAGTACTTTAACCTCAAACTTTAGCCTCAAAGCTAACGCTGTTAGCTTAGTTAGCTACGATGCTAACGTTCACGAATCAAGATGTAGCTTTCCACTCACCATTCACGGCAGTGTAAACATATCATGGGCTTTAACACAACGCTTAATAACGTCACATTCTTACTAAGACAGCTCGTAGAGTTATCTTTCCTAACAATTTGAAATAAAAAACTGTTTATTTACCAAAGTAGCTCCTGGATTGACATATCAGTGGTCGCTGTTTAATGACGTCACACCACAACATCCCGTCGCGTGCTGATGCAGAGAGTTTAGCGTTAGCTTGAAGTGGAAAATTCACCGTTTTATCATCAGTTTTATCTTAAAATCGAGTTCATCCGGATTTTTTAAAGAAGTCTGAAGAAATGCGAAGACGAAAGTTGACAAACTGGAGGAAAACGAGCTAATTTGCAGTTTCAGCGGAGGAATTGAAGGTAAAAAGGTAAAAGTAGCTCGATATTAGCAAAGCTATATGGTGTATTTACAGTTAACGTTACTGCTGTTGGAGCAAAGATTTACATCTAACGTGAAATATAATCGATCATGCCGATAATTATCATTTTATAAATCAAAATAGATGCTCGTCAAAGAATCATAGCTGTCAAATGGTTCATCCTGTAACTGAAATCAAATTGGAGGAAGAGCAGGGAAAGAAAAATGAATCCTGTACATAGTGTGAGGATAACCCTCAGTGTCATATCAGATATTATTGTAATGTGACGGATTTTTTTTTATTTATTCGTGAAAAGAAATCCAGACTTGACTGCAGACAGTCCTGATTTGTTTCCTAAATCATCTCCTAACTTATCTTCTGAATCAGAATCAGATTTATGACCAAGTTTTCACATACAAGGGATTTGCCTCGATGCATAACAATAAACAAGGTACAAATAGACAAATGAATAAACAAATATAAAAGCTTCAAAACTCAAAAAGCATAAATATTGAATAGGAAAAAAATAGAATAAGAAGCCAGTGTGTGAAAATATGTAAAATATGTCTGTTTTAAAATGAAAGACCGGAACTGTTTTGTGCTGGACACTGTAAAATATTGACCAAAAAAACCTTTAAAAAATACTAAACTATTTTGATCTGCATCCATTTTTTTAACTTATAAACTAAACTATAAACTATGTCAGAAAACAGCCTCGTCCCAGACAAGAATTCACAACTTCAAACTATTAAAAACTGTGTTAAAAGCCTTCAAAATCTAAAAAAAAGTATGCACTGATAATGTGTGTAAAAAAAGTCCTCTTGATAAAAATGTTAAAGATGTGTCCTACATTTTTGCAGCGCCGTCAGATTTGTACAAAAACATCATTTAACAAGGTATAAATGGAGTTAACTGTGTCACAAGGACTGCCTCACTTCCTGGTTTCCTAAAAGGTGTGAATGCTGCTCACGTCCTGGTGCGCTTTTTATTTTATGATATATTAATTAGATAATACTGCTGCTTCAAACATAACAGGTCAACTCCAAAGTGAATAAGAATTATGGTTAAAAATTAGTCTTTTAATCAGCATTAAGAGAACTCTGACAAAATAAAATCCTCACTGAGACTGCTGTAAAATTAATAAATATATAACTTTTTGTCAACTTACATCTTACCTCTGACAACCATCATGTATGATATCAAGGAGGAAGACAATCGCTGGGAGGTTGGCTCATTACAAGGTTTAATAACCAAGATTTTGATCTTTTAAAATATATTTTTAAAGATCCATGTTTTAATATATTTTGGAGTCTGTGTCAGTGGACATCCCAGGCACTGTACTGTTGCCTCCTAAGTTGTTTCCTACTTTGTGCCCCAGCTTGTCTCCAAGGTAGGTTCCAGTCCCTGTGGCCCCCGGCAGCATCATGGTGGACATTGCCGTGAAGAGTGGAGCTGCGTGGGTTTGTCCCGGTGAGGGATGCCAGTTGGCTGATATCCTGCTTCCTGTTGACGTCAGTAACAAAGACGATCACGATGAGGAGCTCAGTCAGTCAGAGGGAGATGAGACAAACAGGTGAGCAGTTTTTAGCAACTCTGAGAGCGCGTACCTGTTCAAATGTGGATTAATAATGTTTGTGAGCACTTGTGTTAAGTCCTGCTGTGAAAGTAAAGATTGTTCTTGGCTTGCTGTGTTTGGATTCTCCCCTTTTTAATAGCTTTGTCAAAGGCTGACAGAATTGCTCGTTAATTTGTGTAATGTGAGCAATCAGACCTCGCCACTGTTTGTTCTAACTGAAGAGGGATAGTGTGATATTGTTTAATCAAAAGTAATTTAATTAACTATTTTGATAATCAGCCAATCAATCAATCATTTTTATAGCACAAAAGCTGAAAATATGATGTTTCCAGGTTCTACAATGTTCGTTTTTTTCTGCTTTTCTTGGTCTTATATGATAGCAAATTTATTATCTTTGGGTTTGGACGTGTTGTTTGGACAAAACAAGACATTTGATGAGGTCACTTTAAGCTCCAGGATATCACACCAGGCTTTACTCACATTGTTTTCTCAAACATGATTGTTAGTTGCAGCCCTACGTAGCTGAGTGATAAGCGCATCTTTGCACTTATCTTCCCCTCACAGGGGCGGCCCAGTGCTGTTGGAGCAGACGGAGGAAGGGTCTCCTTGTGTCCTGACACTCCACTGCAGCTCCTGCTCACCTGCTGCCATCAGCCACCTGCTGGTCACCAGCGAGGCCCGAACCATGGAGGTGTACAGCCAGACGGGAGAATACTGTGGGACAGTCCGCGGGGAGAGAGACGACAGTGTCCAGACAGACCGGTACACACACAGTTAGCATCACCTGGGTTGCACGTTTTACAGGTTTTTTTAGCTGACTTTAGGGGACCTTATTGTCTCGAGTTTTTGTGTCTAAATGACCGATGAAGGCAACAATTTTGGAAAATGGTCCAGTACTGAGAGAGAGTGCTGCAGCCAGCAGCAGTGAAACAGGCTGCATTGTGTTCCCTGCGTCCAATTTACGTTCATTAAAATAGCTTGTTGTTGTCTCTGACAGGCTCAGATTGGTTTTCTAAGTGTCTGACAACATTATGTCTATTATCATAGACAGTTTCATACACTTACAGTAGAAGTCTGTCAGCACGCCCCCAGTTTGAAGAAGCAGGCTGGAGTCTGAGGCTCAGTAATGTTCTGCTGTGGGCGGCGATGTTGACGCTGTGTTTCCTCTCTCTGTTGCCCAAAGTTCAGACAGAGGGCCTTTCTACAAGAAACAGCTGATCCTCGAGCACCCGTCCTCCGCCTGTGACGTGAAGGTGAGTTGTGTTCAGAGTGAGGTCAAACACACAGAGCAGTAGCTGTGGTATCACATCTACTGAGAGTCCTCACATCTATAAAGAGTTGACATATGTTGGTGAACTCTGTATATGTATTCATTACTGTGTTGAGTTCAGTCATCTGTTTCTGTGTCCCAGCTGCTCTCCCTGGGTGGTCGAAGCAGCATATTGGTGTGTCGAGTCACTGTGGGCCTCCAGCCTCTGCCGCCCTGCGCAGCCCGCGGTCCTGGCATCGATATGCAGCAGGTGCAGTGTCTGGTTGAGGAGATGGGAACAAGCCTCTCTCCAGGAGCCCAGAACCTCATGGACATGGTGCACTTCCAGCAGAAGGTGGGAGTAAAGGAGCAGTGAGTTACTTTAACCTCTAACGACCTCTTCAGGCAGGGAGGGAGAATTACAACTATGCTGATGGAGCACACAAGCTTGCTTGTACTTCACTAAACTGATCCTTGTTTACCAAAGTGTGCTGTAAGGTTTTAGATGCTTACCCACCTTCAGGGCACATTGTGGTTTCAGTTTCAGCTCACAGTGAAAATCAACTTGACCCCTGGACTGTGTTTCTCTCTAGAACCAGACCAGCTCTCTGGGCGGCTTCCTCCCTCTCCTGATGGGCGGTGGAGTTTTCTCTGCTCTGGCTCAAGGAGCCAACATCTCCCCAGCAGCCTTCAGAGACCAGCCGCTGCCTGCAGACTCCACGGTATCTGTATTATCTGAGCTGTTCTTTGATGTGATCCTTTACCTCATAGGGCATCTTATTATAGCACAACCCTAACAGACTTCCTATATACTACAGTGTAATACTCCATTAATACGTCAGTGTGATACTACTACAAGTAAAAAAGTAAAATAAAAGTAGAAATGCTCCAGTGATACACTCCATCAGAAGTAACCATTTTATTGAAGTCAAAGTAGGAAGAGAAACAACAACAGACAAACACATGGATACAAAGATTGATCAGACATTTAGAGCTCAGAAGTCGCCGTTATTATTCTGCAGAGAAACATCAGTTCAGGCAAACAGGCACAAATGTGCAGTGACAGCCTCCATGGCAGAACACACACAGGAAGGAGCGCCATCTAAAGACACTCAAACATTCACGCAACTACTCAAAGTACCATCCAGAATTCTTGACTGACAGCTGATCAGTGTGCAGAGGAGACACGCCACAACAATCATCTCTCTGCAACAAACATGGAGATCAAACACAGAGTTTAACCCTGAAATGACCTCTGACTATTTGAGTTTACACAGCTCAGCAGTGGATTTTTCATGAGGCCGAAGTCCAGCGTAGAGAGGCTGAGTGAATGTAGTCTGGACTCTGTGGAGGAGAGTCATGGTTTCAGAGACCCGGTAGAAGGACAGAACACCTGCACTGTGATCCAGGTACACTCCTACTCTGGAGGACCGAGGACCTGAGACAGGAGTTTGGACTTTGTTGTACAAAAAGTCATAACCCTCATTGTAACAGTATAACGCCCAAGATTTGTCATTTCGTCCAAATCCACATTCAATCCAGCCCCCTGCTCTGCTGATATTCTTGTATGCGACTGCTACAGAAACTCCCTCCCCGCTCCACTCCACCTCCCAGTAACAACGTCCAGTCAGACTCTCTCTACTCAGGACCTGACACCAGTCACTGAATCTGTCTGGGTGATCAGAATAAGACTGTGGTTGACTCATTACTGCCACTTTTGTGTTCCCCTCAGATAGTAACAGCTGTGTGTGTGCTGTGTTTGGATCTAGAGTGATCTGATGTGAATATCTGACAAACTCAGCTCTGGTCTTGGGCTCTGGTTGTGGCAGTGAAACATCCACTTCAGTCCCTGTCAGTGAGACGTTTGTCTCCCTCAGAGCGTCCTGTAGTTTATCTCTGACTCCTGACACAGCCGCTGTCACGTCCTCAAAGTAGCGGCGAGGACGGATGTTGATGCTGTATGAGTGTGTGGCTTCACTGAGTGCTGACAGTGAGGGGTAGCTCTGTAGAAACAGGTTGTGATCCTCTGTGTGTGAGAGCTGCTCCAGCTCAGCGTCTTTCCTCTTCAGCTCAGTGATCTCCTGCTCCAGCTTCTCCTGAAGCTCTTTGACTCGACGCACTTCAGTTTCCTGCTGCCATCTGAGTTGCTGCTTCACATCAGAGCGTCTTTTCTCCATTAGACGGATCAGCTCAGGGAAGATCTTCTCACTGTGCTCCACTGCTTTATCAGCAAAGCGACTGATAGCCTCCACTTCCTGTTGGAGCAGCTTCACATCTTTCTCTGTGTCCTGGATTCTCTGCTGGATGTTTTGTCGACTCCCCTCCAGCTCTCTCTGCCTCTCAGTCCTTTCTGCTGCAGCTGACACTGTGTCGTGGCCTTTGTGTTCCTCCACAGAGCAGAGATAACAGATACACTGCTGATCAGTGCGGCAGAACATCTTCATCACCTCATCATGACGAGAGCAGATGTTCTCCTGCAGCTTCTTGGAGGGCTCCACCAGCTTGTGTTTCTGTAATGGAGCCGAGTCACGATGAGGCTGGAGGTGTTTCTCGCAGTAAGAGGCCACACACTGCAGACAGGACTTGAAGGCTTTCAGTTTCCTCCCAGTGCAGACATCACAGGCCACATCTTCAGCTCCAGCATAGCAGTGATCAGCAGGAGCAGCTTGGAGTCCCATCTTCTTCAGGGCCTCCACTAAATCTGCTAGCATGGTGCTTTTCCTCAGGACAGGCCTCGGTGTGAAGCTCTGCCTACACTGAGGGCAGCTGTAGATTCTCCTCTCATCCTCTCCATCCCAAAAGTTTCTAATACAGTTGAAACAGTAGCTGTGTCCACAGGGAAGAGTCACAGGATTCTTCACTAGATCCAGGCAGATGGAACAAGAGATTTTTTGGGGGTCCAGCTCAAATCCTTGCTGCGCCATTTCTCAGTGCCAACGCCTGTCTGAATCTCAGTTCCCGGGAAGTGAAACTAGTTTGAGCTCTGATCCAAACCACATGTGTTTGTGCAGCGAACGCTGCCTGTCGGCTCTCTCTCCTCACCACCGTGTTGGATCAGCTGAGTGACGACATGAAGTGATCAAACTAACACTCGAGTTAGTGGTGAATTATAGAGGTAGAAATACTACAGAGTGATGCTGCATTACAAGTACAAGTCTTTCTGAAGTAATTTACCTTTGTACGTCTCCAAACATCAGTCCTGTCTTCAGCATGTTAACATGCAGTAAAATGTGGACTCAGTCTTCAGGGAGTCTTGTCTCTGTGTCTTCAGCCTCCAGTCCGCTCCATCAGGCCTGCAGGTGAAGTTTCGCCGCCTCAGAACGGAGTGATGTCAGACAGTTCCTCCGTCTCCTCCCCGGACCTGCCGCCGTCTGCCGTCAACACCAAGAACACAGGTAAGGATCATCATCTGTCTCAGGTCAAACATGAGCGCACAAGATGAAGACTCAGAAGAACGACTTCACATTAGCTATGAAACATTTGGCTTTGTTCAAAATCACAGTCAGATGTAGAAAATGTAGCTCCCTTCAAACAGATTCTTTTAATGCTGACGTGAAGAAGATCTGATTTTATGCTGGCTCCGCTGTTTTTTGCACTGAACCGAAATTGTTCCAGAAGCAAAACAGGCGTGTTGTCTGACACAGCAGTGTATGTGGTTTGTGTCATTTTACATAGTCATCGATTTAGCCTCACCACTACCTCCACTGCCTGCTAAAAGGCAGAACAACAATGCTAAATGCTCCTCCCACTCTGCGTTTCTATGTTTTATACTGAACGGCGAGGCTGAATTAAAGCGCAACCCTCCTGCCTGGAACAGCCTGATTATCATGACCAACCAGTTTGAAGCGTACACAGTCTCGTACAGAGAAAATACTTGATCAAACTGTGAATTTAAAACACAGCTCAGGTCAGAAGAAGAGTTTCAAGAGGTGTAAAAACAATCTCTGTCGCCAGCCGACATCTTGCTGCCTCATAAAGGTCATTTGACCACAACTTATTTGGTAACTAACGACTTTTTCTTAGATTGAAAATCCCAAATCTCAGCAGCTGACCAGTTTGTGTTGTGGTCTCCCGTCTCTAGCGAGCAGTGAGAATGGAGGCCCTGTGAGTCACGCACAGCTGGCGGACATGATGTCACACTTCCTGAAAGGGCAGGGGCCCGGCGAGGCGATGTGCTCGGGCCCCGAGCTGCTGCCTGTGCTGCAGAGCCTCTGTGGTCAGGTGACGAAGCTGAGACTGGATGACGCGGCGCTGGCAGAGAAGGAGAAGGTGATGAGGAACGGAACGTGGTGAGTGAAGTTCAGCGAGTCCGTCCTGTCAGACGACGTGTTCACATACAGCACACTTCAGTACAGCTGATTAGACGACTCTGGTCTCACTGTGACGGCGTTTCTGTCTGTCTAACATATGACGCCATCACTCTGCATGACGAAGGAGCCTCATGTTGTTGATCTGTAATCAGATAAAGGAGCGCCACCTTGTGGCAGAAAGACGTCACTGCACGGGTCCTGTAGTTAAATAAAGGAGAATTTATGGTTGTGCATTGACTCTCTGCAGAGCCTATGAGTGTCTGTGTCACTGTGCAGTTACACCACCTTCCAGTCGGGGTAGGGTTTCTGTGAAGTGATTTAAAGTTTGATTCCAAACACACCTAAACACACACATTAAACTTGACTTCACAGAGACACTTTCAAACATGAGTACAAAAATTGGCTTCATTAAAACTCACAGAAAGAAGAGAAGCTGTATGGGAGCAGCATAGAGTGGGCATATCTGTAAAGAGGAGAGTCGTTGGTTCCTATAGAAACTGTTTTCATTCAGATATCTTGAGATGAGAGGTTTCTCCCTCGCCATAATTTAGCCTAACTTTGGAGCGTTATTTAGCCCCTTCCTGAGAGACTACCATGGCTCGGCTCCACTGGATTCGTTAGGTCTTAAGGTTTTATTGATACAGGGATTAATGAATTTGTAAATGTGTTTACCAGAGGACAGTGAGTGTTCAGTGAGTGTTCAGTGAGCAGCTGAAGGATCTGGTCTGACCCGTGGTTCATGCAGTGCAGGGAGAAGGCTGACGCAGACACAATAGAGTTCATTTATCAGCAGCTCTGTGCGTATGAATCCATCAAATGTTGGCAAACTGCACCAAACCTCAGTGAATTAACGGCTGTTTTTAGCTAACACTGATGCAGAGGCTCAGTGTCAGTAAATATTATTTACCACTGACATTAGTTTCACTCTGCGATCACTGAAACATGTGTTTACGAGCTGCTGCGACAGACTGCAGTTTGCTGAATGAGGCTCTTTGTCCGAGCAGAGCAGCTCGTGTGGGCTCAGAGAGAACGTCAGCTGAGCTCCACATCGAGGAGAGGACAGCAGCTCAGCGGTACGTTTCACTACAAACACCTCAGGCTGAAATACTGAAAGAGTTTAACACTTTAAATTAGATTTAAACGGTAGGGGAACAGTAAGTGCTGCTCTTATAAACTCTCAAACAAACATATCATCGTAGTTTTTAAAGAACAGTGTGTCATGTGTGCTTGCTTCAAAGATGCTAATAACAGTTAGCTCCGGTGAAATGTTAAAGAAATGTTACTGGAGCGTCTTTGTGTTGTTTTTTTCCTTGTGAGCTGACTGGCCTCGAACCTGCCTATTGAATCCTCTTGTTGTGATTTCCCACAATGCTTTTTGAGGAGTGCAGGACACCGTTGCTTTCAGCTGTGCTGAAACAGGTTTCATTCACAGAAACAACTCATCAGCTAACACAAAGAGAAGAGACATTCAGAGTAGTTGATGGATGGATGGATGGATGGATGGATGGAAAGATGGAGGATAGATGCATGGATGATGGATGAATGCATAGATAAATGGATGGATGGGTAGGTAGATAGATAGATGACAGACAGACAGACAGCCTTCGAGCTTATATCCGTTGTGTTCCTCTGTTGCAGGACAGGGTGGCAGATTGAAAACGAAGTGTCAGACAGGAGTGACATTAAACTTTTTCAGTCATATACTGAGAGAATGTTCAGTTTCCTGAACGGCAGAACGGAGGCCTCGTCAGTCTGATCATACGAATAATTTTTTGCAGCAGATACAGTTTGTGACTGTAAAACTATCCATTGTAATTTGCACCTTTAATCTGCGGGGAGAGGGTTTCATGTTTTTAAATGACCTGCATCGAGATGTTTGAGGACAGCTTTAAAACAACTCTCATTAGCTTATTTTGGGCTGCGAGGAGCGAGTTTACCAGAAGGTGGCAGCATAATCAAAGTAGTTCAACACCACAGCTCCAGCTGCTGTTTCTAAGGATGATATATCCAATAATAAATTATGTTTCATTTGTAGTTTTGTTAAGAGCTTTTAAAGCCACGTGTTCCCCTGATTAAAGATTATCCAGGACACAGTCCAGGTTATTTACAGAAGCTTTTAAAGACACTGATGTCAGCCCAGTTTTTACTATGAAATCAGATGAATGTCTTAATTGAATTCCTGACCTGAAGAGGGCAGCCTCTGTCTCTCCCAAATAAAGTCAAACACAGACTGAGCAGCAGCAGTCAGGATTTCCTCTGGCTGTGAGAGAGGCTGAGTTACTGGGATTCTTCTGGATCTTTGAGGGTGAAAAGTAATGCCGAGAAACCCCAAAGACACGCAGGAAGGCTGGAAACGTTTGAAAAGGAATAGAGAAGCGTCTTGGTTTTGAATTTTTCCTCCAGGTGGTGAGGATGAAACCCACCCAGAGTCAGCTGTCTGAGTTTCACTCACAGAGAGAAAAGTGGCTGAGTAAGGTGGACGCAGCAGGATGCTGAGGTCGGGGGAAGATGATGGTCAGCTCCGACTTCGTGGGTGGTTCAGCTTTTTTAATGTCTGAGTTTATGTTTGAGGTTTTGTCTCTGATGTGGCTTCATGTTTGTTCATGGATCAGTCACACTGAGTGTCGTTCTTGGACTTAAATATTATTTAAAAAATGAAGGGGACAATGAGAGAAACATGCCTCAGTTCCTCTGCAGCAGGACATCAGTTATCTTCAGTCTTCTGCCAACTGTTTTCTTGAAATGATGATGTGATTTAAATATGTTTCCACTTTTTAACTGTTTAATACAAACAGGTTCAGTTTCAGTACAGAGCCTTTAAAAACCAGAGTGAATCGACAGGTCAAAGAGTGCACGTCTCAATTTTGGAACTTCTACTCTGCAGGCTCTTTGCCTTAACCAAATGTTCCGTCATTGTCTCTCCACTCTGCAGGGAGTTGGACTCAGCCATGGAGCGTCGTCTGGAGGAGATGGAGAGGAGGCTGAAGGAGCATGTTGACCGTCGCCTGGACGCTCTGGAGCAGAAGCTGGAGAAGGCCCTGCTGAGCGCCCTGCCGCATGTCGCCCTCAGCCAGGGAGGAGCGGCATCCACGGGACCATCGGAGCAGACCGCCGTGGCATCGGCCATGCACTGAGTTCAGAGCGACTAAAAGACTAACGCAACATGTAACCTGAACGCCTTTCTGCCCCTGGTGCTTCTCAGAGTCGACCTTAGAGTCAGAGGAGAGGCAGAGCAGGACGCAGACGCTAAAATCTGAAAAGGGCTGAAATGGAATTATTGATAAAACAACACAATAATCGCAATAATCTGTTAAAAAGTAAAAATTGTGTTAAACTACGAGTGTCCGGCTGTCAGAGACGCAGCTGTAACGGTTTGTCTTTTATCTTCGGGGGAAAATAACAAAGTAACACTGATGGACAGCAGAAGTGAATGTCCTGGATGTGGGACTGTCCGTGTGGCCGAAAGAAACAAAACTGCAGAAATATGCAGAAAACATGTCTTGTGTCTGAAGTGAAAATACATTGCCAACAAAAAACACCTAAAACCAAACAGAAAATGAAACAAAACTGAGCATGTGATCGTATCCAGGTTTGAACATCATAATATTTTACATGCATCACCAGCAGAACAGAATTATTCACATTGAACTGTGCATGTAAACACTCCGATCTGTCCTCTGAGATTTCACGATCCACTCAGTCCTCTAGTCCACCTGTGGATTAACAGTTGTTCACACTGCGTACTGTAACTGCACTGATCTGCTGTGTTTTAGTGAATCAGGCCTTCTGTGTCTGCGTACAGAAGGTTATTAAAATGTGTTTTAATATGACACTGTAATGTTTGAAATAATGTACATGTCTGTAACATAAAGCTGCCGATGTAAACTGATGTTGATGGTTTTAATAACCGAGCTGACAGAAATAAAAATATATTTATACAGATGAATGTGTGTTCTCTCTGGGGGGTTGTTTCTAGCTGTTAGTTCTACACATCTCTTAAAACGAAGAGAAGAGCTTGTGTAACACCAATTACATCAAATCCTGAACAGACAGAGGAAAGAGGTCAGATGGGTCAGGCTCTGCTTCAGTACCTCTAAATCTGAGGCCATGGTTCTCTGCTGGAGAACGGTGGATTGTTTCCTCTGGGTTGGGGAAGAGTTAGGCCCAATCCCAGTACCCCTCTTGCCCACTACCCCTTGGCCCTCAAAATGAAGCAACGAGGGGTAGAAATCTTTCCCTAGGAATTGGGACACCACTCACTACATCACGCATCGGTTACGTTCACGCATACGTAACTATTTTAAACAGGAAGCTGCGAGCCATCTACATTTCCAACCAGCATCTACAATGGAGTCTCTTGAGTTCATTCTACCGATCGCGTTTGCTGTATTCATCGTGCTTTGTTTGATGAATGACAGACAACAGGGGACTTCTGCTAGCTAGCTAACCAGCTAACATTACGAGGCAGCATAGTAGCTGGCGTGTTATCGTAATGTGAAAAGCCTGACAATTTTGCAGAGCAGCACAGACAGTGCGAGCTAGCTAGCTAGCTAACAAGCAACCTGACGACGGTAACGTTAGCTATGTATGAACTTTTGTCCTTGTCTCTTGCTCGGTGGTAGCCATGGCGACGTCTACCCCTCGCTGGCAAGTCAGCATCTGAAATCCCTCGCTCCGAAGGGCTAGTTTCATACCCACTACCCCTCGTTATGCCCCCTACCCCTACACGCAAAAAGGAATTGGGACACCACTACTCCTCGAGGGAACGCGCAAATGTAGGGTTAGGGCCAAGGGGTAGGGCTAAGGGGGGGTATTGGGACGGGCCCTTACTGCCTCAAGCGAGGGAGTTCAAGTATCTTGGGGACTTGTTCACGAGTGAGGGTAGAATGAAGCGTGAGATGATCTGGTGCAGCTTCTGCACTGATGTAGGTGCTGTGCCTGACCATCATGGTGAAGAGGGAGCTGAGTGGGAAGGCAAAGCTTTTGATTTACTGGTCCATCTACGTCCTAACCCTCACCTATGGTCATGAGCTCTGGGCAGTGACTGAAAGAATGAGATCACAAATGAAAGTGGCCCAAATTAGTGTCCTCCATAGGGTGTCTGGGCTCAGCCTTAGAGATAGGGGAATTTGGAAATCTGGAGGGAGCTCGGAGTAGAGCCGCTGCTCGGAGTAGAGCCGCTGCTCCTTCGTGCCAAAAGGGGTCAGTTGAAGTGGTTCGGGCATCTGATCAGGATCTTCCTGGATGCCTCTTGTAAGAGGTGTCCCAGGCACATCCCACTGGTAGGAGGCCCCGGGGCAGACCCAGGACATGCTGGAGGGATTATATATCTCATCTGGTCTGGGAACACCTCGGGGTCCCCCAGGAGGAGCTGGAAAGTGTTGCTGGTGAGAGGGACGTCTGGGGTGCTTTGCCCAAGACCCAGCCCTGGATAAGAGGATGAAAATGGATGGATGGATCCCAGTGTTGAAACAAAATGTACGGCCTTGGTAGTAGCCTGGGTTGTGGCCTTTTGATGCACCATCATGTTTTTTTCCCCCGACCAACCTTAATTATCTCCTCTGACCTCATGCTGACCTCTCATTACATCACCTAAAATCACACATGTTGAAAAAAAAAGTTTTTCTTTTGAGACTTTATGTCTCCACCACTTTTCAAGACAAAGTGACGCCTTTGAGCAAGGCACTCACTTATCAAGAACTCATTTGGTTTCCGATGTAGGAAGCTGCAAGACAGCAGCGATTAGGTTCATTTTGTCTACTCAGTTAAATAATATAGAGGTTTTCCTTTTTTTCAGACGAAGAGATGAGGAGATGTTACTTTACCTTGACATGTTTCGACTGTCAACTTCAGTCTTCTTCAGAAGCGTCATCTGACGTGTGTCGTGACATGTCTTTATCAGATGGTGTTTCCTTGAAGACGTGACCGGCCTGCTGCCCCCCCCTGCTGCCCGATGGTCTCTGGAGGAGAGAGTCCCAGGTGTGAGACATGAGAAAAAACATACATAGGAGAAACAGGGAGTAATATAATACAAGAAAAGTCAAACATAAAAAAGAATGTGAAAAGGAAACGGCAGGACGACTCACAAGATCTCAAAAAGAAAAAGCACAATAGGAAAACTTAAAATCAGCCATATCCGATCACTGCAAGAGAAACAATCACATCATGGACTGGGACAACGTGAAGGTCATCGGGTCAGAAAGCAACAAATTCAAACGTTGGATCAAGGAGGCCATAGAGATCAGGAAGCGGGCCAGGGATATCAACAACCAGGATGAGGGGGCTTTCATGCTGTCGCACACCTGGGACTTTATCTTCCAGAGACCATCATCGGGCGGCGGGGGGCGTGACCAGCCTGGCAGATCTGTCAGATTGCCAGGCCGGTCACACCTCCAAGGAAACACCAGCTGATAAAGACATGTCACGACACACGTCAGATGACGCTTCTGAAGAAGACTGAAGTTAACAGTCGAAACATGTCAAGGTAAAGCAACATCTCCTGATCTCTGTCTGGAAAAAAGAAAAACCTCTATACCAGACAGCAGGACACTTAGGATTTTTCAGCCCTCTAAACGGACTCAGAGCAGTGACTCAGCATTTTACGTGCATATGGGAACACTCCCAAGAGAACTCAGACCCCTCTGAAGCGAACCAAACGTTCGATGTGCTTCAAGTGAGTGGTGCGGTTCGCTTAACCTGTATCTTGTGAACACATAGCACTCCAGGGTCACTTTGCTTTTTGTCATTGTATTAAACTCTTCAGATCACGTGATATCGCACTGGGATGCTTGAACAAAAAGACAAAACCACGTCGGCCTGTAATGCTTGCAATGACGCAGGACGAGGAGTGCTTTGGTCCACTGAAGATACTGCACGTCTCTAGATGTGGAATGTAGAATACATCAAACGGCGCCAGTCTACAACAGACAGAAGATCATCTGAAAGCGAGGGGCTTCATAACTGCACTGCAGTGCCACGTCAAAGTAAAACCAAAAGTATATATTGTATAGGTTATTGTGTGAACAGAAAGAGGACTGAGGCCCCATCAGAGCTGAAGTTAACCAGAAAAAGAACTGAGTCTTCTTTGAATGAACTGACAATGTGAACACAAAAAGAAGCCTCGTTTCTGTTGGTCCACTTTCTGGTGCACTTTAACAGTACTGAGTTCAGTTTGTTTATACAAGACTGTGTGAAAACACCCTTAAGAGGACGTGAGTCAATGATGTGGGGCTGTAAAAACCACACATATTTCATGCAACAGAAAGAGTTATACAAGCATATAACAGCGAGGCAGATGAACTATGGCAGCTGTAACAAGCAGAACATGCTGGCGTTCAGTTTTGTATCTCTGGGCTCGAGCTCTGCATTTTCTGACTAAACATATGAGTCATGAAGTACTTTAAAGAGTTGACAGTGCTGATTTATGGATGTTTCGCGTGGAAGACAGCGTGGCAGTGAGAGGAAAATGTTGCTCAAGAGTTTCCCGAAAAGGCAGAATCAAGTTAGCCGAAGTTTCCCGCCAGACCTTCCAGAGCCGCTGACTCATAAATGGGTCAGAAGTGAACCATGAAGGTCACTCAAAGTCTTCTTATGTGGAGAACCGCTGCAGTTAACCCAGCACAGAAGACATCTGACAGCCTGGCTGCCAAAGTCTAAAAAGAACCAGAGGAGACGGTCGATGCCAAGGAACTATGCATGAACCAACCCACAGCTGTGAGCTGAGTCGACAGAAATGAAATGGGTCACATATTACATAAGGAGGACATCAAATTACAAAATGATGTGCGGATGTTTTGTTGGACATGTGCAGGTCAGACACTGAGTCAGCGGAGGAGAGCTCTGGGAGAAAATCTGCTCCGTCAATCAGGACAAACTGGGTCACTGGATCCATTCACATCTCATCCCACTGGGGAAGAAACCAAAGGGAAACTCCCCGCTCGTCCTCTCCTGCTGGTCGATCTCATTTATCTGCATTCCGGGAGGTCTTCAGTGATGAAGACATGTCATTCATCTTTTACTGTTGAACCCACTTCACCTCTCAGCACAGAGTGAAACCTCTTCAGTCGTGTCCACAACACAGTCAGACAACATGTCAGCATGGAAATGAGCCGCAAGATGGCAGCCGGATCCGATCCAAGGTGTTCATGTTAAAAAGACTTTGTAAAGACGATACGTTTCCCCACCACACTGAGTCTGTCTGTCATCTGCAGAAGCCCATCTCAACCAACGTGATGAAGAAAAAAGCTCCTTGGTTATATTGAAAAACTCTGTCGACCACAATAATCACTTTGTACATCAAAATAATGACTTAGTATCTCAGATTAACTAAACTTTCTCAAAATAAGGACTTAATTGTTGTGACAGTTCAACCTGGGACCCAAAATTCAAACACAACCAGGAAATGGGGAATGGTTAAAGGTAGTTTTTTGTAGTTTAAAGAAGTGGAGCGGAAGACTTGAATGAAAAGATGGCTGAGGTGGACCATCCACGGACTGGGAACGGCAAAACAGAGCAGGCAGAGGAGCTGAAGGCAGAGCTGTCCAAATCCGGAAGACGAAGAAGAAGCCAAGAACGAGGCTAGACGTGGGGGGGTTATGGTTGAGGCTGGTGTGGTGAACCTGAGACACAACAGAGTGTGAATTCATGTCCAAAAGCACAAAAAGTGTCGAAAAACTAGAAGTTGGCCTTGACATCTGTGTCGCAGAGGAGACTGAGCAATCTGTGTGTCTGAGCCGGGGTTTTATACTGCAGTGGACTGATTGTAGATGAGGTTCAGGTGTGCAGGTTCAGCAGCTGCTGGTGGGGGAAGGAACAAGACAGCCACGCCCAGCAAACACACTGAGGGTGTTTCTCAAAGTCAAGGATCCCTTCTCGGTAGGACGAGTCCTTCCAAGGAGAGATCCTGCAGAGGCAAGGCAAGAGTCCTTCGTAGCATCCAGTGAGCACACATCAGAGGAGGCTAACGAGTGTCCCCAGGTGATCGTCATTAACCCTCAGCAGACTGAGGAGGTTTCAGGGTACTGTGATCATTTTGGCACTCTGTAATGTTGTTGGACAATTTGAGCAAATGTAGCAGTATTTTCAGAGTCACATGACTTTTAGGGAGAATATATTTCTGGATTAAATTTACATAAACAAACAGGTAGATTAAATAGTCAACTGAACCCATTAAGAAGAGCAATGTATTCAGACAGAGTTTTTGTGAATTTGATAGTACGATTGCTTTATTTAAAGTACAGTAGTACCATTGCCAATAGTGGGATAGTTAGTGAGCTGAAACTGTAAAACTGAAAGGCAGATAGTTAAAGTGTTTATATGTTGTATTGACTTAAAAGTGGGGCACACTGGTAGTTCACATGGGAAAGGTGCGACTAGCCCTTGTTGCAGCAGCATACCATACCATGACTTAGTCATACCAAACATTAGAAAACAACACCAACATTGGTCCACAGGGGGAGCCACAGCGATCGGTCACATTTTAGCCATTTTGAAGCATTTTTCTGTTGTTATAGCGCCACCCAGTTGCCAATTAGAGTTAAATTTCTCCAGTCACCTTGAGGCGTCCTGTTCTACATATCTACCAAGTTTAGTAAAAATCCATATGGCGGTTAGGCCTAGACAAGAAATGAGCTCTCTAGCACCCCCATTTTGTTTGATGGGGTCAATAATGGAGGGGTCCCCTCAGATTATGTGTGGTCATATGCCTACAAAGTTGCGTGGTGATGGGTGAAACCCTTGAGATGTTCTACACCTTTATGTGATGAGCCACGCCCTCCAAATATTCATTGCCTTATAGAAGCTCAGTTTTAGGAAGTTTTCCAACTTTTGCCAAGAGGGAACTTTAGATATTGCTCCCTAGATTATGTTCACCCAGTTTCATGCAGATCGCTCAAACTTCCTAGGAAGAGATCCATTTGAAGTGTTTTTCAAAAAATTCAAAATGGTGGAAAATCTATATAAGCGGAAGTTATGGGTTCTTGAGGCAAATGTGTTCCTCATGAGGAGAGGCATCTCTGTGCAAAGTTTCATGTCTCTACCACATACGGGGCATGAGATATGCCCATTCAAAGTTTGACATTTCAATGGGTTGCTATAGCGCCCCCTTTGGCCAGTTGATGTAACATTGCTTCATTGGCATCCTCCCATGACCCTCTACCACTGTGCCAAATTTCACATGGATTGACCAAGTCAGTGAGGAGAAAAACATGGAACAGACACACACACACACACACACACACACACACACACACACACACACACACACACAGAGTTTTCCTCATTATATAGTAAGATGACATATTTATCTAAATCTGCAGGTTTCATTGACGAGGCCACGCCTTCACTTCCAGCAAATTATGTGCAAAGCATTGTGGGAGATTTTATACCCGCTGAGGATCCACACATGCGTCCTTGGATTTTCTCTGAAAGAAGGTCTCAGTCTTTGATGAAATCCAGAAGGATCCTTGACATTGGAACAGTCCTTTGGTGGGGGCTGATGATGTAGCCTCCTTGAAATTCGGCCGTTTGAGGATCCTTCCTTGACTCTGAGAAACACCCAGAGACAGACTGCAAACAAACATGAGACACTAGGAGGGGAAACAGGAAACACAAAGGAGAGACAAAGCTGAAACCCCAGCATCAATATCTTAACTAGACTATCTTGAACAAGACTGAAATAACTGATAACAAAATCACAGTTTGGAGTTGAGGGACCACAGATAATAACAAGGTGACATCTTCAAAATGGAATCATGTAACAACACTGCCTTTGACTGGTGACTCAGCTGAGTTTGAGGGTTTGATTGGTCTTTGAAAATAATCTG
Organism: Epinephelus fuscoguttatus; assembly: GCF_011397635.1. NCBI lineage: Eukaryota > Metazoa > Chordata > Actinopteri > Perciformes > Serranidae > Epinephelus > Epinephelus fuscoguttatus. The sequence goes on from NC_064771.1 coordinate 36,811,687, forward strand.
AAACATGTTCCTGGAATTTTATGTGATATCATTACATATAAATGTGTGTCAGCTGCAGACACCTGACTAGAAATATTAAACAAGTTGTCATTTAACAAGGAGAGAAATTAGCCTGTTAATTTTTCAGGATTCAACAACAGCATTTCTCAATAATCAGCGACTGTCATCACACCTGAGATGTAGTTGTGTTAAGACACTCTAATCTTCCACTGCAGGATACAGGACGCTCATTCAGCTCAGACGTTCTCTGTGAGAAAACCCCACGATGCTGGCTTACATCAGCTGACCTCCATGAACCTGCACAGAGAACATATTACTGACCTCACTGTGTTCACTGTGTCAAGTGTTACGTAATGCCTTCGCTCCGCTGGGTCGACACACACCGGGGCCAACATCGTGTCATGCGTTGTTGAGCTCTGTACTTCAGTGTGTAACGGCGCAGAGGGATGACATGCTGAGCGGAGAACGAGATGTTTGAGAGATGATGGAGTTCTTTCTCAACTTGTTTTCCTGCTTGGCTGCCGGGGTCGAGCTGGAGTTCAGCTGTGGCTCTTATTCTTTTTCATACACTCGTAACGTCTTTAGTGAAGACATGAATGAATTATTCTCATCTCAGTGTTCACTTATTTGGTTTCTTTTGAAGCCTCTACGTCGTAAGGTTGAATTATTTTTTTCGCCACTTGTTTCAATAATCGTTGGAATGCAATTTCTGGTTGCCTACGTGAACCAGTCAGGTTGAAGTTACAGTTTAAATCCATGTCTGTCCAGAGTCATATGATGCCTTGACAGTTCACAATGCGTCAAATGTTGCTGTAAAGAACTTACAAATATTTTTACATGGATGCTCCACACACAGAAGATCTGTACAGTCAGCACAGTTTCAAGATTAGAGTCACCAAATGAAGCTCTCGCTTAAGTTCAGTCAGGAAGACAATACTTTTCATGCTCGACTGTATTTTATTTTTTTTATTTCATTTTAAATATGGTTCTTTTTCTGCCCGCAGTTCTTTCACGCTGCAGCCGTGCCATCCCGGTCTCAATCTGACGTTGCAGAAATTCGTTGCTTGATTAGTGACTTCCGGCATCAGACACCAACAAAACAAAGCCGTCCTTTTGTGTGAACATGATGCGTGGCAGGTCACTATCATAGTTTAACGATGCCCAGCAGCGTCAGGGGGAAACATGACGAGACAAGAATGAAAGTTAAGGCAGCAAAAGTCCCAGAAGTGCAGGTAGGAGGGGTGGATGGGTCAAACAGCAACGGACTTTCACCCAGGAGGTCGGTTTTCACCTCCTGTAAGATGTAAAGCCAAACCCTGTTCTTTTTTCCTAAACCTAACCATGTGTTTGCTGTTGAAGGAAACAAACATCGGTGTTGTACCAATGTAGTGCTTTTATTTTGAAAGAGACTGTATGCAAACTGTACATTTCCTGTGAAAACAGAAGTGTATTTTGAAAACAGACAATGCATGTAACAGGCTGAAGTTGACACGGCGTCCCAGAACGTCAACAACCAACACACCCAGGGTACCTTGGACGTCATATGTGGATGTGGAAAGTCCATGAGCAAACGTGGACATGTGATGAGGTCACAGTGAGAATGTGTTGGCTGTGCGTACTCTCCACCTCCCCATCACCACCTAGTTTTCTTGGATTTGTCAACCTCATCAGTCATCAGCCTCGGAGTCATCAGAGTCCACTTTGTCTGTGGACTTTTACATCTACGAATAACGCTCTAGGTATCTGTATACCTATGACGTCTTTTCAAAATACACCTCAGGAAATGTATGGTTTCTGCTCATTAGATGCACACAGTCTATTTCGAAATAAGCACACAATGTTGGTATAACACCTCGGATTTATGTTTATGGCAAAAGCATGTAGTTGGGGTTCGAAACAAACATCACGGTTTGAGTCTACACACAGACAGAAAGTGAACAACAGCCTTCTGGGTAAAAGTCTGGGTTTGCTGGACTCGTCCACCTCCCCTTCCAATCGCCCCATAAGGACTTTCCAGCTCCTTATAAAACTTTGTTACCCTGCCAACCAGTGTGTTTCATAACGTCACCAAAGGTGCCATTGTGTGTCCTTCTGTCTCAGTATCTATCAAATGTCTCCCCTTCTGTTCCTGAGATGTGACGCTGAGTAGTGGCCAGGAAAGTGTTCTTGCAAAACATGATGATGTCACAGTGTAACTGACCTTTGACCTTTTCGATATTAAATGTCATCACTTCCTTATTTAATCCCGTTGGACATTTATGTGAAACTTTTGCCATTATTAGGGTATGCATTTTTGAGTTATGACCAAAAACATGTTTTGTGAGGTCACACTGACCTTTGACCTGCGACCATCAAAATCTAATCCGGTTATTCTTTAGTCTAAGTGGACGCTTGTGCCAAATTTACAGAAATTCCCTCAAGGCGTTCTTGAGATATCGTATTCACAAGAATGATACTGATGAACAGGTGTATGTACTTGTGCTCCCCCAAAATCTACACCCATGATTATGGTGGTTGCTATGGACACTGTGAAACTAATGTGGACACATTCTGATGTAAGACTTGAGTTCCATGATGACTATTTGTCTTTCACAAAAAAAAGATTTATGAAAATATGAAAGTGCAGCGTGCGGGATCAAGAGCTCGTACAAAACTCTGTTAAGCTCACTGCTAGTTTCTTTTGACTGACTGTCGTTACATTGACATTGATTAGTCAATAAAGACGACACTTTTGAAAATAATTTTATTCTCTTTTTTGAAAAATTGTCATCAAACACAAAGAGACAAAAATACAATAAAAAATATTCCATCAAGAACATAACACAACAAAACAGAACTACGGTAACCTGCAGTAACCTCTTGGTAGCGACAGATGGCGTTAGTAGAATATAAAAGGTCAGTGATGACGGAAAGTAAATTGGGATTAGACGAAAAATGGAACTAACATGAGAAGCATGACGACAGGGCGGAAGCTTCAGATCCCAGAGTCATGAAGTCGGAGCTTTGAAGGTGTGTGCGAGCCTAACAGCATGGAAGAGTAGTAGTGCTCATAATTACAAGTTCTTAAACGCAGTAGGTGTGGCCCCAGACACACACACACACACACCCCCCTCTATTGGTTGCTTGGTTTTTCAAAGTGTTCATGATTGGTTGAAAAACACTGAGAGCCAGCTCGGGATTGGTTAAAGGGTTGGGTGATTGATTGTTTGCTCATTCTAGCTGCGACGTCAAGGCTCGATCTCCTCGGGGACGATGGTGAGCATGACGTCCTCGTTGCCTCGCCTCACCACTGTTCGCAGCGTCTCGTCCTGCTTGATGGCGCCGCTGACGTCGCTGGCCGAGGTGATTCGCTCGCCATTGATGGTGATGATGACATCTCCCTCCTTCAGGCCAGCGCTGTCAGCGAAAGAGAGAAAGTGTTTTTCTTTAGCAGGATATCTTTCTGTTAAAATCTTTATTCATCATTATATATTCTGTCCCTGCAACCAAATCACCAAATAAATGCTGGCGTTGTACGTTTCTGCAAACCACAGATACGTTTCATCACTGTGGTTAGATCTAGGCACAAAAACACGAGAAAAGATCATGTTTTGGCTACAAGTACCCAGTTTTCGGGGAGATAATCTGGCAGGAAACAGCAATGCCTCCATCAAAAACACCTACTTTTTGTGACGCTATCTTGGCAGGAATGCAGCAATGTCTTGGTAAAAAAACAACTGCTTTTTATCGCACTGTTTCAGCAGGAAATGCAGTGATGTCGTAATAGAAAAACAACCACTTTTTCTGGCACTATCCAGCAGGAAACACAGCTCCTGCAAATGTAACCTACGTGTGGTTTGCAGAAACATACAATCCCAACTGGGCTGTTCCCTGAAATTATCTTAATTATCTTCCACTTGTGTTGCTTCTAAAATCCGTGACAACCCATTTTCTCCTAGACTAACTCTGTCTGTTCATGTTGTCATGAATATATAATATCATAGAGAAGTACTTCAGATTTGAAGTTTTCAGAGGCTTTGCTTTAATAAATACATTTCTGTTCCTTAAACGTAGAGGCTCGAGGGCAGAGAGGATGCTCG